>NW_006408527.1:18937358-18938293 GCF_000296735.1 Chrysochloris asiatica
CTACAGTGACAGAAGATACATCTTCAAAGAAAGATCATCAGGAAAAACCCAAAACAAAAATGTCAGCATGAGTGGCTACTACAAGAATAAGCAAGCTGTTTGCCACGAAGACATTAATGCTAGCAATCAAGTGCCTTCAGGACAAACTCCCCTCTAAGACTGAAACTCAAAGGGAATACACAAACAAGCATGTAAGCTTGCTGGTGACCACATTGGTCTACTGGTGAGTGGAAGAGGCGGAAAGGCATCAATTAAGAAATGGGCTGAGGTCAACCACAGTCCATTGACTCCCTCTGACCTGGAGATGAGAGAGAGAAGAGGAAGGAAAGGCTGGTTGGTCCAAAGTGTGGTGAGACCTGAGGACACTTGACCTTAGAGGTGGAATCCTAAGTCCCATCCAGATCCCATGGACAAGGACCTAGCCACAGAGAGCTAGAGCTGAGAGTGAAGCATCCAGCTGATATGAAGTGAGGGGAGATGCACAAGAACACCCAAACTTGCAGACTTGCAGACAGTACCCTCTTGACCTAGCCTCGATGGCTGGATAATCAGAACTCTACTAGAGGAAACAAGGGTAAATTGTGTCAATTTGATGAACCTGACCTATACTCAGAGCAGTAGTTTCTCTAAATACCAACAGAGAGGGAAAGTCTTCACATCAAGTACCCTGTACACAGGGTAGATAGGGACAGGCAACTTAGGCAATGGCTACCTAAAATGAGGGGGCAATAAAGGCACGAAGTGACTGGCTTACAAGGTTTCAAGAGTAGCTGTCATCTTGTCTAGAAGGCTCTGGTGAAAAGAGATGGGGATAAGATTCGTAAGATTCATAGTAAATAATTGTTATCATGACTAACTGCAACTGTCACAACTGTAAAGGTAGAAGTTTTGCAACAAAAAAAGGGGAGTGGTTAATCTTACAGTCCAGAAACAGA
>NW_006408527.1:18938723-18994652 GCF_000296735.1 Chrysochloris asiatica
AAAAAAAAAAAAGAAATTCCTTTCACAGTTTGTGGGTTTAAAGTCCCTGTTGGATCTTAGCAAACTAGAAATAGAATGGATACCCTTAAACTTATAAAATACATCTACATGAAAACCTACAGGAAACAGTGTTCTTAGAAATGAAATAGGGAAACCTTTCTATCTGAGGACACAAATGAAAAAATGAGTGGCTATACTCGCAATAAAATTTGTTTAAATACGTATACATAGTGTGGCACTGTAGGACCACAAAGTTGGTGGTTCAAACTCACCAGCCACTCCTAGTAAACCCTATACAGTGTTGCTAAGAGTCAGAACCTACTAGATGGCATTTAACAACAATAACAACAACAGTGTATTTGTTTTTAAGTCAAATCGGTTCTGACTCATAGTGACCCTGTATAGGGTATCAGAGGAGTGGCTAGTGTGTTTGAGTCGTCGACCTTGTTATTTAAACCAGCGCTTATCCTACAGCTATATATATATATGGAGTCATGGTGTGGCACTGTTGGATAAGCAGTGGACTATTAACTACAAGATGGGCAATTCCAACTAACCAGCCGCTCCTCAGAAAACCTACACAGGGTCACTGTGAGTTGAAATTGACTTGAAGGCACTAAGCACACATATATAAATACATGTTGTTATATGTATATATAGTAAGAATGGGAAGAAATGATATACATAAAAATTGAAAGAAAGTCTTTCTTTCAGAAAGTCTCTCAAGTCTCTTCCAGAAATTAAAAATTTTCAAATTCCTTTACCCTTTCCTTACAAAGCATGCTCTAAGCTTCACTTACCCATGTGACTCAGTTTTAAGGTCAGTAGCCGCAACTTCCCTTTCCTCCAGATGCCAAGAAGCAAAAGGATCCTTGGGACACACGAGGAGTGAGTTACTGGGCTCCCTGATTCCCACCCCAGTCTGACTCCCACCCCAGTCTGATGCTCTGGGTCCTGTCCTGAGGCCTAAAGCCTACTGATCTGAGTGAATGAACCAGATGTCTCAGGCTCCCCAGAGCCCAATCTCACTCATAGTTTATCAGTGAAGAAACCAAGGTCCAGAGACATCACATTCACATGGCTTGTTTGGGCGGCACAGCTTCAGTACTATAGTGTTGGAGGAGCTTCAACCAGCAGGGCCTATGACAGCACCCCTTCCCTCTCTCTTTCAGAACCACCTCACAGACCCTCTACCCTCCTTCTTCTCCTGGTCCTTTTCTTACCTGAACATCTGCAAGAGGTGAAGGTCCCTAAGATGAGAGGGCTTTGGTCATCTTTATGCCTGAGTGTGTTCCATCAGCCCCAAATTCTAGACTGGTGCCTTTAAGACCCTACACCCCAAAATCCAATGCCCAGGGCAAGAGGGAGGTGCGGGAGGCTGTGAGCTCAGTCTGCAGGTGCCAACCCACTCCCTTTCCTCCTCCTTACAACCCTCTCTCTGGGCCCACCGACCCCCACCCACCACAGGCGTGCACAAACCGAGCCCCTTCAAGTCACCAGCCACTTCCTCTTCTAATCAGTCAACGACCCTACTGGATAGGAATCAAAGAAGTTTTCACTCTCAGCCCTTCCTCCCTCCACAACGACAGCATCTCCACACCGCCCTCCTCCCACACACACACCCCAAATATCTAGATGCAGATAGAGATAAAGTCCAGTCATCGAAGCATGGTGGGTGACTCAGACCCAGGGTACAGGCTAACAGGCCGATGCTCCAGGAAGGTACACACTAGGCACACACCAATCCCCCCTGCTGCTGACTCTCACTTCCAAGCTTGCCCCGGGGAGTAGGCAGTGCCAAGGGGTACTTCTAGGGAAGGAGAGCCATATGGCAGGGCCTGAGTCCCAAGGGAATGTCACTTCCTCCTAAAACTCCAGAGAGTTGAGAGCTTTAGGCAATTCCAAACAATAGCCTGAGGCGTGGGTGCCCAGAACAGTGCCCCAGTGCCACATCCTGCCATTCTTCTCCCAGGCCACACCCTACCACTCTTCCTGACTATACCCGATCCTATCTCTGATGTTTACTCAGGGATGGGAGCTAGGTCTGATGGAGGCTTGGACAAAGCTTCCCTGAGAGTCCCCTCACCCTCTCCAGCCTCTGAAGGCCGTGGGGAGGATCAGATTCAGGGCATGGACCAGTCTGGTCTAGTCCAGCTCAGGGAGGGCCACAACTACATCCTAGTCCCTGGGCTGTTTCTGGGCTGGCCAAGGTTATATTCACCTGATAAAACAGCCAAACACTGAGCTCCTGTCCTCTGACCTGCAAGAGGAGGCATTGTACCCATGCCCCAGTGGCATATATTCCAGCTCCAGATAGAGCTTCCATGGTTGTGACAATCCTAGTCACCTCCCCATCTGGTTCACAGGCCTCTGAGGCATCTGAATCTTCTGCCAACTCAAGGGGCAATCAAGAAAGAGACAGAGGGGGCAGCCTGGAAGTGCTCTTAAAGTTTCCAGTGTGAGGTGTCCCTGACAGAAGGCTGTGGCAACCTGAGTAAAATGGGGTCTACAGGATTCCCTTCCCTGGGAAGCTTCCTGAAAGAGCCTGAAGTCAGCTCCAGGCACTCCCAGGCCTGACCAGCAGCCAGTGGGTTTCCCTGTGGTGAAGCACGAGCCTGTGTCCTGAGTAGGGGGACTCGTGAAGGAGCAGTGCCCATCCCTGGGCCAGCACGCACTTGGAAATGTGCAGTGGGGCTGCCTGGTCTGGTCAAAGCCATCCTTTTGGGATAGTCTGACATAAGCCAAAAGGAACAAAACAAAAACACCAGTCACCATCAAGTTGATTCTTACTCAACGACCCCATGTGTGCAAAGTAGACCTGCGTTCTGTAGGGTTTTCAAGCCACCTCTATGTGAGTTCTAACCGCCAGCTGTGCGGTTACTTGGCTGCAATTGCTGTGTGAGGGGCTCACTATTCATTTCTTCTTTAAGCCTCTGAAGCAGCTGAGGAGACAAATTCAGGACGGTAGGACGTCCTACCCCAGGCCTAGCAGAAATGGCATCTCAATCACCCAGGTCCAGGCCTTTGCTCCTGCTGGTTGATGCCCAGGTCATTCTTCCGCTATCAAATCATATAACAGGATTGATAGACTTGCTACTGTTTTCTCAGCATATAGGACTGAAGTTGTTTTCGATGAGTTATAGCTAAAGAAAAATTAATCCAAAGAAACTAAGGCAGCTTTAGGAATGTGGAGAAAAGATTCAAACTTGGAAAGCTTTAACGTTTTCATGGTGATTCCAATACCTAGTCTGTGGTTAGGACTTCGTGAGAGTTCCAAAACTGAGGTACTTAACTTGTATCAGAACAGTCTGCCGAGGTCTGAGCTGACTCCATCTTAGCTTTTCCTTATTTCCCTTTGCAACTGTCATAAGTCTTAGACAAACTTGAGAACATAACAAAGGATTTCCCCTGAAACTGTCAAACACTTACACAGACTTGTATATAACTTGTGTTAAACTCTAGAATCTTCCTAAAGCAGAGTCTTGACACAAGACCCTTATCAAAAATCCCCTCAGCAGTCTTCAGGAAATGCTTTAAGATTACTTTATGACTACCCTGTCACACACCCTTAGTCACATTTAAACTGACCAACCCAAATAGCCCACATTCATGTTCCCAACCAATCACTGCAAAGCCCCTACACTTTGAGTTGACCCATCACTGACTTCCCTGAGTTTGTTACTGCCAATCAGAATGTTGTACCTTTAGTTCTTGATTTTACCTCATAAATTTGCCTGTTATTTCACCATTCTGAAGTACTTGATTTCACTGAGTTCAGATGTGTCCCTAGTTCAAACTACTTTGAATCTTCAATAAATCCCTTTTCTTTTAAGAGTACATGTTCTTACCCATTGACAGGGCATAATGCATAAATAAAGAATCTGGTGAAGAATGTGTGTTGAGACAATGAGAGAGAGGGAGAAAGAAGCCTAAAGCAGAAAGAGATCTCTTCCTGCCCCGGGAGCACCTGGGAGCAGCACACACACATCCCAGGCATATGCCAGGCTTCTTGGCTAGAGGCAGAGAGCAGATAGGATGTGGGGCATGCTGGAAGGCATCACAGTCTGGATAAAAGAAAATGGGCTTTGTTGTCACACAGATCTACGCTTGAAGCTTGGCTCTACCCCAAATACAAGTGAACTTCAAAAGTTCATGGAAAACTTCTATGATTTTTTCATTCCATTTTCCACAGACTTTTTGATGCCCCCTCATATATTCTAGCTGTGTGACCATGGGGCGATTTCTACTTGCCAGTCTCTAAAATGGAAAAAATATCACCTCCATCATAGGATTACGAGAAGACTATGATATGGTTTGTAAAAAGCAACAGTTGTTGGCCCATAGGATCACCTCACCTCTGTTCAGGGAAATGTCTACTGCCTTGCATGGGCAAATAAGCAGATGATCCACAGATGGAGGATAGTGGGCAGAGTGGTCTCTCTTTCTTTTCCATCTCTTTAATGTAGATCTAGCGTAGTGGCTACGAGTCAGGCTGCTAATCTCAAGGCCAGCAGTTAGAAATTACCAAACATTCTGAAAGATGAGGCTTTCTGCCTCTGTAAAGATTTACAGCCTCAGAAACCCTATGCAGGGTCGCTATGAGTCAGAGCCGACTCCAAGGCACACCATCACCACCACCACCCTCTCTTTGGTGCTGTCTCACTCCACACCTCCATCCTCCACATACTCTTGGGTCCTCTGTTGTTTAAATGTTAGGAAGGAGCCCCCAACTGCCCTGGAGCTTACCCTAACAGGTGCCTACCCTGAGTCAGGCATGAGACCCGATATGGCAAAGACAAGCTGAATGGCCCCTAGTGTGCCACGGAAACCTCACAGACCAGCAACTCTGCTTATCTGGCCAAGCCTTCCTGGACCATTGACACAAAAACTCTGCAGAACTCACTTCTTCCAGAGCCAAAGAGGGTGAAGCATTGTTCTGTTCACTCCTGCAGTCTCCCACCAACTCCAGGAGGGAGGGGAAGAGACATGAAAGCAGTAGCGGTCACTTGGCCATTTCTTTTCCCAGTACTGGGGTGGGCTGGGCAGCATTTGGCTTTGATTTGGTGACAAGTCTAGGGCATATGGACGAAGCTTTCAGAGGAGAAAGTGGAATGGAGGCTCTGGAGACATGTAGAGTGGATTCAAGTTCCAGTACTTGTCTTTATTAGCAGCATAGACGAGGGTAATTTACTTAAATTAAGTCTCTAAGCCTACCTCTTGTAGTCCTCCACACCCAACAGTATGGTGGTAAGGACTGAATGGTGCAGTACAGGTGAGGCACAGTACCAGATACACAGAAGTGGTGAAGAACTCGTATCATCATCATATCTAGCTTTGGAAGGTGAAGGATGAGTCACTCACTCAAGTCAGCAATTTGAAGCAGGAACCCAATGATTGCTTGAGCTTTACACTCTTTACAATGTAGATTTTTTACCTGTAAAGTAGGACTAATATCCACATCTCATGGTTACTGGAGAATTAATAAGTGAACGTACACAGAATACTTAGCACAAAGCCTGGCACAATGCAGGTTGGTAGTTCTCTGTTGTGGATGAATGAATAAATGAATGAACATGCTTCTAGGGGACCTCTCTGCCAAAGCACTCTGTCTCAAGCCAGTTCTGAAGACCCAGGAATTAGCACCTTTTAAAAATGTATGCCGGGAAAAAAAAAAAAAAAAATGTATGCTGAATATCAGCCTCCGCCATAGACTCTATTAGCTCAGAGTCCACTCTTAAAGTGGACAACTCTACAGCAAATCCTGGGGGCCTGAGGGATTGACAATGTCTCTGATTCTTTCCCTATTTTCTCTCCCTCTTCTGCTTCCACCACCCATTGTAGGGACAGGGTTGTTCAGTCAGCAATCAAGATGGATTAGTGCCACAAAAAACAAAGGAATCAGTGAATGCTGGCCATCAAGAAAACCATCAGGCAGTGTTGACAGAGTATGGACTTGAACCCTAAGGTCAGCAAGCAAGTTAGGACTCTTGGGCCTCATCCTCTTCTTCCTGGGGTGCATCTTCCTTAAGCTCCACAGAAGATACATCTTGAGAGAAGGTCTTCTCCCTGGGATGCATCTTCCTTAAGCTCTACAGAAGATACATCTTGAGAGAGGCTTCCAGAAGGGTACCAGTATTTAGCTTATCAGTTTGAGCAGATGATGAAGAACAACAAGATGTACAGCAGCAACAGTCATGGTGGTCAAGACCTCTGGGCTATACTTGAATATCACTGGTCTCGTTTTTGAGCACCTGGCTCAGGTCTTCTGTTTCCCCAACAACCTCTCTCCTCCTTACCTGCCCCCAGAGGTTCTGGGTGGGACGCGGCCCATGCTTTGTATAAGCCTAATCACTATCATCTTCCCCAAGACAAGCACACTCATCGGAAACCCCAATTTAGCAGCTCTTGCTCAAGTAGTATTCATTCTTCCAGTGAACAAAGCGTTCCGTTATTTTTCTCTGCAAAGGCCATGTTTCCTCTCCCATTATCAACCCCATCAGCAGCCAAGCCTGCCGCAAAAGCAAGACTTCATCTTTATTTTTGTTGTTTTCATGATCCCATTTATGGGGAGTTATTTATTCTCAGCTTTGGCTCCTTTTCAAAAGGGCAGGGAAGCAAAGGGAGGAGAACGGTATCAGAGTTAGATTTCATCTAAAATACTCAAGCATGGATGATTCCACTCCAGTCTGTCCCAGACACCACACTTTGGAAACCAAGGTAGGTCTATCTCAACTAAGTAAAGAGTCAGATCTGTCAAAGGCATGATAACCCTGAAAGGAATACTGACATCTGGGGTTCATGATGGTAGTAATAATAAAAATAATCAAGGTTAACATTCCAAGTATTTAACAAGTAACTAACTAGTAGGCACTAAGCAATCAGATGGGACTCAGGCCAATCAAATGGGTTGGCAGATGCCAGCCAGGACTGTTAAACAATTGGTCCAGTTAGACTCTAGACCCCCTCTGATTATAACTAGCATTTACCAGGTGCTTTTGAATTCTGGTGTTGTAAGAGAATATTGAAAGTGCCATGGGCTGCCAAAAGAACCAATATAGATCCCTTTTGGAAGAAGTGCAGCCAGAGTGCTCCTTGGAAGCCAAGATGGCCAAACGTTGCCTCTCATACTTCAGACATATTGTCGCTAGAGAAGGATATCATGTTTGATAAGGTGGAGGGTCAGAGTAAAAGAGGAAGACCCCCAACAAGATGGATTGGCCAAGTGGCAGCATCGATGGACTCAAGCGTGGCAACAGTAGTGAGGTTGGCCTGGGATTGGGCAGTGTTTTATTCTGCTGTGCATAAGGTTGCTATGAGTCGGTACCGACTCAATGGCACCTAACAACAACAACAAGAAGGCACTGTTTAAATCACTTCTACTTACATAGTAATGTATTTAATTCTCACCTGAGATAGGTGGTATTATTACTACCATTTCACTGATAGAGAAATGGAGACACAGAGATTTACACCAGGCAGAATTCACCTCTGAAGCAAGCAACTGAATTGAGCCTATAACATACCAAGTATCATCTATAAGGACTGGCTTTTTCATTCTTTTGACTGCCCTGTGAACTAGTTACTATTGCTACCTATATTTTAGCGATTAGGACACAGAGGCCTTGATGAGGACACAGAGGTCTAAAGAGACCAAGCAATTCACTGCCCAAGGTAAAGAAAGTGAATTCAGACACTGGCTGTTGAGTCTTAAGCACTGGATTACACTGGCTTCTCTTCCACTTGCCTCAGTTCCAAAAGTCATGGAAATTCACCCCCTGGAGCCTGAATTGCCTGTCCTGCAATTCCCCACCTCTGCCAGGCCAATGCTATTCCTATGATGGGTGCCATACGGACCAGGCCCTTGGACCTGCCAGGCCAATGCTGTTCCCATGATGGGTGCCATACGGACCAGGCCCTTGGACCTATTCAATTATAAGTAAAGGGTAAACTTGGAGACAAAAAAAAACCTACTTTCATAGGCCTCAGGCCTTACTCCGGCCAGCCGTGCCAGGAGACTAGGTAAGAGCAGGTAATGGCTTAATACAGTCTACTCTCCCTACCTGCCAAGCCACAGTATCTTTCAAATAAATGAAGGCAATATTCCAGAGAGTGCAAGACTGTCTACCACCTGACTGATCTTACTACTTCTTTGTTTTCTGGCCATTCTGCCCCAGCTACCTCCACACCTCCAGCTCATTCCAGAGTTCTTAATAGCATGGAGCAGAACTGGGGATTTAGCGGAAGTGGTGGTTGGGTGCTGTGATTCCGACTCACAGCAACCCTATATAAGTTTCTAAGGCCTTGTTGATTTCCCCTGAATAAGATGAACACTGCTAGTAAGTTACACTTGGACGGCATCTTTCATCTCTCAGATGGGCAGAGGTGAAACCATAAACACAGCCTCAAAGATAAGTGAGTATTGTCAGACCAGGCACCAGGGAGTGTAGCAGAATGGCAGACCCGCTGCCTTCTGAGAACTCCGAGCATGCAGAGCCATAATTAATGTCACTAATTGAAGAGTCTAGAAAAAGTCAAGCCAGACAGTGCCAGACCTGTCCCACCAGCTAGGTCTTCCCCTCAATGCCTCTCTCACCTCAGGGACAATTAAAGGCTCCCACCTGAAACCCAGAGACAAGTTGTATTTAGGATTGTTTAACAAGGAGTTCAAGGGATTTGGGGAACAGGAAGAGATATAGTCTTCCCTTAAAATCAGCTCCTCAGTTTTCCCGAAATCCTTCCCTAACATGTCCTTCTTAGGGTGGCAACTTCAAGAAAAGCACTGTACTGACCCCTGATTTCAGGACAGGTCTGAGCCTGCCTCTCTCAGCATTTACTCCTGGTGTCCTCCCATCTGTAGAAGACATGTGGACAAGGCACCAGAGTTAAGTCAGAGGCCAGTCGAAGCTAATGGATGTCTGTGCTAGGAGGGACAGACTAGGGGGACTACTTGGTGACAGGAAAAGGGTTCTGAGCAGCCTTCCCAGCTGGCAAGGAATCAAAGTCTTAAATCTACTTTCGGATCCAGACGTGAGGCCCTGTGGGCCACCAAATCACCCACTTCTCAATGAATGACAGATTGGTACCAAAGTTCCATCCAGATCTAAGATTCATTCACTGCTCAATTTTCTATTAATGGCAACTTAATTGGTGGAAAAGGAGACCTGGTGGCTCAGTGGCTAAGTGCTCAACTGCTAACACACCGGTCAGTGGTTCAAACCTACCAACTGATCTCCATCCACAAAGATTCAAACCAAAACACCAAACCCACCGCCATCAGCCACAGTGACCCTAGAGGACAAAGGAGAACTGCTCCAGAGGATTTCTGAGACTGTAAATCTTGATGTGAGCAGTAAGTCTCATCATTTTCCCAGAGCAGCTTGATGGGTTTGAACTGCTGACCTTACTGTTAGCAGCCTAATACTTAACCCACTGAGCCAACAGGGCTCATTAAGTAAAGATTACAGCCTTGGAAACCCTATGGGGGTAGTTCTATTCTGTCCTATAGGGTCACTATAAGTTGGCATCGACTTGAAAGCAGTGTAAAAGTTAACACAGCTTCCACTTGATCAAGATACAGAACACACCATACATTTCCTTGTGTTAGACGAGCTGCTTGTACAGAATGTGCCTTGATGGTCACAGCCCACCACAAGGAACCCTTAGGGATTTCCTATAGAAACAAACAGGGCATCTCTATCCAAAGAGGAAGAGAGATGAGCCTCCCTCCCCAGCCCCCACTTCCCAGGCCCTCCTTGGACCTTCCCAGCTCAATGCTCTGCTTCCCATCCCCCACAGCCTGCAGCCCTGAGGGATGGGGGTCAATGATGGGGTCACTGGAGGAGGCGCCCAGCTCAAAAGGATCTCTGTAGGCTAAGGAAGAATTTAACCCTCTCCCTCCTGGCTCATGGCTATCAATACACTAGTAGTAGACCTACCTGTGTGGAAGGAAAATATTCAGTGCATAGGGTCCCAAGTTAGACTTCCAGCACAAAGCAGAGTGAGCCCTGGATTCCCAGGCAGAAAGTCTGTGGTATTTGAGCCCTAGCTCTGCCAAGAACTCCACATGGTACAATCCAGAGCCTGTTTCCCCATCCGTAAATTGGGAGTCAGACTATATGCCACACAGATTGCTGGGAGCCTCAGCAAGTTACGAGGAGACTTCAAAAAGTCCGTGGAAAATGGAATGAAAAGATAATGGAATTTTTTCCATAAACTTTGTGGGTCCCCCTCGTATTTTTCCAATATCAGGGCACATTACAGGCCTGATGGTTTATAAAGCCCCACAGAGGTCAGGGGCACCAACACCCCCACACACACACACACTTCAGCACAGGGCCTGAGGCAGACCCTCCACCCTTTCAGACTTTGGCTTTTCCATTGCACACAGAGTGAATTAGTAACTTCTTCTCCCAGAGATACAATTATAGGTGAGGGAGGGTGCTAAGGCCTTTGATGCTATGGAAATACAGGCTGCCAACCACGGATTTTCACCTTCAGGTAGCAAACCAAATCGAGGTCACACAGTAAAGCTCCTCAGCAGCAGGATAATAACAGGATCTGCCATCTACCGAGTGATTCCAACAAGCTGCACACATCACAAAACCCATTTTATAGATGGGGAAATAGAAGCTAAGGGATGGGGTAGAATTTGACTTAAGGTTTGCATGACTTCAAATTCAAACCCATGCTACAGAGGGCTCTGAGAAGAGACAACTTAGTTCCCATTGTCACTCCAAACCCCAAGGGACCCATTCTATAAGGGTTGGGGATTGAAAGGACAGTCAGCTAGCTCCATAGTCAAATGGTCAAAGGGAGAGAGGCAGCCCTACATCCACATTAACTTCACTTCCTGTCAAACTCCTACAGAAGTGCACCTGAGCACAAAGTCCAAAGGTGGGCTATTCACTACAAGTCACCAGCTGTTGGGGTTTGTGAATGTGGCAGCTTCATGCCTCAGAACAGTCCTGACTAGATGTAAATACCATTCGTCTGACAAAAACACTTCCAACTTGGTGCAGAACTGTCTCCTTTTGAGTTCAGGGTGGAGAGAAGAAAAGGCAGCACCCCGCCTACAGCTGGTTGGAAAAAACATTCTTCCCTTCTCTTGGTGACTGCCTAGGACTAGCAAGGCTGGCAGCACTCGTGGGGGGGAGAGGGAGAGAGGGGGAGGGTGTCACTCCTCAGCCCCCTCTCTGACACAACCTTACCCTTTCTCTCCAAGAACACTGGGGCAGCAGCCAGCTGTCACCCTCATTTCTTTCAGGGTAAATCACTGGTCACCCCAATGGCAAAGAAACAGCTTCTCCTGGATAAAAGTCTCATGTGCCAGACACTGCTGTAAACACTTTTTTTTCATGTAATCCTTTTTTATTTGATCCTCTCAATATGCCACGAGGCAGGAAACTGAAGTGAGCAGAGGCTAAGTGATTTGGCTAGTACCACATAGCACACCTGTGTGTCACATCTTAAAGGAGGAATACTGAGAAAGGCTGGGGAGCCTGGGGGGGCGGGGGGCAGGGTGCCGCTGTCCCCGGAGACAAGGTCTATCCCTTTCCCAGATCCTATATCACCCCAGACAAGTTGCCCCCACATCCAAACAGACCCTAGGAGAGATTCCCCCTCCCCACCCCAGCACAATCCTTAACAATAAGAGCCACAATGGTTAAAAAAGTTAAGCTCCCACTTAACTTGGAACCTTTTATACTCCAAGGCTTGTACTAAGCCTTGTAACATATACACAAGATATGGCACTGTAGGATAAGCACTGGACTACTAACTGCAAGGTTGGTGGCTCAAACCCACCAGCCACTTCTTTGAAACCCTACACAAGGTCACTGTGAGTCAGAACCGACTCCACAGCACTTAACAACAACATATATACATCACTTCATGGAATCCTTTTAACCTTGTGAGACAGGTATTATTATTTCCCTACTTTATAGGTGAGAAACCTAGAACTTATAAAAGTTCTGGTATTTGCCAGAAATCACCAGGTTTGGGAGCAGCAGAGCCAGGACTCAAACCCTGGTGGGTCTGACTCCACCTCCCATGCAGTCTCCCAACCCAAGGCTATGGAGGCGGGAATTTCTCCAGGCATCCTGTTGCCCAGGCCAACTCCCACTGAAAGAAGCTTTGTTCCCACAGAACAGCTCTGTTTCCAGATTCTGTCTCACCTCCCAGACAGATTGGAGCTTCCCTGAGGGAAGGGACTGATCTTCTCTCCTAGCTTCACCCCAAGCCTTTCCCAGCACAGTGATGACATGGTAAATATTCCCTGAGTATCTCACTTCTTAAAAAATGTATCAAACCACTGTGTTTTAAAAAGACTCACCTAGAGATGAATGTTCTCACTCCTGAGCAATATGAACTACGCCTGACGAAAAAAACCTAGATTCCTGGGTCTCCCAGGAAGATTGGCCATGCTTGCTCACCTGGGAGCCAAAGCTCTGAGTCAAGCAGTCGGGACTGGGGCAGACTGAGAAAAGGAACAGCCCAGAGGCTGACAGTGTGGCCCTCACACCCATTGAGCCCAAGGGCGCTGGCAGGGAAAGGAAAACTAGCTCACTTACCAGACAGTTTCAGCACAAATTTAAAGACAGCAAAAAATGCCTTTGAATTGGGAGGAAAAGAGTAGCGTTTTCACAGGACAATGAGAAAGAAGTGTCAGCCTGAATCAATGGGCCTTCCATTCTGAAAATCTACAGGGACATTCTGTCATACCCCCACCCCCATCCCACCACCGTTGTCAACAAAGTCCTAAGCCCTTGCTCGCCTGCCTGCATTCAAGGCACTTTCAGGCCTTGGTGGTCTTGGCCTCACTTTGCAATCTAAGCTAACACCACCCCTAAGTAGGGGACTCAGCTGACCCAGCAGGGCCATGGCTCCTTACTGAACCTGAACCTGGCACAGGAGTACCCTACAAACACACTCACCTTAGTAGAACATGGGGGGGGGGGGGGTTGTTGCTAATGGAACTCAGAACCAGAGTTCAAGTTCAACATTTTTCAAACATACCTAGAGTTTATGCTTCCCTGAATCCCTGGCGAGAGGCTTGAACACACTGGGAAGCAGGATGCCAACGGAGAGATAGGAAGACAAGTAACCAGGATGAGGGGCATCAGCTGTGTATGGAGGACACTAATGAAATCATGGTCTAAACATCACAGCTGGAATCCAGGCCCATGTTCTCACCATCTTACTTTCTCACAGTCCAACATAAGAATTCTCTGCCCTGACCCTTCCCAGAAAGCCTCATAAAAAGCTGACCCTTCTTATCCTTTCAGTGGGGCTCAGCGTCTCAACAACTACAGAGCAACACTGACCTTAAAGAGCTGGTTAAGAGTGTGAGGAACAACCACTTGGCTGGTTCACTCTCCACAAAGCAGACTGGGGTCCCTCCAGAGGCCCAGCCATGTGGGCAAAGCCCCAATGGGCTCAGGTACCAACAGCCCCTGATCTTGGGTCCTGCCCTTTGGCACAAGGGCCCTCTAGGAGACACTGACCCCTTGAGAAGAGGCTGATGTAACTACTTCTTCCCAATGTCAAAGAATTAGCGACGAAAACAAGAATCAGGTGGACTTACGTGAAGGGTGGACAGAGGAAGGGGACTTGGTTCCAGGAACAGGAGCCCATGTTGAGCCCGGGGAAGCCTGGAAGCCAGCTCGCTGGAGGGGGCGCCAATGGCACTGCCCCTGCTCTCTCCATTCTCTCTTGGACCCTCCCAGCAAGCATGTACACACATAGCTAGGCACCCACAGAGCTCTATCTGCCACGAGATCTCATAGCCTTGGAGCTCAATTCCACCAGCTCAGCACTTTTGCAGAAAGGGGGTTGTTTTTCTTGTGCGGCATTCTTTCCACAAGGGTGGTGGTCCTCTTGTCTGCCCACTTCCACCCCCTTTCCGGAATTTTCTCACATAGAACTGCTTGCTCTTTCCTTGAGGGGTCTTCCCAGACTCTGTGGTCTGGAGAAACTCAACTATTCCATTCTGAGCATCACTGCCCTGGCCCCATTTCACCAAGAAAGCTAGAAGCCCAAGGCCTAAGGACATCGTGTGGAAGGGGAGACTCCTCTCCCTGCTCCCCAGGGTCATGTGGGTCTATATGGGGATGCTATGTGTGTCCCCACACAACAGTTTTAGAAGCTGGCCTCACACTGGCCTCATACTAAGAAAGCACTTAGTACAGGCCATGACATGGTCCACCCATTCGTTTCCTATCAGGCCTCTTGCCATGACTGCCAAGAGTCTTCCCCAAAACTAGAGAACAGAATGTGCAGGGCTGATGAGACCCGGATGTAATAAATTGCTAATAACAGATTCTCAATCTGAAAAATAAAAAGAATAGAAGGTTGGCCCTTCCCTCTGTTCTGCTCATCCTCAACACTATTTCCTGTGAGCTCAAGAAGAGGAAATATAAATGCCTCTTCAGCTACACTGACAGAGAGGGAAATGAATTCCTCCCACCCCATGCGTCCAGAGGCTCACTTCTCTCTAACACCAGACTTTTCCTTAAGAAAAAGAGCCAGGCATCAAAGAGCTCACATTTGCATGACATGTCTTTGCTCTTCCAAGCTCCTTCTGTCTCTCTTCCCTTTTCCCTTATATTTACTGAGCACCTGCTAAGTGCCAGGCACTGTGGAAGTGTGCATGAAGGCACCCTGGTCCCTGTTCCCAGGTATGTTTTCCTGCTAACAGATCAGTGGCAGCCTCAGTGGGGACTGGCTCAGCCCTCTGTGCTAACCTCAGGGAGGCAGGATCAACCACAGGGATAACCCCAAGCTGCCTCTCTGAGAAGAATCGGAGGGAGGTAGAAGTGGGATGGGAGGAAGGAAGCGCAGACAAGAAGCAGTCATTTTCAAGAGGAACAGTGCCTGGGGATAGATTATAAAATTGTGTTCAGTGTATTGGTCATATGCAAATTGCATATGTAAATATGTGCATGGCCCTTAGAAAAATCCAAGCATCACTGTTGCTCTTTTGGTCTTTCCCTGCTATTCCTGCTACTGGGGCAGCTCTCCAAGCTAACAGGAAGCTAGGTGACCCCAGCCTCATGTCCAATAGCTTCTTCACACCAGCTCATCTCTTTAGCCTCAAGAAGAGGACAAAGTGGGGCTATGCCCACTCAGGACATGGCCAGGAAAACATTGGTCCAGGTGCAGCCTCGGATGACTGTGAAAAAACCCAATGGGCTGCAGACATTCCTCGATGCTTCTAAGTCCCTCCTACTATCAATTCCTCAAAGCTAATGGCAAGAGGCCAGGGCAAGAGGTCATGGGACTGTGCAGCAACATCCCAAAGTGGATTTTCACTTATTCTGCACAGGGGTTGAAAGGCTACCTGGACCAGCCTCATTTCTCACTCAGCCGACGCACAGCTGGGAACCCCATCACTTAGGCAAGTCCACATCTCTGAACCTCATTTCCTTATCTGCAAAATGGGAGACTTATGGCCTTTCTCTACCACCTGTCTATCAGTTTGCCACACTGTGGTGCCTTACATGTTGCTGTGATGCTGCAAGCTATGCCACTGGTATTTCAAATACCAAAAGGGCCACCCAGGGTGGACAGGTGGCAGTGGAACTTCCAACATGACAGACTAAGAAGAAAGGCTTAGCAGTCTACTTCTAAAAATCAGTCAACGAAAACCTTCTGGGTCACAACAGAACCATGTCCAACTCCTTTGTCTTGGACATGCTGCCAAGAGGGACCAATTGCTGGAGGAGGGCATCGTGTTTGGTGAAATAGAGCACCATCATGAGCAAGAGAGACCCTCAGTAAGATGAACAACGATGGATTTGAACATGCCTGTGACCATAGAGGATGGCCAGTCAACATTTTGTTGAGTGGAGTTGACAACAGCTGTCTATTAGTCTTTATCTACCCAAATACTCTCTGTTCTTCTTAACTCACAAAGTGCAGAAGTGGGATCTGTGGTAGAGTCTAACACCACATCTGGATTTTGAAGTTGCAGCAAAAATTGCAAGAGCAACTGCCATCAATATCATTTGATTCTATATCCATGGCAACAACATCGCTCTCATTTTATCCCAGGAAAAATAAAAACAGTTCTTCCAAATAAGAAGTGTTGGTGAGGATGTGGAGAAACTGGGACCCTCATACAATGCTGGTAGGATTGTAAAACTGGTTCAGCCACTGTGGAAAACAGTCTGGTAGTTCCTCAAACTATAATAAAATTACCCTATAACCCAGCAATTCCATTTCTAGGCATATACCTAAGAGAAATGAAAACATACGTCCACACAGAAACTTGTACACAAATGTTCACTGCAGCATTATTCTCAAGTGCCAAAAGGTAGAAACAATCCAAATGTTCATTGACTGATAAATGCATAATTGTTGTTAAGTGCCATGGAGTCGGTTCCAGCACAGTGACCCTGTGTGGGGTTTCTGAGGAGTGACTGGTGAGTTTGAACCACTGACTTTGCAGTCCAGCACATTACTCCACAGTGTCACACCAGGACGCCAATGTAAAATAAAACGTGGCGTCCTGGTGTGGCGCTGTGGGTTAATGCACCAGACTGCAAAGCCATTTGAACTGCAAGGTTGTCAGTTCAAGCTCACCAGCTGCTCCTTGGAAACCCTATGCAGGGACGCTATAGGTTGGAACTG
Source organism: Chrysochloris asiatica (assembly GCF_000296735.1). NCBI lineage: Eukaryota > Metazoa > Chordata > Mammalia > Afrosoricida > Chrysochloridae > Chrysochloris > Chrysochloris asiatica. Next base: position 18,955,353 of record NW_006408527.1, read on the forward strand.
ACTCAAGGGCACTTTACAACAACAACATATGTACAATGAAGGATTATTCAGTCATAAAAAGAAATGAAATCCTAATATATACTATGACATGGATGAATCTTTAAAATAAGCTAAGTGAAAGCCAGACACAAAAAGACAAATAGCATAGGATTCATTTACAGGAAACGTCTAGAATAGACAAACCAATAAAGAAAAAAGTAGATGGGTGGTTGCTTAGGGCTGGGAGGGATGGCAGGATGAGGGGTGGGCTGATAGCCAAAGGATTTGGGGTTTTCTCTTAAGGTAACAAAAAACATTCTAAAATAGACTGGTAATTGTTGCATCTATTGCAGAATGTAACTGAAAACCACTGAATTGTATACTTCAAACGGGCAAATTATATATTATATTAGTTATATTTTAATAAACTATTTAAGGAGTCCTGGTGTGGTGCTACAGGATAAGCACTTGACTGCTAACCACAAGGTTGGCAGTTCAAACCACCAACTGCTCTTCAGAAACCTTATACAGGGTTGCTATGAGTCAGAATTGACTGGGCTGCAATTAACAACTTAACAACCACAACAAAGATGTTTTTTAAAAACACAAAAACAATCCCTCCCAAGTTGCAGATGGGAAAAGTGAGGACCCAAGGGGCTAAGTTGCAGGCTTGAGTCCAGAAGTATCTAATGTATGAGAGGTATGGCATGTGCCCTGGGAGCCACTTGAAAGGGGCACCACTGAGCCATTTCTATTAACCCAGTATGGCCAACGTCCTTCTTCAAGCAAGGTAGACACCCAGAGGCATGGCAGGTGGGATAGGGCAGAGGGGACACTTGACACCGGGCACAAGTCCAAGGAGGCACCAGACAAGGTGTGGAATGGTATTCCAAGGCGTCACAAATATGAAAGGTGCTGGACTGCTGACCACAAGGTTGCCAGTTCAAGCCTATCAGGAGCTCCTTGGAAACCCTACACAGGGTTGCTGTGAGTCAGAACTGACTCAACGGCACTTAACTGACTGAGACAGACAAGAGTTGGGTAAGCATGCCATGTGGTCTCTCCACAGCCTGGTGCAGGCCACCCCTCCGGATGTTACACTCACAAAGCCATGTCAGACACAGATGTGCTATCACACCTCTCTGGCCTGGCTCAGGTGGTGCCCTGCCTACATTCTCAACCAGTTCAAGCCCAATGCAATGCTGCCTTCCTCACAAGTTGACTGATCCTCCAGGGTATCCCAGAGCCCTGGGACATCACCAGTCCCGAATACCTGCCTAGACTGCAATGCTGTGTTTACCTGTGTACTTTGCAGGCTCCAACTAGATCTGAACCCTTGATACTCTCTCAGGGACAGAGTTAATACAATGACCTTTTCTTATATGTTGTTGTTAAGTACCGTCGAGTCGGTTCCAACTCATAGCGACCCTGTATAGTGTTTCCAAGGAGTACTGTATAAGGTTTGAACCACTGACTTTGTGGTTAGCAGTCAAGTGTTTATTCTACAGTCCCCCACCAGGAGTCTTTCTCTTATATAGCCCTTGCTGTATACACTTTATTTTGCTTGGATCCACTATCAATACTCATGGAAGCTGCAATCAAGAAATCAAATGACATATTACACTAGGCAAAATTGTTGCACAAGACATCTTTAAAGTGTTCAAAGGCAGAGATGTCCATTTGAGAACAAAGGTGCACCTGACCTAAACCTTGGTATTTTTCAATAGCTCATATGCATGTTAAAGTTGGACAGTGAATAAAGGAGACCATAGAAAAATTGATGCATTTGAGTTATGGTGTTAAAAGAATATCAAAAGTATCATGGGCTGCTAGAACAACAAACAAATCCGTGTAGGAAGAAGTACAGACAGAATGCTCCTTATAAGCCAGGATGGTGATACTTTATCGCTCATATTTTGGGCATGTAATCAGGAGGGCCCAGACCGTGGAGAAGGGTACCAGACTAGGTAAAGTGGAGGGTCAGCGCAAGAGAGGAAGACCCCCAATGAGATGGATTGGCACAGTGGTAGCAGCAATGGGCTCAAGCTTAATGATTGTGAGGTTGGCACAGGACTGGGCAGTGCTTTGTTCGGCTGTACATAAAGTTACTATGAGTCAGAACCGATTCAACAGCACCTAACAACAATACACGGATGCCAGGTGTTGTACTCACAATGTCTCTCTGAGGCAGGTACTATTATTATCATCCCCATTTTGCAGATGAGGAAACTGAGACCCAGAATGGTTAAGTTACTTGCCCAAGATCACAGGTCTGGCTCCAGTCCTACCTGTATGATTCTTCAGTGCACCTCACTCCTTACCCCCAGACCCTTGGTGCAGGGAGGGTGCTCAATAAAGGTTTATTCTAGGTAAGAATGGAGGAGGGTGCTGCTGAACCACAAGCACCTGCAGCCTCAAATCCCATACCTCCAGCACTTCCCAGTTCTCATCCCACCTTCTTGACCCCAGACAGCCCTCCCAACACTCATCATCTCTTCCAAAAGGCTCTGGTGCTTTCCCCATCTCTAGAGCACTGCTCCCTCAGCTGTCTTCTCAGTGGGTAAACTGAGATCTATGAAGGCCTCAATCATTCCCAAAGGATTGTTCGGAGACCAGCTTCCCTAACCCCCTGTCTCAAGCAAGAAGAACAAATACCAAGAGGAGGGGGGCGTCTGGAGAACAGTACCCTCTAGCTGACCTGGTCACTGGACTCAGGCTGGGCCTGATGGGAGGGGGCTGCTCCCTGGGACTGGGGAGGAGGAAACAAGAGGCCCTTTGTGTCTGCTGGGCTCCTGAGACACCTGTTCTCTCTCCTGCCTGCCTGTGGCCTCCCTCCAGGCCGAGCCTGTGTGCGGCCTTGTTTATCCTGCAGCCCTGGCAGCCAGGCCCAGCCTGCTCCCAGCATGGGGCTCCCGCAGCCCTGCCAGCACCTGCCCGGTCCTGGCAGCCCCAGAGGCTGCCGGCCAAGCACAATCACTCCGCTGTTGACACAGTTGTTGATTTTCAGGAGGGCAGGGAAGGATGGGAAGGGAGGAGGAGAGACAGCAAAGGCATTTCATGCCAGCCTAGCTAATTTGCAGTTGGCCTAGCAATTCTGCACCTCCTGCAGCTGCCTGAGGGAGGCTTGAACCCCTAGTTCCAGGCCACAGGCAGCCCCGTGCACATTAGTGCATTCCAGTCCCCAAGCTCCCCAGGGCTGACACCACAACTCAGATACTCCCCGCTTCGGTGCGCTAGTCACCCTGTTTTTTATTGCCCACCACCCCCTTTCTTCAGAGTCATGAGGCCTCTGAAGGCCTTGATGAGGGACAGGACCATCAGATATTCCCTTGGAGACCTGAGAGACAAGGAGGTATCTGTCCTTACAAGCTTCTTTGCTAACTTGCTCTTGTCAAGAGATCTCCTCCCATCCTGCAGGTTTTACCTTCCCTGGTGGCCCAAGTCTGGTTAGGGTACCTCTGGGTTGCTTCTGAAGCCCGTAACCTGTGCTCCCCTCCCCTCACACTAATCAGGCATTATCAGCATCATGTATGCACTTCTCTTTATCTTCCTCATAACTATGTGCTGTGTAAAGACCACAATTTTCTCATCTTTGAGCCCAGTGTGGCACAGATCAGGCGTTCACTCCACATCTGCTGAGTGGACAGATGGTGGCCAAACCACCATCACCCTCCTCCCCAACTGCCCATTTTTAGAATCACCCCTTGGACTAGAAAGGCTCCTGGGCTAGTTAAAAGACTAATAGTGGTGAAGGTTATGTGCCTTGGAGTCGGTTCTGACTCATAGTGACCCTGTACAGGGTTTCTGAGGCTGTAAATCTTTACGGGAGCAGAAAGCCTCATCTTTCTCCCATGGAACAGCTGGTAATTTCAAACTGCTAACCTTATGGTTCACAGCCCGAATCATAACCACTACGCTACCAGAGCTCCTTAAAAGACTAATAGGCTGCAGGAATTTCCTGTTAATTTGCCACCAGCACCTGAACCTAGATTGGTAAATCTGATTAACCAATTATCTTACTGAGTCCTCAGAGATCAATGAGTAGGATACTGAAGGATAAAGGATAGGAGAGGGAGAGATGAAGGAAAGAATAGAAAGGAAGACCCTGTGGGTTGAGGGGTAGCAAAAGGACATGTGGGGAGGATGAGGTGGGAACCTCCTTCTCTCTTCCTCATTTGCCCCCTCCTCTCAGTCTTACCTAAGGAGCCCTTGTGGCTGGCTCAGTGGGATAAGATGTTCAGCGGTTTGAACCCACCAGTAACTCCAGGAGATAAAGACGAGTCCATCTGTTCCCCAAAAGAGCTGCAATCTTGGAAATCCTATAGAGTGGGAATCAACTCCACGGCAGTGGGTTTAGTTGGGGTTAGGGGTTTCTTACCCCAGCTCAGAGCTCTTACCCCAACAAGTCTTGACTGAGGAAGCAGAAAATCCTTTATACCTGTGGTCCATTGTCAATAGTGGGTGGTGACGGTCCACCTCCACAGACACGCTCCAAACTGCCAAGTTCAGCCACACCCACACATAAACCTTTCCCTCAATTCTGGTTCCCCAAGCTCTAAATCAATAAATGTCCAGAGAGGGATAGCAAATAGCCAAAATCGCTCTCAAATTCGGGTGCCATGTTGATGAATATGGGTCTAGAGCCAGGCAAGGCTGGTAGAAGAGAAGGTGGCGGTGGTTATGTGCTGTTGAGTCGGTTCCGACTCATAGCAACCCTGTATTGAATTGCCAAGGCTGTACATCTTTATGGGAGCAGAAAGCCTCAACTTTCTCCTGCAAAGTAGCTGTAGATTTGAACTACTGACCTTGCGGTTTGCAGCCCAGCTATATTCCACCAAGTTAGCAGGGTTCCTTGAAGAAGGGGAACTACATTATGAAAACCAGATCCCTGACATTTTCACAGTCAGAGCCATCTTGTACAGTTGTATAGGCTGTGCACTGCACTTTAGGAGCCCCATCCACCTGGGCTTGAATACTTATTACAGTTCTGACCGAGAGCAGTCAGCCCTTTTACTGCCTCAGAATCCAGAAAAGAATAATATCCTACTACCTACCTTCACTCTTATGAGTCGGAACCAACTCCACGGCACATAACAACAACCTTCACTCTAGGCAAGATTAGGCAGTCTCCCTCCTCTGTTCTAACCTTGCTGTCTGCTCTGGTCCCTGGGGAATTTCCTGACTAGGGTACCTGTGAGTGAAGGCTGACCTCTTACCCCAACTAGAAGGAGAGTCCTTCCCCTCCTTCTCCCGCCAGCCCCAGCTAGGGAACCCCACTTGACTCCCCATCCCTCATTACCTCTTTCCTACTCTCTCTCTTTCCACTAGGCCCTCACCCTGGTCAGACATCCACTGTACTGAGGCCTGGGTGTGAGAGGAGGCAGGAAGGACGGAGGGGGTGGTTACCTGCTGCTCCCACCCCATGCACTTAACCCCAGACTGTGGACTCAGGAGGACGGGCTGAAGCTAAGGGAGGAGGCCTCCCTCTGCCTGTCCTATTCTGTTTCTCCTTACCTTCTTCCTCCCAGTCCACATTTTTCTTTCTTCACATTGACCTGCTGACCTCACTGCCTCTCTCTAGTTCTCATCAGTATTGCCTGGTCCCCAGGGGCCAGAGGGGACTGACTTTGTTCTCCAGTAGTACCTCCCACCTGCCTACACTCTCACCCACACCCACCCACACCTACACACCCTCTTCACCTATACACCAGTGAAGAGAAGGGGAGCCAGAGGAGCCACTCCCTTCTGCTTTCAACAGCTTCCTAATCATCACCCCACCTGCCTCAAGAGCCCTGTTGTACCTGCACACCAGCTTCCTTCCAGCCCCTCCCCCAGAGCCTTTTATTCCCCCTTCCTTCCCCACCCTACCCCTCCCCACAAGGAACGTGCCCAGAACCAAAGCCTCCTAAGGACAGTGAAATGACTTCAGGCTCCTTCAATAGTGTGGAGGGTGCGGTGGGAGCTCTTTTCAAGAGCTCACACCCCACAGGCATTGAGGCAAAGAACTCCCTTGCTCTTACCCATGATGTGCTCAGGCCCAGCCTTGTGTGGCTAGGCAAGAGGTCATCCTTTTGAGTCAGTACGAGCCTGGGCTCCTTTTCTAGCCTCCTCCCAGGACCAAAGCAGGAGGCCTCATGGGTCAAATCCTTGAATGGACACCATACTTGGAGGTTCAAGAACCAACTCAACTCAACAGTGTGGAACATGTGTTGGTCCATTCTAATGCTTCCTCAAATAGCTTCCCAATTAGAGCCCCCACCAGGTACCCCTCTGTCTGCCCTTCCAGTGTTGGTCAAACTCGTCAATCCACCAAAGAAAAAAGGATTATTTCTTCTGTTTCACTGTTTGGCAATTCTAGATGGAGTTTTACATCCTTTTCACTCAGATTACAAAAGTAACACACATTCTTGTACTATTCTTGTAAACTCTTTGTTGTGTGCTGTGAGTGGGTTTCCACTCACAGCGATTCTGTATCGGGTTTCCAGAGAGCGGCTGGTGGGTTTGAACCGCTGACCTTTCAGTTACTAGTCCAGGTCTTATACTACAGCATCACACCAGTTTTCTTGGAAATTGTGTTACTGATTGATGTTACGTGCCATCAAGTCATTTCCAACTCATAACAACCCTGTATATGGTTTCTGAGGAGTGGCTGGTGGGTTTGAACCACCGACTTTATAGTTAGCAGTCCAGTGCCTGCCCCACAGTGAGTGCCACACTAGGACTCCTGAAACACAGAAATAAGAAAGTAAAACTGAGCCACAATTTTAACAAGAAGTCGACAAAGGAGGTTGTGGTCGAGGGTAGGTAGGTCAGTTCCAGCTACTGGGAGGGATATGGGAAGGATCTGTTCTGCCTGCTGTCTTTCTGGCCTCTTAACTCGTCAACCACCCTTACCCTAGACTTACAGAATCCTCTCCACAAGTGTACCCCCAACCCCCAAGCTGGCTGCTCCTCTAGCAGCCAGTTCGGAACCACCAAAGCACCCATCTCTGCCCCGACTCAGCCCAAGGCTATGGGTTTGGCAGTGGGCACTGCTGGCCACACCAAGAAGCTGGGCCCAGCGTCTAGGCTCTGGCCCTTATGAGGGGCACAGAACAAGGGCTGGGGCTAAGGCCCCATGCTGTTCCACAGGCAGCACATTCCATTCTGAGTCAAGCAGGGGGTGGGGACTGGGGGAGGTAAGCCATGGGGAGAGAACAGCCTGGCCTCCTCTTCCCTGGATCCCCCAGGGAGCTCCAGGCCTGGCAGGGTTTACAGACCAAAACCAGCGGAGGGAAGGCAGCCGGTGGACACTTACCCTTTTGCCTCTTCTCAAGCTGAAACTCTGAGGTGTCCCCAAAAGATACAGCCTAACAGTGTAAGAAGTAACCCTAATACCTTACCCCTCAACCCTACCCCAACCTCATGGGCTAGTTATGGGGCTCAATGGCCAGTCCATTTAAATGCTAAGGCCACTGCCTAGAAAGGGAAGCCTGACCCTGTCAGTAAATAGGGAACTGAATCCCAGCTCCCTGAGGCAGTACATGGACTGGGTGGTGAGTGCTACTTAGGATAAAGAGGAACAGCTGGAGATATTGTCTCCACTTCTTCCTTCTATTTCCCTGCCACCCCATATGCAGTCCCCAGCAAAAAGGAAAAACCACCCCTGGCTAAAATCTTGTTTCTCTTTGGCTTGAGCTCTAAGCTGTGCCCACACACAGTACATCCTGGGTCAGGCCAGGCCTTGGAGTCACCCATGGATGACCTTGGGTGGAGGCAGGGGATACCCTGCCTTCTCTCTCACCTCTGGATGGCTCAGAGGAGGCCTACCAGCAGCCAGCCACTGCTCATCTCTGAGTCCATTCATCTTCCCTGATACCACCATTATCTGCTTCTCCTGGGGGTGGGCAGAGGGGCTCCTCACCAAAAAGGCAGGAGCAGAGGAGTCATCCTAAAGCCTGGAGGCCTCCCACCCCCCACCCCCACCCCCCTTGGACACAGTTCTGACCCTAAGCCTCTCCTGCAACAGCATGGAGAGTGTTAAGACCATATGCTGTGAGCCATGCAGGTTGGACTGAAACCTTTTCCTAGAGGGGCTTTTCTGAGGCCTCTCTGCTCACTCACATACCTTCACCAACTTGAGACTTCAGGGCAGGGACTGTCTCGTGTGTCTTTGGGCTGGGTCCAGGGTTCTCACCTTAACCCAGTAGAATTTAACTGAATCCCACCACACTCTTAAGAGCTACTATGTCACTGAGGACAGAGGGAGCTCAGTGGTAGGATTCTTGCCTTACACTCAGGAGACCCAGGTTCAGTTCCTGATGAGTGTTCCTCATGTGCAGCTACCATCTATGCAACTGTCATGGAGGCCTGAGGGCTGCGATGACACCGAGCAGGTTTCAGAGAGTTTCCAGACTAACAGCGACTAAATAGAAAGGCCTGGTAATTGAGTTCCAAAACTCAGCCATTGACAACTCTGGATCCTAACAGAGTGATCTGAAATTAATCATAGGATGGCACAGGGCTGGGCAGTGTTTTGCTCCATTGTGCATGGGGGTAGTAGCCAAAAGTAGAGGAGACTCAACAACAGTTAATGACAACAACTGTGTCACTGCTACTCAGGAAAGTATTTGCATTTGTAAGAAACACAGTCACCCAGAAGCAGAGAAGCTGGAGGAAGCTGGAAGTCACCCTGCTGAGCAAGCCTGATGGGAATCTCATAATCAAGTCTTCCAAGACCTAAAGAGGGCCATGGAAGGGGTAGTAAAAATGGGGGTCATCCAAACAAAGATTACTACTGGGACATGTAGGCACAAAGGACAGGGACAGTCTCCCTAGCTAGCACGCCCAGATTCCAGCAAGGGGACTTAGCAAAGGGTGAGGACTGCAGCGAGTTCAAGCAGGAGCAAGCCCTCTTAAGCAAACACTGCGCACAAAAATAACTCCCATTCAAAGCACGATTTACTGTGTGCCTGGCTGGCCTTCCCAGCACAGAGCCCTTTTCAAACATTCAGCTTGGCCCCTGAATATGGCTGGGGGAAGGGGTCTGCGGGACCAGCTGCATTTGAATTCCACTCTTTCCGGGTGGCCTCAGCTTCCTGGAGACCTATCCAGGGAGCTGCCTACTCAGGGCCAATCTCAAAGCACCTCCAGAGTGAAGAAAAGCTTCACAAAATCGAGTGACAGCCCCTCAAGGGCAGGAACGCCTAAATCTCCTGGAATAGACTTAGCTCAAGCAAAAACTTGTCTGACCACAGTAAACCAGAGTGCTTACCATTCATCACTGAGCACTGCTTCAACATGATCAGACTTGAGCATCCCAACACTGGCAAATGGTAGGAGGTATTGTCACTGTTACTGTCCCACTTCAGAGATGAGAAAAGGGAGGCTCCAAAACGTTATGTGAGGACCATGTCTCTTGGCTCTCTCAATTCTCATGTATACATCTTGTCCCTGAATCTTACTAAATACCAAGAGATAATTGCAACCTGTCAGGCATGGGGCTCTGCCCCATAGGAGGAAAGAAGGAGACAAACGATGTAGGTAGAACCTGAGGCATTGCCAAAGTTAGAGCAGCGATGTTGTTAAGTGCCATCAAATCAGTTCTGACCCATAGTGATCCTGTATAGAGTTCCAATGAACAGCTCGTGGGTTTGAACCGCCAACCTTGTGGTTAGCAGTCCAGTGCTGATCCTACAGCACCATACCAGATGGAAAGCACATTTACTGGCTTCTGCACTCCTGGTGACAAACTCTGAGTTGTGGTGTAAGAAGTGATCTTGCAGGGCCAGGTCCTGTTGAGTCTACTTCCACAACATCTCCTATAGGTGTGCCCTGTCCCAATAACCCTCTCCTAGCTCCTCAACCACGACCCCTCCTCCTAATAAGCCTCACCAAGCCCCAAACTCTTCTCACGTAGCTGAAATGATCTTTGTTACAGCTTTTTTTTTTTTTTCACTTATAAAAGTAGTTCATGACCATCGTAGTAATCGGAAAAAGCCAAGAGAAGATAAAGAAGGTATTAAAAAGTCACCTATATGGACTGAGTCTCTGGACCTGAGGGCTGAGAACCATGGTCTCAGGGCATATCAAGTTCAGTTGTCACAACACAGCCCACCAAACACAACGGTCTACATGTTCCTTTGGTGAGTAGCAACTGGGGTCTTAAAAGCTTTTGAACAGTTTAGATGGGGCAACTACTGGTCTCTCCTTATCCAGAGCAAAAAGGGTGAAGAAAATCAAAGACTCAAGAAAACAATTAAGTCCAATGGACTCATGGACCACATGAGCCATAGCCTCCGCAACCCTGAGACCAGAACTGTATGGTTTCCAGCTACCACCACGGGCACCTCTGAACAGGATAGGAGGTTCTGGATAGAGTGGAAGAAAATAATGACACAGAACTCAAAATCATAAAATAAAGACCACCGGGCTTACTGGTCTGATAAGAGACTGGTGGAACTCCCCAAACTCTGGCCTTTAGTCACTCTTCACCCCTTCCCTATGGCTCAACTGTCAGCCAAACAATAGACAGCAGTATAATATGAACAATAACACCAGAGAGGTATGCACTCCTTAGAATCAACCTTATGAGATCAAAAGGGCAGCATTTACCCAGGAATAAAGCTCAGGGGGCAGGAAGAGATAAGAAAGAAAAGCGATTGGAAATGGTAACCACAGGAAGGAAGTGAGAAGAGTGTTGTTACATTTTGGGAATTACAATCAATACCATGAAATAAAAGTGTGAATGAATTGCTGAACAGAAAACCAATTTGCTCTGTAAATTTTCACTAAGATCATAACAAAGTTTTTGTTTTTTTTTTTAATTACTCATGTAGCATAGTGGTTACGAATCGGGCTGCAAACCTCAGGGTCAGCAGTTCGAAAACTACCAGCTGTTCTCGGGAGAAAGATGAGGCTTTCTGCTCCCGTAAAGATTTACAACCTCAGAAACCCTGTACAGGATTGCTATGAGTCAGAACCGACTCCACGGCACATAACATGTCTAGTATCCAGAGTAAACCACTGTAAACACTTTGCTGTATCCTTCTAGTCTTCTCTTTGTATGGGTATGTGTGATGGGCTTTCATATAAAGACAATTACATAATTAAATTTACAAAACTGGTATCACACTATATAGTTTTATGTTCCAAATTTGGTTTATTTGTTTTATTATATTGCATTGTCCAGATTACAAGCTCTTTTTTTAAACTAGGTTTTGTTGCTGTTGTTGCTCTGGTATAGTCAATACGTACATGGTACTAAATGCAAAAAGAACATTAAGAGTCTAGAGAGAAAAAACAAATCTCTCCTCCATCTCATCCTATAGCCACCCAGATTCCCTCTCCTGTGGCAACTATGATCACTATTTCTTTGTACCAAATAATCTTTCAAAATCATAAATCAGATCATACCATTCTCCTGCTTAAAACCTTCCAATGGCTTCCCATTCCCCTGGCAATAAAACACAAGTTTCTAACCAGCCCTTACTAGAGTCTGTGTGATTGTCTCCAAACCTCCTGATTTCTCTCGCCTTCCACCTCACTGCCCTCCAGCCACATTGCTGTTGCAAACCCTGTCTAGCCTCAGAGATTTTCATTTTCTGTTCCCTCTGCCTGGGGATCATCTTTCTCGGGTCTTTGTGGGGATGGCTCCTTCTCCCTCAGATCTTGGCTGAGCTGTCCTCTTCCCAGGGCACTTTTCCATGGCTTCCCAATCCAGAGTCACCCCTGCTCACCATCACCATCCCACCACTCCATGCACTATTTCATCGTCCTATTATTTTCTTTCACATCACATATTATGACCTGATATTGTCTTGGTTACTTATTTTTAAGTTATTTATTACCTGTCTCCCTTCACTAGAAAGATGATTCTCTGAAGTAGCGGTGTTGGCCTGTATGGTTCACCACTGAAACTCCCCTGCCTGGCATATATGTTGTTGTTGTTGTTAAGTGCCATCGAGTCGGTTCCGACCCATAGCGACCCTGTACAGGGGTTTCCGAGGGCCTGGCATATATAATAGGTATTTAATAAGTTTCTGTTAAATGAAAGAGGGTTACTGCTGGTTCTCATCACTGAAAACTGCCTCTTTGTGGAATCCTCAAGCACCAAGAACCAGCCCTCTGGTCATCCTCCCATATGCACACAGCAGTAGTTAGAGGGTCAAGAAACCAGAGGCTGTTGTCCAAAGTGGAGTGTTTTAGGCAGCAGTTTCCCTGTCACCCAGCTTCCTTGTACAACCTGTTTGCAGAGTTCAAAATCAGACAAGGACAAGCTAAAATTCCTAGAAAATCCTCTACCTACAATGAGGAAACTTGGAGGTAAAACTTTTGCCCCTCACTCATCCAAAATCCCACATACTGTCTGCCCAGGCAGCTGGGAAATTCCAGGTTCCCAAATGAGTCCCAGCAGCAGCTGACACAGATAGGCGACATAGCACTGGGAGCAAGACTCCTCCAGCAACAGCCCTGGCCCATCCCACCTGACTCTTCCCGAGGGCCCCAGACACCTGGGCTCCCTCTCTCCGGAAATTCAGAGCTCCAGAGACACAAAAGCACATCCAATCCTGAGCCAGCAACCCAGGTCCTGGAAGCTCTGGGGATACCAGTGGCTTCCAAAAGGAGATGCTTTCTTCCTGGGGCTAGATTTCCACTGAGAGAACGCTGCAGTTGGGCCCAGGTACAGAGGAAAAGGAGAGAATTAAATAACTTTCATTAAAACTATGAAGGGAGGGAGGAAGGCAATAAGGGGGAAAAATTATGAAGGGAGAGAGGAAGGCAATAAGAAAGGAAAAAGACTTAAAAGCAAAATGGAATTAAGCAAGGAGTAAGGAGGATAGATTTGATTTCAGGGGTTAGAATCAGGATAGGATGGGAAATGTGTGGTCACGTTTACTGTCTTAGAATTGAAATAAGCGTCTCCTTCCCCCAAATGGAGAATGTTTATAATTTATTAAGGACCTACTAATGGCAATAACAGCTAACATTTATCCAGCACTATATGCCAGGCATTTTTCTATGAGCTTCATTTTAGTAAGCAATGTAATCCAGGAGACAACAGTACTATTCATACTACATTCTACAGAGAAGTTAAGGTCAACTGTCCAACTACAGCACTTAGAATGTAACTCCAGAGCCCTGGTTCTTAATCAGTAGGCTACACTTGATCCTCTGTGGGCCAAATAGGCGGGTACTGACGCTCCTGGATTCATGACTTCCTAAACTCATCATTACATGCCAGTGGCAAAGATGTGCGCATAATTTTGCCCATTCCGCAGAGGGGAATGTCTAGGAAAGTTGTGACACTCGCCCAAACTCACTCTGGTGGAGAATTAAGACCAACATGTACTGAATCCCAGCATCTTGCATGCCACTTCCTAAGGAAGTACGGAGAAAACCAGGGTCTCTGGAATCCCCGCCCAACACAGCAGCTTCTCCTCTGGCTGTCTTTTGCCAGACCCTTCGCCAGCGCCAGCACCTAGGCGCCCTGCCCGGAAATTCCCACAGAGTCAAAGCAAACTTCCCAGGAAAACTCCCCGGCTTCCTCCAAGCCCCTGTCACAGAGGTGACTGCCAAGAGCACTGGTGGAGTCCTTGCAGCTGCCGTCCGGCCCTCCGGGGCGGGAGCCTCTGCTTGTGCGCTCCTCAGAGTCCTCCCGGAAAGATCCAGGGCTGAAGTTCAAAATTCACTCCCCGCCCAGGCACACAGCTCGCGGCCCAGCCGGGGATCGCCAGCAACCCCCACGTCTTTCGCCCTCGGCAGCTCCATTTAAGTAATGGAGCGCCTCCAGTCTGGCAGAGCGAGGCCGGCAGCTGGGAGAATCCCCCGAGCGAGTCCTTCGCGTCTGGGGACTCCAAGCAGCCGGAGCCGGCACGCGTGTGTGTGTATGTGTGTGCGCGCACGCGTGTGTCTGTGTGTGTGTGGTGTTTACGTACGGAACGCGCGGGGTGGGAAAACAATGGCGAGCCGCTGGGAACCCAGTGACTACCCCCACCCCCATCTCCCTTGCCCCCGACGCGATTAGCTTTTGCAGTGAAACAGAGATTTAAAAAAAAAAAAAAAAAGGTTCATCTCGGATATTCTAGGGTGGGAGGTGGGGTAGTAAGAAAAAAAGCTGGGGGGCGGGGGTGAAAGTGGAGCAGCCGGAGCAAAAAAACAAACAGGATGCAGCGTCCGGTTGGTCCACTGGGGAACCAACCTGGAAAGATACGAAAGGGGTGCGTGGCTGGCCCCAGGCAACCTACACAATTGGGGGGGCGGGAGGCAGAATAAACGTCTCATCCCAGGCTCACCCCACACGCGGCCGCACACGTCGCCACGGCTCCCCGCTGGGAAATCCTTGGATTGGGCGCTTAGATCGACTAGAAAGAAAGACGTGGTGCCTCTGGCCGGTCAGCGAAAAGCGGGGGAGGGGGGCACGCCAAGGTTGACTCGCGTGTGTGCAGACACGCACAACCACCCACGGGCTCACCAGGCTGCCACCCCACTCCACTAGGACCAGGGTCGGCCCACGAGGAGTCGCCACCCGCCAGCGTTGCTAAGGGGTGGTGGGGGCCCGTTCTTCGTCGCAAACTTTGCTAAGGATGAAAACTCGCAGAGAAGAGCCGGCGTGTCCCCAGAAACGTGGGGCGCGAGTGTCAAACTTCGGCAGGCTGGGGAGAGGGGTGTTGCGGCGCGCTCCGAGAGCTGCAGGGGCGCACTTACTACTCAGCCAGGCGCCAGGCTCGGGGCTCGCGGCTCCGCGCTCTTCTTCCTCCTTGGTGCGGGTCCTCTGCGCTGGCAGCTTGGATTCCCGCTCACATGCCCTGGCGGCGCAGCCGGCGGCCAGGCAGAGCAGCGGCGGCTGAGCTGGGAGGGGGCACGCCCCCCGCCGTCGGCCGCCGAATCGCCTCTGGATCGCGGCCACCCTGGGTCCGCGGCGCACGAAGAGTGCCGTCCCGGGCGGCGAGCACGGGTTCCGGCGGGGCGGCGCCCTCCGCCGAGCCAGGCCGCTCTCTGCACTCTGCCCTCTGCCCTCTGCTTGCAGCCTCTCCCTGCCTTCCGCGGTCCTGCTCCCCGGCTCGCTCGCCCGCCCGTATCTCCCGGTCCGCGCTCCGCCTGGGGCTGGAGTAAGCCCCCGAGGCTGACCGCTGCTCTTCGGGCTCAGCCCTCCGCTCGCCGCTCCCAGGCCCGAGCTCCAGAACCCGCGCTTACACAGTTCAGTTCCGAGTCGGGACTGGGAGCAGGGCTCCCGCAGCTCGCTGCTCCGCGGCGACTCGACAGCCTCAGAGGAGAAAGAAGGGAGGGAGACAGAGAGCGGGCAGGGGGAGGAGGAGGAGGAGGAGGGAGGGAGGGAGGGTGGGGAGATGTTGAAGGGAGGGACAGAAAGTTCCCTCCTCCCTGCAGCCGGGTCCAGCCAGGCATTCAACAGCTGGAAACCTCTGTTGGAAAGGGGAGAACCGAAGTTCCTGGGAGGCGGGGGTGGGTGAGGGTAGAGCTAAGGGGTGGCGAGGATCGAAGAAATAAGCGTTCGCTCCTACTGCCCAGGTGTGACAGTCCTTATAGGGAATTCTCGCTCCCTAGAGCAGGATCTAAAGTTATCGCGCCAGCCTTCTAATCCCTCTATGCAGACAGCCTTGATTTGGGATTTTTTTTTCCCCTAAATAAAACCATTTTGGAACCTCACTTAGGAACCCGATTCCACCACTGGCAGCTAGACAATTTTCTAATTAATGTCTGGGACCACTCCTGAGCCCTGTCATTTTGCCCTTTCTCAAACAACTCCTTTATTTTCTCCTGCTTGGTTTTGTAGAGGGTGAATTCCTTTCATTAAAATACCTACAATATGCCTGGCCCGACTATGTGCTGGGAACACCCGAATGTCCCTTCCCTTTCTGGGTTCCCATTTTGTGAAAGAAACATCTAATTGCAGTGGAGTTGAAAAGTGCAAGTCCGTAAAACTGGAGACCACCAAAGGCACTAGGATATGGGCATAGGAATCAGTCTTCTTTTGGGAGGTGTCACCTGAACTGGGTCTTGGGAGAGTATGTGGGACAAGGTGCAATTGTGAACCTACAAATAATTCTATGTACACTGTAGGTATCCAGACTGCCAGCAGACAGTGGTCAGTGAAGCTGGAGAAGTAATAGGGACCACGTCACAATGCAGGTCCTCATTAAGCTTTCTATGTGTGGACTTTGGAGTTCATCATTCTTCCACTCTCTTGCCTGATTGTTGTTGTTAGGTACCATCGAGCTGGTTCCGACTCATAGCGGCCCTGTATAGGGCTTTCGAGGAGCTGCTGGTGAACTTGAACCACAGACCTTGCAGTCCAGCACATTAACCCACTGCGCCATACCAGGACGCCCTTACCTAATTAGCTCTTTTAATTCTTCCTTTAGGTTTTAAGCCTGCACATTAACTCTTTCAGAAGCCTTTTAGATGCCAGGTGTCCCATTCATGTTTTCCGGAAAAACCCTCCCCGCCCCAACTTCTCCCACCCCAACCAGTGATAGATTGATTCTATGGTGACCATTCTTTTAGCTCTCCTAGTGTGTCACTGTGGGTTAATGAGCTGGGCTGCAAAATCAGTAAGAACCACAAGGTCGGTCGGTGATTCAAACGCAACAGTCGCTCTTCCGAAACTTTGTACAGGGTCGCTATGGGTCGGAATCGACTCGCTGGCACATTAACAACAAGGAGTCTTAGATACACTGGCCTATGATTCCCAACTGACATTATGACTCTTAGCAACAACAAAGGAGTTCTGACAGCGTAGTGGTTAAAATGCTCCATCATCATATTTCACTTCATTAATCTCTTCCCAATCACTGCTATCAAACTAAGATTTAAAAAATATATATCTAGCTACTGCATCTTGGAGTCCTGGTGTGGCACTGTGGGTTAATGCGCCAAACTGCAAAGCCGTTAGAACTGCAAGGTCGGTGGTTCAAGCTCACCAGTTGCTCCTTGGACACTATATACAGGGTCGTTATGGGTCGGAATCAACTCGACGGCACTTGACAACAACAACAACTGCATCTTAGGTACTATACTATTTTCATGTTTTTGCTGTTAAGGGCAATCCTGTATGGTATTTCCGAGGAGCACCTGGTGGATTTGAACCCACCGACCTTGTGGGTAACAGTCCAGTGTTTATCCCACAGCGCCACACCGGAACGCCATACTATTTTCATAGACAATAGCTAGTTATTCCCTATAACAGTTCTGTGTGATTGGTGTCCCCATTTTAGAGATCAAAGTTATAGGCCAATAAATGGTGGGAGAATGTTATCTGACCCTGAAGATTCTTTCCACATCACTCCACCACTTCCCAGGAACACCCACTAGACTCACTCCATGTAACCCAGTTGACCACGCCCCTCTCTTGAAACACTCACTTCCTTGACTCCACACGCTCCTGAATTTCCCATGACCTCATTGGTTGATCTTTCTCAGCCTCGTTTATTTATTATTCCTCCTCCACCTTTGTCTCCAAATGGGCTCTCTCTTTTCTTTTTCCTCTCTCTCCCTAAGTGAAAAGCTATCCATTCACAGGGTTTTAAATACCAACTATATGCTTGCGATTATCCAAATTTTTTATTTAACTCTCCAAGACAGTTTACTGCCCTTAAGACTCATTTATACGAAAATACATACACTTGCTGTTTCTACTCAAAGATCTTCCAGATATCTTGAACCTAATGTGCTCAGAACTGAATTCTTCATCAAAAACCCCCTTCTTCCAAAGCCTGTTTACATCCTGTACAATCATCCCCATTTCAGGAATGGAACCAATACCCACCCAATGGCTCAAGCAAAAGCCCTAGGAGTCATCCATGATTCTTGCCTTTCCCATCTAATCCCATTAGTGAATATTGTGGTCTTTCTCGAAAAATATATCCTAATCCATTCACTTTTCTGTCTGTGCTGTGACCACCCAGGACCAGTCCGCCATCATGTCGCATCTCTGCTAGACTGCAAAAGCCTTACTGCTTCTGAGAACGGAGACCACTTCCAGCCATATGGTTTAACTAAACTAAGTCTGCTAACATCAACAAGACTTTAATATTTGTTCCTGAAATTTCTCACTCAGAAAGATAAGGCCATAAGCCAGTTAAAAAACACACACACAAAAAAACTTCATTATTTGCTTCAGGAACTTCCTGAAAATCAATTTATCTGGACAATAGACTGTTCATCCAGCTGCCTTCTTGGGACAACAGTAACTGCACAAACCACTAGTTTACCAAGCAAGCACTTGTTTATTTACTACGGCTTATTTCAAGACCCTCTTCTTGATGTGTCCCCCAATCCTAAACTATTACATTATAAATTTTGTACGATCCCTATCAGATTCCTGTATTGAAAGGTTTGCGTTAGATCAGACACCTTATATGTATGTTCTGCTCACTTCTTCATTCTGAGATATTACTAAGACTGTCAAGGCATGACTCCTGGTTCCTGAAGTAGACCATACACTCAGCTTTGCTTGATTAACAGGTTATTCTGGTGGTCTTTTGGGATACTTCAGTCACCCCCCACACCTTCAATCCACTCTCTAAGGAGCCCTAGAGAGTGGCACAGTGGTTAAGTGCTCAGCTGCTACCTTTAAAGTTAGCAGTTGAACCCAGCAGCCACTCCAGAAATGAAAGATGTGGCTGTCTGCTTTCATAAAAATTATAGTCTCGGAAACCCTATAGGGTAGATTCTGTCCTATAGGGTCATCATGAGTCAAAATAGACTCATGTTAATGCTTTTTCTAATCCATTCTCTATGCTCTTGGCTGACTAAAATCCTCAACAGTTTCCCATTGCACTTACAATAAAATCTTAACTTCTTACTCAGACCTAGGAAAGGCTCTGCGAGATCAGGTCCCCATGTCCCTCACCCTCCTCATCTGCTGTTTTTTTCATATAGAATTTTCACTTCTTCAATTTCACCAACCTCTCACCCACCTCAGAACTTTGAAACAGGTAAGTTCCCTCCATCTGAAAACCTTTTCTACAAACCCTTTCACTCTCAAATCTCAACATCTTTCCTCCTCTAGGGTCTCTAAAATTGCCCCCTATCCCTGTTGTTATTGTTAGCTGTTGTCCAGTTAGCCCCTGACCCATAGCAATCTCATACACAATGGAATGAAACAATGCCCAGTCTGGCACCACTCTCGTGATCGGTTGCGGATAGGATTGTCATAGGATTTTCACTGGCTGACTTTTGGAAGTAGGTCCCCAAGCCTACCTTTTGAGTCCATCTTATTCTAGAAGCTCCATGACATCACAGCAACACACAAACTTCCATTAGCAGACAGTGTGTGAGGTACACTAGCTGAAGATCAAACCTGGGTCTCCTGCCTGGGAAGGGAGAACTAACTCTACCAGGCATCACCAAGCTCTAATCCCTAAAGCAAAACAAAACAAACAGCCAGACCCCTCACCATCTACTGTTACTCAGCCTCCAACTCATGGTTACCCTAGGTGTTGCCAGAGGGTTTTCTTGGCTGTAATCTTTACTGAAAGAAGCCCTGATCGTGCAATGGCTATGCCCTGGACTGCTAGGAAACCCTATAGTTCAACTCTGTCCTATCAAGCTGCTATGAGCTTGAATCAAATTGATGGTAATGAGTTTGAAGGGTTATTTTCTTTCCCCATAGTAGCAAAAGCCTAGTGATCAGCCTAGGAAACCCTACTCTGTCAGGCTATAGGGTCATTATATGTCAGAATCAACTTGACAGCACATAGAAACAACAATCTTCGTAAAAGCAAATGACCAGACCTTTCTTTCAAGGTACCACTGGGTGGGTTCTAACCACCAACACTTAATTTAGTAGTTTGTGCCAACCAGGGACATTATCTTCATTCTCTTTCTCAGCACCTTGTTTATTTCCTTTATAGCATTTAGCACAATTGGTAATTTTTTTTCTGTTTCCTTGTGCTTTGCCTATTTGCACTTCCGACTATAAGCTCTGTGAGAGCAGGAACATGCCAGCCCTAGCCTCCATTTAATTTTCAGAGCCAAACACAGGGCTGGGTCCATAGTTGTTGTTATTAAGTGCCATTGAGTCAGTTTCGACCCATAGCGACCTTGTACAGGGTTTTCAAGCCTGTAAATCTTTATGGGAGCAGAAAGCCTCCTCTTTCTCCCATGGAGCAGCTGGTAGTTTTGAACTGAGGACCTTAATGTTCGCAGCCTGATTCGTAACCACTACGCTACCAGAGCTAGATAGATACTCAATATTTGCTGAATGAATGATGGTGATTGGCTTTGGAGAGTGTCTCCAATCAGCTTTGCTGTGAAGAGACACTAGTGAGAGCTGCAGGATCCTGGTGTGCCCAACATTCCAGTCTACCTCTAACTTAGAGGAAAAGTGTGAAAGGCAAATGCAGTTGAGAGAAGTTAAAAAAAAAAAAAAAAAGAGGATGAAATTTACACAATGGTGTGACTTGCTTTCCCCAGGGAAAGTTGGTGAGGAAGCCAAAGCTCTCAGACAGAAAGCTCTCAGAACAGAAGCAGGTTGGGAGCAGAGAACACAATGACATCTCTGCCTCAATGTCCTGCTCTCCCTGTCAACTCACATCAAATTTTCCCTGTGGTGGAGCCCTGGTGGTGTGTGGTTAAAGCACTTAGCTGCTAACCAATAGGTCTGTGATTCGAATCCACCAACCACCCATGGGAGAAAGATGTGGTAGTCTGCTTCTGTAAAGATCTATGGTTGTTAGGGACCATCAAGTCAGTTCTGATTCATAGCAATCCTATGCAGAACAGAAGGAAACACTGCCCAATCTTGAACCATCCTCACAATTGTTACTACGCATGTGCCTACTGTTACTGCCACTGTGCCAATCCATCTAGTTGGGGAGGGCAGGGGTCTTCCTCTTTTTGCTGACTTTCCACTTTACCAATCATGATGCCTTTCTCCAGGGACTAGTCCCTCCTGGTCCCTGGATAACATGTCGAAGTATGATCTTCATCAGTAAAGATTTACCACCTTGGAGACCCTATAGGGCAGTTCTATCAGTATTCCGGAACACTTAATTGTCCTCATGAGGAATCTGTACCTGGACCAAGAGGCAATTGTTCAAACAGAACATGGGAACACTGAATGGTTCAAAATTAAGAAAGGTGTGCGATAAGGTTGTATTCTTTCACCATACTTATTCAACCTGGATGCTGAGCAAATCATCTGAGAAGCTGGGTTATATGAAGAAAAACGTGGCATCAGGATTGGAGGAAGACTCATTAACAACCTGCGATATGCAGATGATACAACCTTGCTTACTGAAAGTGAAAAGGACTTAAAACATTTACTGATGAAGATCAAAGACCACAGCCTTCAGTATGGATTACATCTCAATGTAAAGAAAACAAAAATCCTCACCACTGGACCAATAACATTCTTATTAATAAAATTATTGAAGAGAAAAGATTGAAGTTGTCAAGGACTTCATTCTTCTTGGATCAACTATCAACACTCAAAGAAGCAGCAGTCAAGAAATCAGACGACATATTGCATTAGGCAAATCTGCTGCACAAGTCCTTTTTAAAGTGTTAAAGAGCAAAGATATCAACTTGAGGACTAAGGTGCACCTGACCCAAGCCATGGTATTTTCAATAACCTCTTAAGCATGCGAAAGCTGGACAGTGAATAAGGAAGATCATAGAAGAATTGATGCCTTTGAGTTATGGTGTTGGAGGAGAATATTGAAAGTGCCATGGGCTGCCAAAAGAACCAATAGATCCGTTTTGGAAGAAGCACAGCCAGAGAGCTCCTCAGAGGCCAAGATGGCAAAACTTCGTCTCTCATACTTTGGACATATTGTCAGGTGGGACCAATCACTGGAGAAGGATATCATGTTTGTTAAGGTGGAGGGTCAGAGAAAAAGAGGAAGACACCCCAACCAGATGGCCAAGTGGCAGCATCGATGGACTCAAGCGTGGCAACAGAAGTTAAGTTGGCCCAGGATCGGGCAGTGTTTCGTTCTGCTGTGCATAAGGTCACTATGAGTTGGTACCAACTCTATGGCACCCAACAACAACAACAACTCTGTAGTATAGGGTCTTTATAAGCCAGAATTGTCTCAACAGCTGTGGGGGTTTTCTGGTGCTACTAAGAAAGAAGGTATGAGGGGGTCAGTCAGGGTAGGTTTATCCTGGTGAGGATTGTCTGGGTACCAACTCTGCACCCTCTCCTCTAACAACTAACTGGAGATAGGCATTCTAGACATCCATTGGCAGAGGTAAGAATTAGAGGATTCCACAGGGGTGACTTTTCAGAGGTGGACACTGCCTTCAGGCTGACCCTTGGTGGGGTTCTACTCAGTTCTCCTTGAGTTTTACTCAAGTACATAAGCCTTTCAGAAAGAGAACAGGTGGATTCACAGAATGTTTTGTTTGCCAGCTGAATCTGAAAGTACAAGATCCAGAAGGAATTGGCCTTCCAGACCATCTCTTTCAGCTCTCTTTCAGCAGTGGAGGAGACCATGGCACAGAGAGAAAAGTTATCTGCCCAAGATCATTCAGCATTAGCCACAGTGGACTACACTCAGGACTCAAATTCTTAGGTCACAACCTCATGTCACCTCCTCCTAAGGCCTGAGCTGACAAAACCTAGAGTGAACTCTACTCCTTCCACCTATACCAAGGCATTCTCATCATTTCCCCTGTTCTTCAGGCTTTGCCATCCAACTCTAGACCCAATCTTCTCCACCTTGGTTAGTCATCAAAATATGTGCAGGCCTCAGTCATCAGACCTTTCTCTAACATTTGGCAGGTGCTGGGTGACACCAACATTCAGGCACTGAAAGTTAAATGTGGTGTTTGAAACTTCACACCCATGGTCTCTTCTACTCCATCAATAATTCTATGAAGAAAGGAACAGATGAAGAAAGTGGCAGTCCGAAAAGTGAAAGATTGTCTAAAACTACACAGAAAGGAAACAAGAGCTGACATTTGAACCCAGAGTGTAAAATCCATGATTTCCATTCTACCATGCTATTTCTAGGGGGGCTTTATGATCCTGAGAATCTGAACCGTATAGACTATATAACCATATAAACGCATATAGACTAGCATGAGTATCATTCAACAGCCTAGATTCTAGCCTGTCTCCTGGCTCTCAACTAGATGACTGTTCTCCAAAGACAGAGGGGCTCAGTTCATACACTTTAAACTTCACCACCAACTGCCTCACATTCACACACATATACACACATAGTGATCCCAGGCAGTGTATGTGCTCAGCTAATGCTGATGGCTCAAGTCCTTTGTAAACACACAGATATACAACTTTCACACTCCATTCTTCACATGTTTAGCTTCAATGGGAAATCAGCATGGGAAAGAGGGTTGAAATAGTCATTCTTGCTTCAAGGGCTAGTGAGCATTGTTGGGTTTTTTTGTTTGTTTCACATATATATTTGTACTTATAAACATATTTATTTATATATATGATATTTACTTATATAAATGTCATTATTTGGAATCTTAGTGAGACCTGGTGGCATAGTGGATTACATGTTTGGCTGCTAACTGCAAGTCAACAGTTCGAATTCACTAGCTACTCTATGGGAGAAAGATGAGACTTTCTGCTCCGGTAAAAATTTACAGCCTTGGAACACTATACAGCATTGCTATGAGTTGGAACCAACTTGAAAGCACACAACATTTGGAGTCCTAAATGCTGGGAATAAAAATCAGGGCATACCTTTGGTTGTTTAAATGATTCTATATTCCTGAGTGTTTTTGTGTACATCTCTGGCCCCTGCCACAGCCCCACCCTCCCCCAAAACAAACAACAAAACAAAAAACCCAGAAGCAATAGAAGCAAATACTGTTTAATGATGATGCACGGAGGAGATTGTAATCATTGCAATGAACCGATGAGTGTAAAATTGATGTCCTTCCATGTAAACTATCACTCAATTCACAATAAAAACTTTTTTAAAAACAGAAATCAAGGCACATGCCTTACTAATCTACTTGGAATGCGTGCAGAATAAAGACATGGCCACCTCTTTTCCCAAATGTACACTGGCACACATATACACCTACTCAGACAAAGACACAAAATTGGCTGTTTTGTGTTTTCTCTTTCCATTCTCTCCCATCCCTTCCCACAGGGCGGGGGCATTGAACTCCACCTGAAAAGGCAGCAGATTGAGGGAAAGAGGTGAAGAGGACATTGGACTTCCAAACACTGGGCAATTTAGAAAATCCTGATGTGTCTCCTCAGTCCTCTTCACCTCCACCCCCACAACCTGGTTAATTGTGTCCCATGCTCAACACCTAACTTTTTATAACCCTCTTTCCTGTGTTGGGGAGACCTAGATCCCCATACTGGGAGGGACTGGCAACAATTAACAAAGGCACCATGGAGTAAAGACAATTAACAATCCAGAAAAGAGGAGAAAGAGAGGCTTTGTTCTGGTCTCCATGGCAACAGGGGAGGGACAAAGGAGGAGGATAAGGGGCCATCCAGAATGGCTGATACTTTCACTTTCCTTTCATCCCTCCCCTCTCCCGCCCCCTTGGGTTTCTGCCAGGGAGACTGGGGATCTTGAAGGGAGTAGGACTGGGACAGGCCACGTCTGAAGGCTAGAGATTTGAAGAGGGTTACTTTAAAGTTCATGCTTTAAGGCTGGAGAGAGAGCCTTGGGGCCCAAATTAAAGGCAATGTCTTTTTCCTCATTTTTCTGAAGAGCTTGGGTGGTTAATGCTTTTTTCTTCATCTGCTTCAGCTGGGTGTAGGAAGTGGGCTCTGGAGGTAAGACTGGCTACATAATTGCAGGACATAGTGCAAAGTGCTACACTTCAGTATGGCTTTCACCTCAATGTAAAGGAAACAAAAATCTTCACAACTGGACCAATAAATAACATCATGATAAACAGAGAAAAGATTAAAGTTGTCAAAGACTTAATTTTGCTTGGATCCACAACACTCATGGAGGCAGCAGTCAAGGAAACAAAAGAAGTATTGCAGTAGGCAAATCGGCTGCGGGGGTGGAAAAATCTTTTTTGAAGAGCAAAGAAGTTACTGTGAGGACTAAGATGTGCCTGACCTAAACAATGGTATTTTCATGCCTCATATGCATGTGAAAGTTGGACAATGAATAAGGAAGACAGTAGATGAATCAATGCTGTTGAATTACAATGTTGGAAAAGAATACTGAAAGTACCATGGACTGCCAGAAGAGCAAACAAATCTGTCTTGGAAGAAGTACATCCCTGGGACTATCAAAGGAGAAGAGCCGAGAGTGGGACCCTACCCAGAGAAGCAGTGACGCCAGAGACGATGACATGGAGAGATGGAGTGGCTGGGGACTTTAGACAGAGGTGGGGAGGGGGGGTGTTGTGATGGTGGGGTGGCAGGCTTGCAGGGTATACCCTTTGGTTGGTTGATGATGCATGAAGGGGATTGTAACCATGGCAATGAAACAATATACGATAGGATGAATAATATAAAGCTAATTGGCAAAGGTGTGCAACAAGGTTGTGTTCTTTCACCATACTTATTCAACCTGTATGCTGAGTAAATAATACAAGAAGCTGGGTTCTACGAAGAAAAACGTGGCGTCAGGATTGGAGGAAGACTCATTAACAACCTGCGATATGCAGATGATACAACCTTGCTTGCTGAAAGTGAAGAGGACTTGAAACATTTACTGTTGAAGATCAAAGAACACAGCCTTCGGTATGGATTACATCTCAATGTCAGGAAAACAAAAATCCTCACCACTGGACCAATAAACAACATTCTTATCAATGGAGAAAAGATTGAAGTTGTCAAGGACTTCATTCTTCTTGGATCAACTATCAACACTCGTGGAAGCAGCAGTCAAGAGATCAGACGACGTATTGCATTGGGCAAATCTGCTGCATAGGAACTTTTTAAAGTGTTGAAGAGCAGAGATGTCAGCTTGAGGACTAAGGTGCACCTGACCCAAGCCATGGTATTTTCAATAACCTAATATGGATATGAAATCTGGGCAGTGAATAAGGAAGATCGTAGAAGAATTGATGCCTTTGAGTTATGGTGTTGGAGGAGAATACTAAAAGTGCTATGGACTGCCAAAAGAACCAATAGATCTGTTTTGGAAGAAGTGCAGCCAGAGTGCTCCTTGGAGGCCAGGATGGCTAAGCTTCATCTCTCCTACTTTGGACATATTGTCAGGAGGGAACAGTTGCTGGAAAAGGATGTCATGCTTGGTAAGATGGAGGGTCAGAGAAAAAGAGGAAGACCCCCAACGAGATAGATCGGACAGGTGGCATCACTGATGGCGTCAAGTGTGGCAGCAGTAGTGAGGTTGGCCCACGATCGGACATTGTTTCGTTCTGCTGTGCATGGGGTTGCTATGAGTCGGTTCTGACTCGATGACACCTGACAACAACAACAATGTTCTCCCATGTAAACTATCACATAATTCACAATAAAATACTAAAAAAAAAAAACCCACAGAAGTACAACCAGAATGTTTCTAGAAGTGAAGACGCTAAGACTTCATCTCTCGCTCTTTGGATAAGTTGTGAGAAGGGCACCACATAACAATAACAACAGTGTGAAATAACCATGTAGAGCCCCTTGTTCAAAAGTTATGAAGAATTTCAAGATGATGCCAGCAGAACATGAAATCAAGGGCCTTTCTGAGCACTGAACACAGCTTACATGTCCAGGAAGCTGGCCCTACTCACTGTGTGTGTGAGAGAGAGAGAGAACACTTTTGGACAAGTCTCTTCTTGGATTACTATTTCCTCAACTACCGATAAAGAGATTGAACTAAGTAGTCTTCAGCTTGCTTCTTCTATGATTCACTCTTCCTCTTCTAGAGGATGAGAGTTGATATTCAGACCTCTTTCCACATTGCACACACCTTGGGAGCAAGTGCAGAAGACTCATTCCCATGAAGCATACATTCTGATGATCAGTGATGACCAATCCTCCCAGGTTTCCCTGTTTGGAAAAGCAAAAGGCAATGAAGTTATTCCAAGCTCCAAACCCCTGCTGGGGACCATTCTGTCTGTTTGGGGATAATTAGAAGGCATCCTCACTAGGCATTTCTATCCAGAGTAGAAGTTTCTTGGTGTGAAAAGCCAAGCAGACCAGTCTGGGCTTCATTAAGCTAACTACCTACTGGAACACTTCTTGCTCTCAGTAACCCTAACATTATGCGGGGAAAATGAGTGAGAGACTGCAGAGCCCTGGGAGACCAAGTAAAATAAAGACTAGTGCTCAGAAACTAAAGTTAAGGGAGAAAACTCAGTTGCCTCAGAGACCAGAAGTCTAAGGCCCTGCTCCCCAACCTCCCTCGTCTCTCAGCCTGGAGGGCATCTTTTCTTTCAAGATGTGTAGAGACCAGGAGGTCTGCACAGCCTTGAAGCAGCCTAGACTCAAAGAATGTGTCTGAGTTTACAGGAGGCTTAGTCCTGTACTTGCACTGCAGCATTATTTTAACTTAAAACAAACTTAAAACAAAATTTATCTACTACTCTCTTACCCCATAGCCCAGTCTTTTCAATTCTTTATTTCTTTTGGTATCAGTTTAACACATTTTATTGGTTTAATCCCTTTGATCTTTTATTTTTTTAGTTTTAACGATATTACTTATCTCAGTCATTTTTAATCTGTTTTGCCTTTCTTCTAGCTCTTCTATACTATTTTCTTTTATCTCATCTTATCGTCTCAATTTATTGTTATTGTATTATCTTTTTATTCTCCATCTTTTACTTCTAACCTTTGCGTTATTGTGTCTTTGTTCTATCTTTTAATTTCATTTTAGCTTATTTGGTTTTATTTTTAGCTCATATTATTACTTTTTTTTATGATTACTGTTTTTACCATCTTTTTATTTCCATCTAAGTTTACTTTATCTTTTTATTGACTGTTGTATTATCTCCTTCTTCTTTAAAATAATTTTTTTATTACTTTTTTCGATTTGCTCAGCTTATTAAATGCAGAGGCTGGAAACATAGTCCCTGGGAGAGCTGAGGGTCTAACGCGGTCCCCACACCAAGACATGACACTCTGCCTTCTCAAACTGGCCCTCCTTGTAATCCCTAATAGATGCTAAATTTGCACCAAAGCAGACCCCTATCTGTATAATTTAGGAGATCTAGTGATACCACAGAAGTTCTGATGGCTCATTGGTTAAGCAATCAACTAATAACTGGAAAGTTGATGGTTCAAACCCACCAGCTGCTAGACAGGAGAAAGATATGGCAGTCTGCTTCTATAAAACATTGTCCATTATTAAGTGCCATTGAGTCGATTCTGACTCACGGAGACCCTGTATAGGGTTTCCAAGGAGCTGCTGATGGGTTTGAATTGCCTGCCTTTTGGTTCGCAGTCCATAAAAGATTACAACCTTGAAAACCCTATGGGGCAGTTCTATTCTGCTCAACAAATGTCACTATGATTCGGAACCAAGTTGATAGCAGTGGGCTTGAGTGTTTGTTTTTTAGCAATAACACATAATATGGCTTTCTTATATCATATAACTTATATCATATATGAACTGCAACATGTAAAATTTACCACCACCAGACATTAGGCCAAGTCTATGGTTCGACCACCTATGGCTCCACCACCACCACCGATCTGTCAGTGTGTCATACTATGGTAGGTAGCATATTGCTTTGATATTGAAAGCTATGCCATGGTCAATTCTAGTACCAACAGGGTCACCCATGGTGGTCAGGTTTCAGCAGAACTTCCAGACTAAGACTGAGTAGGAACAAAGGCTTGGTAACCTACTGCTGAAAAGTAACCAACAAAAACCTTGTAGACCACAGAATAATATTATTGTCCTAGACTGAAAATACCCAGTGGCCTCAACAAGGGACTCAAACATCCTGAAGATGGTGCAGAGCAGGTCTGTTGCACATGGAGGCAAGATAAGTTGGAGCCAAGTCAATAAACCATACTACTTGCCAGGAGGGTAACAATAGGTAAGAAATTTCAAAGAACTATCAGCATACCTCCCCAAGTTTAATTTTAACAAGAGAACAAGTGGTCTTGAACCTTACAACAAAAGTCCTTGGGAGGAGGTACAATGGAGGGTGTTCTAGAATCCTTCTTACATCTGCTTCACATTCATTCATGTCTTTGATAAATATGCATTGAGAATCTACTATGTGCCATCAACTGTGTTAGGAATATAAAGTGATAAACAAAAAAGTTATGGTTCTTGCCATAATAAAGGTGAGAGTCCAATAAAAGTATATTTACCCGCTTGTTACCAATTTGATTTGCCTTCTTTCTAGGCAAGATTACAAGAGGTTCTTATATCAGAGACTGCCAAATGTCCACCTAGATTTTGTTTCTCTCTTTTATAGGAATACAAATATTAGCTGAGAAAATTACTACAGATCTAATGACTGCATTTCTCAGTCTCTCTTGCAGCTATGTATGACCATATGCCTAGATTCTGACTATAGGACCTAAACAAAGTGAAATCTGTAACTTCCCGGTCATGTCTTTTAAAAGAAAGGGCATGCCTTCCACATTTTCTCTTTTTTCATTTCTCCTAGTGGACATGGTGCTGTAGGTGCAGTAGCTGGCCATGAGATGAAAGAAGGTCGGGAAAATTATACAACAATGAATGAGGAGTCTGGGTCCCTGATACTGTGGAGCCCACACAAAGCCTTGACCTGCTTAATTCTTGAATTAAGCAGCTGATACACATGATAAACTAATCACCTACTATCTTATATAAGCAAGCAAGGTTTTATCATCAGAATATTGCAGGTTGCTAATGAGTAACCCTCCAATCCTGATGCCGTGTTCTTCATATGATCCAGCTTCTCCGATTGCTTGTTCAGCAAGCAGACTGATTAAGTATGGTAAAGCGATACAACCTGAATGCTCATCTTTTCCTGATTTAAAACCATTCAGCATCCCCTTGTTATGTTTGAACAACTGCCTCTTGGTCTATGTACAGGTCCCTTGTGAGCATAATTAAGTGTTCTGGAACACTCATTCTTTGTATTGTTATCCATAGTTTGTTGTGATCCACACAGTTGAATGCCTTTGTATATTCAATAAAGTACAAGTAAACATCTTTCTGGTATTCTCTGCTTTCAGGCAAGATCCATGTGATGTCAGCAATGATCTTGTAGTTCTACATCCTCTTCTGAATCTAGCTTGAATTCCTGGTGGTTCTCTATTAGTGTGCTAATACAACTGTTTTTGAATTATCTTCAGCAAAATTTTACTTGTATGTGATGTTAATAATACTATTAGATGATTTCCACATTCTGTTGGGTCACCTTTCTTTGGCACAAATGCAGATCTCTTCTAATTGGTTCCAAATTTCTTGGCATAGACAAGTGAGTGCTGCATCAGTTTGTTGAAAGATTTTCATTTGTATTCTGTCAATTCCTGCAGCCTTATTTTGTGCCAATGCCATTAGTGTAACTTGGACTTATTCCTTCAGGACTATCGGTTCTTGATCTTATGGTACCTCTTGAAATAACTGAATACAGACCAAATCTTTCTGGTACAGTGACTCTGTGTATTCCTTCCACCTTCTTTGGATGCTTCATGCATCATTCAATATTTTGCCTATGTTGTTTTTGTTGTTGTTAAGGGCCATCAAGTTGGTTCTGATCCATACTGACCCTCTATAGGATTTCCAAGGAGCAGCTGGCGAGTTTGAACCACCGACCTTGCAGTTCAAACTGACTTTGCAGTCCAGCACATTAGCCCACTGTGCCACACCTGGACTCCCATAAAATCTTTCAATATTGCAACCTGAGGCTTGAAGGTTTTCTTCAGTTCTTCCAGCTTGAGAAATGTTCAATGTACTCTTCCTTTCTGGTTTTCTATCTCCAGGTCTCTGCACATTTCATTACAACACTTGATTTTGTTTTCTTGGGCTACCCTTTGACATTTTCTGTTCAGTTCTTTTACTTCCTCATTTCTTCTAGTCACCTTAGCTTGTCTATGCTCAAGAGCAAGTTTCAGAGCCTCTTCTGACATCCATTTTGGTCTTTCCTTTCTGTCTTTTTAATGACCTTTTGCTTTTTTCATGAATGCTGTTCTTGATGTCATCTCACAACTCCGCTGGTCTTCAGTCTTTAGTGCTAATGCATCAAATCTGTTCTTGAGATGGTCTCTAGATTCAGGTGGAATATATTCAAGGTCATCCTTTGACTCTTATGGGGTTGGATTTGATTTGCTTGCTTGTCTTTGTAAAACTTTTTATTGTGAATTGAGTGAAGGTTTACAAACAAGATAATCAGTTTAACATTCAACAAATCATATATTTTGTGTCATCTTAATGATTGCAATCCCCTTCATGTAACAAACATTTTGCTACTGTGGTTCCTATTTCCATTCCATCCACTTTCCCATCCCTTCTCAACTTTGTCCTTAGGTAAATGTTGCCCTTTTGATTTTGAATAATGGACCATTTCATGGTGAGCATGCCTTACTAGCATTGTTGACCCCTCTATATACCCATCAACTGTTTAACTGAAAGTTGAGCCATCAGGGTGAGTTCCTTTCCAGACATAAAGGGTGTTCGAGGACCAGAGAGCTCCTCCAGTCTCTTTCTGACCAGCAATTCTGGTATATAT
Organism: Chrysochloris asiatica; assembly: GCF_000296735.1. NCBI lineage: Eukaryota > Metazoa > Chordata > Mammalia > Afrosoricida > Chrysochloridae > Chrysochloris > Chrysochloris asiatica. Next base: position 18,986,862 of record NW_006408527.1, read on the forward strand.
TTTTTATTATGAATAATTTTGAGTTTTATTCCACATTTTCTCCCACTCTATATGTTGTTAAGTGCCATCAAGTCAGTTCTGACTCATAGCAACCTTGTATAGGGTTTCCAAGGAGTGTCTGATAAGTTCAAACCACCAAACTTGCAGTTCAAACTGACCTTGTGGTCCAGTGCTTATCCTATGGTGCCACACCAGGACTCCCCAACTTTATATGTTTTTGTTATTGATGTTGTTAAGTTGGTTTCAACCCACAGCAATCCTGTATAGGGTTTCCAAGGAGAAGCTTGTGAGCTTTTGAACTTGTGGTTCAAACTGACTTTGAAGTCCAACGCATTAACCCAGAACACCATACCAGGACTCCAAATATAAATAGGACCTTCTAATATGATCCCTTTCAGAGCAGTTGCTATAGGTAGCCAGGTGCCATCTCGTTCTTCTGGTTTCAGAAGAGACCATTGCAGAGACTGATGTTTACATGTTCCATTAGTCTGTTGGGCTAATTGATACTAACTAAGCATCTTCAATTCTCATTATTCTTCTTTCTTCCACACATGGAGAGACCAATAGTTGTACCTTAGATGGCTGCTCATGAGCTTTTAAGATCCCAGATGCTACTCACCAAAATAGAATGCAGAGCATTGTCTTTGTGTATTATGTTATGCCAATTGACCATGATGCTCCCTGAGACTATGGTCCTGAGCAACGGAGTTGTTTTAATTTTTTTTAGTTTCAGCCTGAACTGTGTTGTTGTTGTTAAGTGCCATCGAGTTGGTACAGACTCATAGCAACCCTATGCACAACAGAATGAAACACTGCCCAATCCTGAGCCAACCTCACAATTGTTGCCACGCTTGAGCCCATTTATGTTGCCACTTTGCCTCCAGCCACTTCAAGGAAGAAGATGTGTCTTTCTGCTTCGGTAAAGATTTACAGCCTTAGAAACTCTAGGAGGCAGTTCTATTCCATCTTGTAGGGTGGCTATGAATCAGAACTGACTCAATGGCATTGGCTATGGGGTTTGTTATTTGTTTGGCTATACAATTTCTTCCAAAAAATAGAAAAAGGAATATTTTCCAATTTATTTTATGAAGTTAAAGAATTCAGACAAGGATAATGAGCAACAACAACAACAACAAACAAACAAACAAAAAAAAACCAGAATACTTTCTAATTCATTTTAAGAAGCTAATGTATAGTCCAGTTTGTCATACTGTGGTGGCTTATGAGTTGCTGTGATTCTGGAAGCTATGCCACCGGTATTTTAAATACCAGCAGGGTCACCCATGGTGGAGAGATTTCAGATGAACTTCCAGACGAAGATAGACTAGGAAGAAGGAGTGATAAACTACGTCAGAATATTTAGTAACTGAAAACCTTATGAATAGCAGAGAAACACTGTCAGATATAGTGCCAAAAATGAGCCCCTCAGGTTGGAAGACACTCAAAATGAGACTTGAGAAAAGCTGCCTCTTCAAAGTAGAGTTGACCGTGATGACGTGAATGGAGTAAAGCCCGTGGGAGTAAAGCCCACGGGACCTTCATTTGTTGATGGGACACAACTCAAAATGAAGAGAAACCACTGTAAACAGCCTAAACTTATATGTGAGCAATTGATGGTATGTTTCACAGTTTGCCTTGGCCTTGTTTTGGCTGATGATATTGAGTTTCTCCGTTGTCTCTTCCCACAGATGTAGTCAGTTTGATTCCTATGTATTCCATCTTTTGATGCTGTTTACGGTGTTAAAAAAAGGTATTTGCTATTAATAAGTCATTGATCTTGCAAAATTCTGTCATATGATAGCCAGCATCATTTATATGACAAAGACCATGTTTTCCAACTACTGAGTCTTCTTCTTTGCATCCAACTTTTTCATTCCAATCACCAGTAATTATCAATGAACCTTGATTGCATAATTGATCAGTTTCAGACTGAAGAAGTTGATAGAATTCTTTAGTTTCATCATCACTGACTTCAATAGTGGGTGCATAAATCTGAATAATAATATTAACTGGTCTTTTTTTTTAATCTCCTATTTCATTAAGGTTTCTTTGTGTGTGTGTGTGTGTGTGTGTGTGAATTGAATGAAGGTTAACAGAACAGCATCCTTTAGTATTTTCCATAACATTAGTCTGGTTATTACAAACTCCATTAATTTCTATTAATCTGAAAATGTCCTAATTTTGCCATCTCATTTGAGGGACAGCTTTGTTGGGTATGATTCTTGGTTGACTTTTTTTTTCTTTCAGAGTTTTGTATATTGTCATCCCATTGCCTTCTTGCCTGTGTGGTTTCTGCTGAGAAATCAGAGCTTAGTCTTATTGGTTCTCTTTTGTGGTGGTGCTGGTGATGTGCAGTGAAATTGGTTCTAACTCATAGCGACCCTGTATGGGGTTTCTGAGGCTGTAAATCTTTATGGGAGTAGAAAGCCTCATCTTTCTCCCATGAAACTGCTGGTAGTTTCAAACTGCCGACCTTGAGGTGAGCAGCCTGACTCATAATCACCACACTACCAGAGCTCCTTTGTAGGTAACTTCATTTTCCCTGTGCTGCTCTCAGGAATTTTTCCTTTTCTTTGATTTTGAACAGTTTGATTATGATATGTCTTGGTGATTTTGTTTTGGGGTCTATCCTGTTTGGGATTTGTTCCGTTTTTTGAGTGGTTATTTTCTCATCTTTCATGATGTTAGGGAAGTTTTCTTCCAGAAACTCTTAAACAACTTTCTCCATGCTTTTTATTGTCTCTTCCTGTTCTGGAATTCCAGTCACCCATAAGTTACTTTAATTCATTGTGTCCCATATAAATCTCAGACTTTCTTCCCATTTTTTTCATTGTTTTTTCAGATTGTTCTTTAAGCTTACTATTATTGAGAGATTTATCTTCAACATCATTAATCTGACTTTCATTGATTCAAATCTACTCCTTGGTCCTTTCAACATATTGTCCTTTTCTGAGATCTTAGATGAATCTTTTGGGTTTTTATTTGTAGGTTTTGTATTGTTTCAAATTTTGCATTTATCTTGCTCGTTTGTTCATGCAGTGCTTTCCTAAATTCCTCTAAAGTTTTTTGTATGTTCTCTTTGCTTTCCTTGATATTCCTGTCAAGTCACTGCAGGTGACTTTAAAAAATTAAATGTCATTCTTTTCAATTATTTGTCAGGTAGTGACATTACCCTTTCTTCCTCAGAAATGTTTTCTAGCTTTGCATCTTGGTCATTTGCTTGATCCACTTTCTTTTGTTTCTTTGTGTGAGCTAAAAATCTTCTGTTGTCCCCATGATATTGTAACATCCTTGTATTTGTATTTAACTGATGATTGTATGTAGGTGTGACAGACCAACTGTCTCTTGGTCGGGGAAACTAGAGAATGAAAATGTGTGTACTGATTTCCATTTGCCATTTGTGCACCTCAGCTTAAAGTGGGTTTGGCTGGTTTTGGCTGCTATCTATTGTTGATCAGGTGGTATAGGAGCTGGTGGTATAGGAGCTGGTATTGACCAGTGGGTGGAACTGCAGAGGGTACAGTTGTGGCTGAGCTGTGTCTGGGCATGGTTGTTGTCTCCTACAGGGTGGGGAAAGAGGAGAAAATACACACAGGAAACAAAACAGAACAAGCAAACAACAGCAAACACAGAATATAATAAAGGAGAAGAATGAAACAAAAACAGAAACAACAAAGAAAAAAATATATAATAACTAAAAAGAGGGACAGGCACATAGAGCTGAGAAAAAAATAAAAGGGAAAATAAAAGAAAGAGCAAAAACACTAAAAATAACAGTGGGGAGAAGATGAAAAGGAAGACTAGAGTACTAAAGAAAAATCAAGAGGCAAAAAAAGAAGAGGGTGTGTCTTAGTTATCTAGCGCTGCTATAACAAAAATACCACAGTGGATAGCTTTAACAAATAGAAACTCATTTTCTTGTATTTGGGAGGTAGTGGGTCCCTTTTTGTCTGCTCAAGTCTCTCTCTTTTTATCTCTGGTAAGAGAAAAGGTGCTGTAGGCCACACTCTTCAGAATCTCCCATAAATGGGATCAAGGTGGTGGTAGGATTAAGAGTGTGTATCCCACCCTTAAACCTCTTATTAGTTTGTCACATCAAATCACATCATGGAGGATGGCTGCATCTCAACTGCTAAACCACTGAGAATTCTGGACAAACAGAAGAAAAGAAGAAAAAAATAAAAGCAGAGACAGAAAGGATAAAAATCAAGGCAACAGAAAGAGAGGAAGGCAGAGAAGAAAGAATAAACAAAAATCTTAAAACAATGAAAGGGGAAATGAACAAACAAACAAACAAAAAACAGTGCAGTTGTTGGACCAAGAGAGGTGAAAACTCTGGGGGACTCCTGCAGACCAAGGAACTCAGGAGGTACACAGATGTGACGGCTGAGTTCCCAGCTCTAGATGGAGTTCCTATAGACTTAGGTGTTGTCTTTGTTCAGGGCACCCAACCCAGAAATAATTCCTAGAAGCCCTTCAGTTTGCTAGCTTCAGTGTCTATAACCAGAGGGCAGCTGGGGGCAGGGATGCTGATCATGAACGTTCCAGCTAGTCTAGGCCTGGAGGCTCTGTGGGTTCTGGAGATCTAAGCAGCACCGGCTGGAATTCAGACACTTAGGCAGCACAGCAGGCAATCACCTCAGGGCTCAGAACTCCTGGAGGGCAGATCTGCACTGGGGGTAGATAAGGGTGGGGACTGGTTTCACCTCTGTTACCCAGGGGGTATTGGGAGCAAAAAAGGAATCCGACCATTTCTGTAAATCTGTTCTTTCCCTAGGATTGGTCCCTCCGGATAACATGTCCATAGTATGTAAGATTAAGTATTGTCATTCTTACTTATAAGGCGCATTCTTGTTGTATTTCTTCCAAGATAGATTTGTTTGTTCTTCTGGCATTCCATGGTACTTTCAATATTCTTTGCCAATACCACAATTAAAAATATCAATTCTCCAGTTTTATTCATTGTCCAGCTTTGACACATATATGAGGCTATTGAAAATACGATGGCTTGCATCAAGTCTACCTTAGTCCTCAAAATGACATCTTTGCTTCTAAATATTTTAAAGAGTTCTTTCTGCCCAAGGATATATACCACTGGATTTCCAGAGTGCTGTTTCCATGAGAGTTGATTGTTAGATCAAATTTAAATGAAATCATTGACTTCAACCATTTATCTGTTTATCATAATGTCCATTGGTCCATTTTTTCTTCACATGGAGTTGTAATCCATACTGTATTCTTTGATCTTCATCATAAGTACTCCAAATCCTCTTTGGTTTCAGTGAGCAATATTGTGTCACCTACATATTGAAGGCTGTTAATGAGTCTTCCTCCAATCCTGATGCCATGTTCTTCTTCATGTAGTCCAGCTTCTCAGATTATTTGCTAGGCATACAAATTGAATAAGTATGGTGAAAGGAAACAATTGTAACTGACACCTTTTCTGATTTTCAACCACTCAGTATCCCCTTGTTCTGTTTGAATGACTGCCTCTTGGTCTATGTACAGGTTCTGCATGAGCACAATTAAGTGTTCTGGAATTCCCATTCTTTGCATTGTTATCCATAGTTTGTTAGTAACCACAGAGTTGAATGCCTTTGCACAGTCAATAAAACACAGGTAAACATCTTTCTGGTATTCTCTGCTTTTGGCCAACACCCATCTGATATCAACAATAAGATCCCTTATTCCATGTCCTCTTCTAAATCTGGCCTGAATTTCTGGCATCTCCCTATCAACGTTTTGCTGCAACTGTTTTTTCATTATCTTCAGCAAAATGTTACTTGCATGTGATAGTATACTAATGATATTGTTTGGTAATTTCCATACTCTGTTGGATTGCCTTTCTTTAGAATGTTGTTGTTGTTAAGTGCCATGAATCTGTTTTTGATTAATAGTGAGCCTGTATAGGGTTTCCAAGGAATGGCTGGTACGTTTGAACTAGTGACCTTCTGACTAGTAGTACAGTGCTTACCCCATAGCATCATACCAGGACACCAGTATGGGTCTCTTCCAGTAGGTTGGTCAGGTAGCTATCTTCCACATTTATTGAGATAGACCAGTGAATGTTTCCAGCACAGCATCAGTTTGCTGAAAGCTTTCAGTTGGTATTCTGTCAATTCCTAGAACCTTGTTTTTTTGCCATTGTCCAAGGAATGGGCTTTGGGCTGGTGTGGATGGAGCTTGATTCAACTTCCCCCTTGTGAAGTCAGAAGCGGTCAGATGTCGTTCATATACCCTTTATTTTTTTACAGTTGGCGTCAGAAGGAGGATTCACTGCAATGATTCTATTCATGGACGTTTGTAAAAGAAAGAACAAAGGGTCATGGGAAGCGAAAATTTTGATTCTTAGATGATTACATTGGTTATTACCTGTAATGGCTGAAAGGAATGTAAAAGAGATAATGCTGTGGCTGAGAGGAGAAAAGTCACTTCTCAAATGGCCCGGGGCAAAAGTCAGGCTGGTTAAACAAGATGACTGATACAGGGCCAGGGTCTACTGGATCCATCCTGCCAGAGGCCCAAGGTAGCATATACACATAAATGGAGAGACAATGCAGGGTGGAGAAGAGGAGATGAAACTTGAGTGCTTTAAACAGGGTTAAGGGCTATGTGTTTCTCTGATTGCAATATGAATAACAAGTGTGTCTCCTACTTAGTATTATAAAATAGAACTTACTTGTGTGATGGAAATCAATATGGTTATCATGATTACAGAGAGTTTATAAACCAGTCTTCAGACTAGATTAAAATCAAACAAAACAAAACCCACTGCCATTGAGTTGATTCTGACTCATACCAACTTTGTATAGAGTTCTGAGAGTGCAAATGTTTGTGGGAGTAGAAAACTTCACCTTTCACCTGCGGAGAGACTGGTGGGTTTGGACTTGCGGTTAGCCATCTAGTGAGTATCCTGCAGCACCAGGGGAGTTATAATTTGTCTGGAAGGAACAGACTTTTGTTTTAAGCAAGTAATTTTAGGCGTTGGAGCCTCAGATAAAAAAACCAGAGCCCCACCCAGAACCTTCAGAGTCAGGACATTTGCACTTACGTTTGGAAAGACTTTCATAGTCCTCCAGAGCAGCTGAGGACCATTTAAAGAAAGACAGGCGGTGGGGGTGGGGTGGGGTGGTACTCTTTGACATATTGAATTTTTAGCAAGCATTTTGCTACTGAATTCATAAGCATCTAAGCAGGGAAAGTATGTGCTCATCCAAGAAAACTCCCTTCTAGGACTGAAAATTAAAGAAAGCCAGAGAGCAGACAATCTGGCATGCTTGCTGGTGACCACATGGTCCGCTTGTTAAGTAGCAGTGGAAGAAGTGGGACACTGACCCCATCCTCATCCTTGGGGCTAGGACTGGGAGAGAGAGAAAAGAGGCCAGTTAGTCTGAAGTACAGAGAGGTGTGTGTGGACTCTCAAGCTTACAGCTGGTACCCATTTGACCTAGCTTGTATGGCTATGGTTGAGTTGACCAGAACCTGAGCAGATGAAGAGAAAAATGTAAAACTGAAGGCACTCAGCTCTAGCTCCATGGGTCAGCATACCTAGCTCCTCAATTAAGTGCACGGAGATGCTCCACTCGAGAAGCAAGACTTCTGTCCAAAAGTCTTCAATGTTATTTGCTCTGTGAGCCCTAATACTATGGCCCTGGGTAACTCTGTAAACATTGACTTGAATTGAAATTATCCCCTAAAGTCACTTTTAAATTAAGTAACAATCTAGTTCAAAAAGTAAAGATCATTATCTTTAAGTAGCTGTTTCCTTTCTCTCTCTCTATATATATAAAT
>NW_006408527.1:18994752-19006383 GCF_000296735.1 Chrysochloris asiatica
TCTCTCTCTGTGTATGTATATATATATATATACATACACAGAGAGAGAGAGAGAGATGGAGTCCTGGTGTAGTGCTGTAGGATAAGCACTAGATCTCAAGGTCGGTTTGAACTGCAGGGTCAAACTTACCAGCCACTTCTTGGAAACCGTATACAGGGTCACGAGTCAGAACTGACTCTACTGCACTTAACAACAATATGTGTGTGTGTGGAGTCCTGCTGTGGCACTGCAGGATAGTACACTGAACTGAAAAGTCAGTTTGAACTACAAGGTCAGCAGTTCAAACTACCAATTGCTCCTTGGAAACCCTATACAGGGTCTCAATGAGTCAGAACTGACTCGACCAAGGGCACTTAACAACAACAACTATATATATATAGTATATATATATTGTATTGTATACATATATATACACATATAAGGAGCTCTGGTAGCGTAGTGGTTACGAATCAGACTGAGACCTGCAAGGTCAGCAGTTCAAAACTACCAGCTGCTCCACCAGAGAAAGATGAGGCGATCTGCTCCCGTAAAGATTTACAGCCTCGGAAACCCTGTTTAGGGTCGCTATGGGTCGAAACCGACTCGACGGCACTTAACAACAACAACAACAATATACACATATAATGTTGTTGCTAAATGATATATGTTAGGTGCTGTCGAGTTAGTTCTGACGCATACTGTTTCTGAGGAGCAACTGATGGGTTTGAACTACTGAACTTTTGGTTAGCAGTCCAACGCTTATCCTAAAGCACCATGTATATAAAGGAAGCTACTCAAAGGTAATCATCTTTAGTATTTGAACTAGACTGTTACTTAGTTTAAAGGTGACTTCAGGAGATAATTTCAATTCAATTCAATTTTGTATATATATGACTAAATGGTTGACAGCTATTTTAAAGAATGAAGTTCTGGTGTGGTGCTGTGGGATAATGCACTGGAACACAAGGTTGGTTTGAACGGCAAGGTTTGCGGTTCAAATTCACCAGTCACACTTTGGAAGCCCTGTTCAGGATCACTGTGGGTTGAAAGCAACTGGACTGCATTTAACAACAACAACAGTTTAAAGAATCCATAAGAAGGTTGGAGGGCAGGGAAGTGAAGTTAGTAAGAGTGAGACACTAGAACAGAAGTAAGAAGAATGGTCATGTGTTAAGAATATAGTCAATATCTCTGGTTCTTATGTCTAGAAACTATAGAATGTGAATGGGTTTTGCTGTATATATTTTCACCAAAAATTATTTTTAAAATATATATATGAAAAAAATTAAGCCCTTTTCTTTATAATTCTATGTAAAGAAAACAATGAGGCAAAGGTGAATTTGCCATTTTAATCTCAACATTAGTAAACTTCCCAATTCTTAAAATTTTCCTCTGCCTCTAAGCGTAATTGTAGTAGTAAGTCTCCAAGATGGCACCCAACAATCCAAATCTCTTGGAATTCACACACCTGTGCTGTGTAACCCCTTCCCATTGAGAATGGGGTGGACTTAGTGACTCACTTCTAATAAATAAGACAGAAGGGATGGTATATGACTCAGAGACCAGGTCATAAAAGGCAGTGTGACATTTGGATCACTAACTGGGAGGGAAACCACCTGTCAGCTCTCTAGAAAGGTTCATGTGGTGAAGAACTCAAGTTTCCTGTCCACAGCCATGTGAGTGAGCTTGGAAGCAGATTCTCAATCCCCATCAAGTCTTCAGAGACTGCAGACCCACCAGACAAGCGGACTGCAAACTCATGGAGATCCTGAATCAAAACTACTTTTGACTCAGGCACAAGTAGTTTTACTGCTCCTGGATTTCTGGCCCTGAGAAACTGGGCAATAAATGTTTATTGTCTTAAAAACCCATTGCCGTTGAGTCAATTCTATCCTATAGAACAGAATAGAACTGCCCCATAGAGTTTCCAAGAATGTAATCTTGATAAAAACAAACTGCAACATCTTTCTCCCATGGAGCAGCTGGTAGGTTTGAACTGCCAACCTATTGGCTAGCTGCCAAACAGTTAACTACTATGCCACCAGGGCTCCTTGTTTGTTGTCTTAAGTTACTAAATATTAGGTGATTTGTCATGCAGTAATAGGTAAGGGGAGTCCTGGTGTGGTGCTGTGGGTTATTGCACTGGACTGCAAAGTTGGTTTGAACCATAAGGTTGGTGGTTCAAGTTCACCAGCCACTCCTTAGAAACCCTATACAAAGTGGCTATGGGGACCATTGTTAAGAGACCGACTCAACGGCATTTAAGAACAACAAGTAAGGAGAGACTAGACAAGTATCAATGAGATAATTCTACAGTTTCTCAATATGTTCACTGTTTATTGATTGGGTTGTTGATCCTACAGCACCATACCAGGAGTCCATGGATGGGATTAACCACCTGCAAAAATGGAAATCAGTAAATGTGAAGCTGAGAGAACATCTGCTCTCTGGAAAGTATGATTGAACCATCTGTATAATCTGTATTCTCCCAAACCTCCTAACACAATGCTATATACAACATTAGCTAATTGATTGATTGGCGGCTACTTACTGAGACTTGTATTGTTTTCAAAGTGCCTTGTTTAAACAAATATTCAGTAGCGTCTCAAAGCTCTTACTAGAATGGAAAAGTTATTTTGCTAGTGAGTCTGTTTTAAATGCTTTCTCTGAAGTCTTCTCTAACTACCCCCTACCAACCCTCCTCACCAACTATGAGAGTTCATGAATCTTTTCTTAGTGCTTTCATGGCAGCCGGACAAGACCTTTGCCTTGGCACTTGCCATGCATTGTACTTGTCTGATTACTTACTCTCTCCCTCAATAGGTTGGGAGATTTTTGAAGACAGAGACTGTGATTTATTCATCTCTGTTCTTGGAATACAGTTTCTGGCCCACAGTATAAATCAACTAATATTTCTTATATGAATGAATAAGACTGTATTAATGAATGAAGGAATGAACAGATGAATGAATGAATCCATCTTAGAAAAGAGTTAAGTGGCATAGGAAAAAGTTCTTTCCTCTTTAGGACTTCCATTCACTTGTTAAATGAAGGGGTTGGGCAAGATTATGTCTAATGTTTCCTTTTATTCAGACTTTCTGTGATTTGTGATTAAAGATGTGAGTGGAAACTATGCCCCACTATGACTTTCAAAATGTAAAACTAGGAAGAAAATAATAAAGATAAAAATGGAAATCAGTGAAATAGAAAAGAGACCAACAATAGAAAACAAAAAATGCAAATAAATGCTGGATCTTTGAAAAGATCAATACAATTGGTAAACCTCTAGCCAGAATGATTAAAAATAAAAGAATAAAGATACCAATTACTAATATCAAGAATGAAAGGGGACATCACTTCAGACCTTACAGACATTAAAAGGATAAGAGGGGAATATTTTTATTAATTTTATAGAGTAAATTTTGCAACAAAAATGAAATGGATAAATTACTAGAAATATACATATCACTAAAAGTGACCCCAAAAGAAATAGAAAATCTCAATAGTCCTGTGTCCATCAGAGATCTAAATCTATAATTTAATCAAAAACACATTCACAAAACTTAACTAGTCAAATTCTATCAAACATTTATGGGTGAAATAACACTAATCATTTTTTTTCTTCAGTAAAACAGTAGAAGAAATACTTTCCAACTCATTTAATGAAGATGGTATTACCCTAATATCACAACCAAAAATATTACAAGGGAAAGCAATCTACAGACTGGTATTCCTCATAAACAAAGATATAAAATCCTTTACAAAATTTTAGCAAATCAAATCTAGCAATATATAAAAAGGATAATACATAAGGTGTAAGTGGGTTAATATAGGTATGCCATGCATACAGATAGAGAAGGGAGAAATAAAAATATACTTATTCACAGATAATATGGTATGTATGCAAAAAACCCTAGCACTTTTAAAAAAAAGCTCCAAGAACTAATAATTGAGCAAGGTTGCAGAATACAAGCTCAAAAATTAGTTGTAAGAGGAAGCTTCAAAAAGTTCATGAAAAGATTCCATTATTTTTCTTTCTTTTTTAAAACTTTTTATTGTGAATTGAGTGAAGGTTTACAAAGCATACCATCAGTTTTACACTCAACAAATCATACACTTTGCTTCACTACATGGTTGCAATGCCCTCCATGTACCAGCAGTTAACAGCATTTACCTCTATTCACTTTAACTACTGCATTCCTCCCTGTGTCTCCCACTACCTTCATCTTTCCTCTGATAACCTCGCTCTTGTTGTATATTGCCTGCCCTGTCACCTATGTTAACATGTGTCTACCCTCTAGTCCATGAATAATTTCTCCCCCCGTAACTATCATAGATTGTTTCTTTGAAGATCCCACACCCCCACCTTTTTTTTTTTTTTTTAACCATTTTTACATCATTGGTTTCATATAATGTTTGTCCTTTGTGATCAACTAATGTTTGTAATTGACCAATTTCATTCAGCATAATGTCCTTTAGAGTCAACCATGTTGTGAGGTGTTTCACGAATTCATCCTTATTCTTCAACTTTTGTAGTATTCCATTGTGTGTATGTACCAAAGTTTGTTTAACCATTCTTCTCTTGATGGGCATTTAGGCTGTCTCTATCTTTTTGATGTCTCTTACAGACAGCATATTGAAAGTTTCTATTTTCTTATCCATTCTGCTTTTTATGTCTCTTAACTGTATTCTCAGTCCATTTACATTCAGTATGAATTAATTGCAGTCATTTTTCTGTGTGGTTTTGTGTGTGTGTGAGTGGTGTTGCTGGATTCTTTGTTCCACATAATTTTCTATGTTGGCTTGATTTTGTTTGTGGGTTGCCTTGTCATTTTCATTTCTGTTATATTAATGGTTACTAAATCTTTCTGATTTTTCTCTTTTTTACTTTGATGTACAGGAGTATTATTTTTTGTTGCGGTTACCCTGTAATTTATTTATTTTCTACCCTGCTTAAAACTATCTGTTTTATCTTGAAATCTACTTGACTTCCTCACCATTTGGAAGTTTTGTATCTACACTATTCCTTCTTTTTGCTTTATAGTTCATTGTACTTTGATATCTCTGGTTCCATCTTTTCAGTCTTGTAGATTTGCTTAATTTTAAATATTTTTATATCTGGATTGAGTTTTGTGTGGTGTTGTCATGAATAGTAATCTCAGGTTGTTGTCCTGCTGTTGTTCTCAGTTCAAAGAACAGCCTTTAGAATTTTTTGCAAGGTCATTACAAATTCCTTTAATTTCTGTTTTTCAAGAAATGTCTTAATTTTGTTGTCATATTTGAGGGACAGCTTTTCTGGGTACATGATTCTTGGTTGGCAATCTTTTTCTTTTAGAGTTTTGTATCTGTCATTCCTTTGCCTTCTTGCCTGCATGGTTTCTGCTGAGAAATTAGAGTTTAGTCTTATTGTGTCTACTTTATAGGTAATTTTTTCTGAGCTGCTCTCACGATTCTTTTATCTTTGATTTTGGAAAGTTTGATTATGATATGTGTTGGTGATTTTCCCTTGGGATCTATTCTGTTTGGAGTTTGTTCAGCTTCTTGTATGCTTATCTTCTCATGTTTCATGATGTTAGGGAAGTTTTCTTCCAACAATTCTTGGACGATTTTCTCTGAGCTTGTCTCTTTCTGTTTTGGAATTCTGACCACCTGTAAATTGTTCTTCATGGTGTCCCACACAACTCTTAGGCTTTTAAAGGATTTTTTCATTCTTTTTTCTGATTGCTTTAGCATACTAGTATTGAGACATTTATCTTCAAGCTCACTAACTCAGGCTTCCATTGCGTCACATCTACTCCTTTGCCCTTTTTATGTATTGTCCATTACTGAGATCTCAGTATTCATCTTATGGATTTCTAACTGCAGGTTTTGTATTGTTTCAAAATTTGTATTTATTTTGTCTGTTTGTTCTTGTAGTGTTTTCCTGAATTATTCTAAAATTTTAATTGTGTTCTCCTTGCTTTCTTTGATCTTTCTATTATCCTTTGAAGCTACCTAGTTATCATTCTTTTGAATTATTTTTCAGTTAGATCTATTACCTTTTATTCATCAGAAATGTCTTCTGGTTCTACATCTTGGTCATTTGTTTGAGTCATTCTCTCTTGCTTCTTCATGTGAGCTAAAATTGTCTGTTGTCTCCAGGGCATGTGAGGTTGTCATACTTGTGCAAACTAGCAGCACAGTTGTTGGGCCCAGAGGAGAGAAATCTCTGCGAGGCTCCTGCAATTCAAGGAGCTCATGAGGTAGTTGGGAGTAGATAGAAGGGATGTTATATCTAAGTTCCTAGACCTGTGTGGAGGTCCTATTGACCTCAATGTTATCTATGTTCAAGGCAGTCAATCTGGAAGTAGTTCATGGGGGCCTTCGATGGAACTGGTTTCAATGTCGGTTAGGACCACAGGGAAGCTGGGAGCAGGGTGACTGGTTAAATGCTGGATTAGGGGTTTTGTAGATCTGGAGTCAAGCCCACCTAAATCTAAGTGCCAAAGCAACACGCCATAGCAGCACAGTCGACCGCACCTCATGCTGGTATGGCTCACAACCACATGGCCCCAAACTCCTGGAGAGCAGGGTCTGTGCTGGGGGTGGATAAGGGTGGGAGCTGGCCACATTTCTGGTCACTAGAAGTAAAAGGAAGAAATGGCACCTTTTCTGTTGCCCAAGCAAATCTTCTGTGCTAGGCCTCTCTCTGCTGCCAAAGCTGCTCACCAGATGGTTGAGCTATGTTTAGACAACCATTCACCAGTCAGTTTCCCTCTCTTGCGATCTTTGCTTGACCTTTCCTCCTAGCAAGCACTTCACTTACCTCTCTAACCTTTCTTCTGAAGTTCAGGATGTCAAAATTTTCATGTGTATCTGTTTTATTTTGTGTCTCATATCTTTGTAGTAGAGTGGCTGTGCACTGTGTTTATCTAGTCCACCATCTTGCCAGAAATCTCCCATTATTTTTCAATTCCATTAACTTTTTGATGCCCCCTCATATTTCTATGCTGTTGTTGTTACGTGCCATCAAGTCAATTCCAACTCAGAGTGACCCTGTATAGAGTTTCCGAGGAGCAGGTGGTGAACTTGAACTGCTGAATTTGAGGTTCATACCAGCCTCGAGGTCAAGTGTTTATCCTATGGTGCCACACCAGGACTATATTTCTACATTCTGATGTTGTTAAGTGCCGTCAAGTCGATTCCGACCCACAGTGACCCTGTATAGGGTTTCCAAGAAGCAGCTGGTAAGCTTGAACCACTGATCTTGCAGTTCAAACGGCTTTGCAATCTGGTGCATTAACCCACAACACCACACCAGAAGTCCACACTAGGTCTAGTAGCTAACAATAGAGAAACAGAAATAGAAAATATGCTACTTAAAGCAGCATAAAAAGCCTGAAATACTTATAGATAAATTTAATGAAATGTGTGTAAGACATTTACCTTAAAAACCACAAAACAGTCTTCTTCTGCACTGCCTACGGAGGAGGCACCTGTCTTGACCAGCATCATGGCTGCCCTGAGACCCCTGGTGAAGCCCAAGATCATGAAAAAGAGGACCAAGAAGTTCATCCCGCCCTCCCACCCCCTCACCAACCAGATCATTATGTCAAAATTAAGCATAACTGGCACAATCCCGGAAGCATTGACAACAGGGTGCAGAGAAGATTTAAGGGCCAGATCTTAATGCCCAATATTGGTTATGGGAGCAATAAGAAGACAAAACACACGCTGCCCAGAGGCTTCCGCAAGTTCCTGGTCCAAAACATCAAAGAGCTGGAGGTGCTGCTGATGTGCAACACATCTTACTGTGCAGAGATTGCTCACAGCATTTCCGCCAAGAATCGCAGAGCCATCGTGGAAAGAGCAGCCCAGCTGGCCAGCAGAGTCACCAATCCCAATGCTAGGCTGTGCAGTGAAGAAAATTAAGTTAGCTTGTTTTCGAGTTTTATTTGTGCTAAATAAAACCATAAAAGCAAAAGCTCTGCCATCAAAAACAAAACTAGGAAACAATGCAAAGAGAAAGTAAAGATCTAAATGTGTGAATACATATGCTTTGTTCCTGATGGGAAGACTCAATTAAAATGTTAATTCTTGTAGAAAGTCTATGGATTTAGAATATCCAAAGCTATCTTTAATTTGTTTGTTGACCTTTTATTTTGTTTTGGGTGACTATTTATAGAATCAATGTGTTGTCCGTTCAACAATTCATTCAGAGTTTGTTCCATGACATTGATTACAATCCCCACAAAATAACAGCATTTTTCCCATTTCTTCCCCGTGTTTCCCATTTCCCTTTGCTCTTCTTTCCTATTCCTTCCTGCCTTCTGAACTTTACTGACAGACAAATGCTGCCCTTTTGATATCTCATGGCTGATTGTTCTAAGAAGTGTGTACCTCCCTGGTATTATCGTTTATATAGACCTAAATATCATGGCGATATGGGTTAATGCGCCAGATTGCAAAGCTGTTTGAACTGCAAGGTTGGTGGTTCAAGCTCACCAGTTGCTCCTTGGAAACCCTACACAGGGTTACTATGGGTTGGAAACTACTGGACAGCACTTAACAACAATTGTTGAGTTGCAAGTTGAATCATAGGGGTGGGTTCAGTTCTAGGTCTTGAGGGTCCAGCAGTCTCCATCAAACCAGTATGCCAGATTTTTTTTTATTATTTGAGTTTTGTTCCACATGTTTCTACCATTCAATGCAGGACCTTCTATTACGATTCCTTTCAGAATAGTTGATAGTGATAGCTCAGCACCATGTAGTTCTTCTAAAGCTGTCATTTAAAAAAAGAATAAACTTGAAGATTTTATCTTACATGATTTAGAGAACTACTAAAAAGTTACAGTAATCAAGCTAGTCTGGTATTGACATACAGTTAGACATATACATCAATAAAACAGAATAAAGACAGAGGGTGTGGAGGAAGGTAGAATCTCCAGAGTAGTGTCCAATCTGTCTAGGCAGGGCTGATGAAAAGAAATGTGGATAGGATGCTTGTGATACAATAGTGAATAATTGTTATCAGGACTGATTGTGAGGGTTGGAAATGTAAAGGTAGATATTTTGTAGCAAGGAGGGTAGTGATTAACTTTGCAGTCTAGGATCAGAGGTCCCTGGGACCATCAAGGGAGAAGAGCAGAGAGCAGGACCCTACCCAGAGAAGCAGTGATGCCAAAGATGGAGGCAGAGACAATGATGTGAAGAAATGAAGCAGCTGGGGACTTTAGATCCAGAGAGGGAGAGAGACTGTGTGCAGGCTTGCAGGGTAAAATTTTTGGTTGGTTGATGATTCATGGAAGGGATTGTAATCATGACAATGAAACTATATACAATAGGATTAATGTAAAACTAATGTTCTCCCATGTAAACTATCACATAATTCAAAATAAAACATTGAAAAAAAAAAACAAAAACAGAATAAAGAGTCCAGAAATAGACCTACACATGTTTTACCAATTATTTTTTGACAAAGGTGCCACAGTTATTCAAAAAGGAAAAGATATCATTTCAATAAAGGTGCTAGAATAGCTGTATCATCTCATGGAAAAAAATATATACCCTAATCCCAGCTTCATACTTCATGCAAAGATAAACCAGAAATAAGTCAGATATTTGAACATAAGATGTAAAACAACAAATTTTAAGAGATTATAGAAGAAAATCTTTGTGTCTATGATGTAGGCAAAATTTCTTAGGACACAAAAAAATTCACAATAAAACAAACAATAAATTTGGCTTCATTGAAATGAGAAACTTCTCTTCTAAAGATACTTTAAATAAAAACAAAAAGGATCACAAGTCACAGTCTTGTAGAAAATATTTGCAAAACATATATTTGACGAAGGATTTTTATACAAAAAATATAAAGAGTTTGTATAATTCAATGGAAAGAAGACAATTCAATTTAAAAAATATTTAAGCAAAAGAGATGAATAGTTATTTCACCAAAGAAAATATATGAATGGTCAAGAGGCACAGAAAAGGTGCTCAACACCATTAGTAATCAGTGAAATACAATCTAAAACTACATGAGATTTTACTGGCACTGTAGGATAATGCGCTGGACTGCAAGGTCAGGTTAAACCACAAGGTCGGCAGTTCAAATTCACCAGCTTCTCCTTCCTCAGAGACCCTATACAGGGTCATTATGGGTGGAAACCAACTCAATAGCACTTAACAACTATTAGAATAACTGAGTGCCTATATGGTGCAAACAAATAAGTACTTAACTCCTAGTTGAAAGGTTGGCAATCTGAATTCATTCAGAGGTGCTGTGGAGGATGGACCTGGTGATCTGCTTTCCAAAGGTCACTGCCTTGGAGACCCTATGAAGCAGTTTTACTCTGCACTCATGGGGTTGTCATGAGTTGGGATCTAATGGTAACTAACAGTAATAACATTTGAATAGTTAAAAGAAAAAAGACAATACCAAGTGTTGGCAAGAATGTAAAGCAAAGTGATCAAATAGCCAGTAAATAGAAAGATGCTTTTAATCATTAGTTCTTGTTTCTTTTTTTTTTTTAGTTATTGTTTTTGTTGTTAAGTGCCCTTAAGATTAGTCCCACTTATCATGACTCTGTATAGGGTTTTCAAGGGGGGATGGTGGGTTTGAACCTGACCTTGTGGTTAACAGTGCTTATCCTACAGACCCACACCATGACTCAAATCAAAACTAAAATGATATGTAAAACTGCATCTCATCCCTGAAAAAAATGACACTGATTTAAAAAACAACAGAAAATAACAAATATTATCAAGGTTGTAAGGGAGATTGGAAATTTATCCATGATTGGTGGGATTGTAAAATAGTATAACTAGAAAATGGTATGGCACTTTCCCCAAAAGTTAGAAATAGAAATACCTTAGGCTCCATCAATTCTAGTCCTAGATATATACCCTGAGATCTTATCACAGTTACATGAATAGACATATGCACAGCCACATTCACTGCAGTATTCTTCACAATAGCTAAAAGATGGAAACGTCAATCAGTAGAGGAATGTGGTACCTACTTACAATGGAACACTGCACAGCTATAAAAAATCCCGATGAGTTCTCAAAATATTTTATAATCTGGATATATATGGAGGATATTAAGCTGAGTGAAATGAGTCAATCATAAAAGGACAAATATTGTACGATTACACTTTTATCAGATGATAAGAATAGATTTGGATAAAAAAAAAACAATATTCATTGGAGGTTACTTATGAACCTCCAATCATAGGGGAGAGAGGGGATGGAAGAGGAAAAGAGGGAAAATCACTCTCTAGAAAGTTGTTGTTGTTAGGTGCCACTGGATCAGTACTGACCCACAGCAACCCTATGCACAACAGAGTGAAACAGTGTCCATCCTGTACCAACTTCACAATCATTGCTTTGTTTGAGCCCATTACTGCTAACACTATGCAGATCCATCTCATTGGGGGTCTTCCTCTTTTTTTCTTACCCTTCAATAACAAGCAGACACTTGTTATTTTTGGTGTCCAGAAGGCAATAAGGAATGTGGGTGAAGTGTACAACTTGATTAAGATAAATGATGACACTAAGAAGTTAATGGGATGACACCTATGAATATAATATACAAGTTTGTTGTTGTTGTTAAGTGCTGTTTAGTCAGTTCCGACCCATAGCAACCCTGTATAGGGTTTCCAAGGAGTGACT
>NW_006408527.1:19007493-19008949 GCF_000296735.1 Chrysochloris asiatica
TTGGAGACCACCAGCCATTCTGCAGAAGAAAGATAAGGCTTTCTGCTTCTGCAAAGATTTAAAGACTTGAAGACCTTATACAGCCCAGTGCTTATCCTACAGCACAACACCAGGACTCCATAGTAGAACATATAGGAGCTTTCATAAAATTATGAAAACTTCTTAGCCATAACCAAATACTTTGAGGAAATGAACCACTGGGTCTGGGGGCTCAAGGATATAGTCTAAGAAGACACCAAGTTTGAATGACATAACAGTCCACAAAGACAACTTTGATGAGTAGTAATTGGGATCTTAAAAGCTATGAGTGGCCATTCTAAGGTATAACTCTTGGTCACTTCCTGTTCAGAACAAAGAAGAGGGAAGAAAATCAAAGACACAAGGAAACAAAACTCAAAATTATGAAAAAAATGACCAGGCTTACTAATCTGGTAGAGACTGGTGGAATCCCTGAGACTGTGGTCCTTCGTCACCCTTCAGAGCTGGAACTGAACTCACCCCTGGGACTCAACTTTCAGCCAAATAGCAGACAGGCCTGCGAGGTGAACAGTAACAGTAGGGAGGTACACACTCCTTAGAAAAACCTTATGAAATCAATAGGGCAGCATTTGCTTGGGGATAAAGCTTAGAAGGCAAGAAGGGATAGGAAAGAAAGACAAAGGGAAATGGTAGACAGAATGAGGAAGTGGCAAGAACAGGGATTGCAATCAATGGCACAAAACAAAAGGAGTAAGAATTGTTGAACGGAAAACCAGTCACCCAAATTACACAGACACATGCAAAATGATGACACTAAGAAGTACACAAGAATAAGACGTATTTTTGGCAAAGGCTATAAACATACACAATTTTGCAAGAACAGTAATAAAACCTGAAGGATGTGGGTATGGTTACCTAGGTATATATATGCATATATGAGAGGGCTTCAAAAATTCATGGAAAAGTTCCACTTTTTCACAAACTTTTTGAAGCCTCCACACATAGTGTGGTATATATAAGTACATAGATGGATGGATGGATGCATGTATGTATAGGAAAATCTGTAGGCATATTTACATACATGTATGTGTGTGCTATATACACGATGGGTTTCCAAAAGTTTATAGAAAAATGGAAAGGAAGATATTGGAAATTTTCCATGAACTTTTTGAAGCCCCTCATCAGATGTCCATCGGACATCAGCAATGATATCCCTCATTTCATGGCCTCTTCTGAATCCGGCTTGAACCTCTGGAAGTTCTCTGTTAACGTATCCTTGTAGCTGTTTCTGTATTAATTTTAGTAAAACTTTACTCACAAGGGATATCAAAGATATTGTCCGATGATTTCCACACTATGTTGTGTCACCTCTTTGGAATGGGCACAAATGGATCTCTTCCAACCTGTTGGCCAGTTAGTTATCTTCCAAATTTATTGGCATAGATGAGTGAGTGCCTCCTGTGCTGCCTAACTTTCT
>NW_006408527.1:19010767-19048322 GCF_000296735.1 Chrysochloris asiatica
GAGTCGGTTCTGACCCATAGTGACCCTGTACAGGGTTTCCGAGGGTGTAAATCTTTACGGGAGTAGAAAGCCTCATCTTTCTCCTGCATGAATAGTTGTTAACAAAATTAATTGTGATTGTCACAACTGTAATTGTAGAAGATGTGTAACTAAAAGGAGGGAAGAGTTAATGTTTCATTTCAGGAACAGATGATCCCAGGACCATCAAGAAGAAAGAGCATGCGTGGAGCATGAGATCCTACTTAGTAAAGTGGCAACAGCAGAGATGGTGTTAGAGGTAGTGGCATGGAGAGACAGAGCAGTTGTGAGCTCTAGGTCCATGGACTGAGTAAGGCTGTGTTCCTGCGGGCAAGAGGCTAGCTGGCAGAATATGTCCTTTGGACATTTAAATGAATATATATTTTTTGTGTGTACATAAAATATTTTTGCTTTGTTCATTTGTGAAATATAAGATGTAAATGGGAAGCCACAGCAAGGGAGCAGGATAAGTGTTGTTGCAGGAAAGGGACTGTAATCATTGAGATGAAACAAAGTATATAATTTGTTGAATGTAAAGGTGATGATCATGTCTGTAAACCTTCACTCAATTCACAATAAGTTAAAAAAAAAAAAAAAAAAGAGGTCATCCAAGACACAACAATTGGTCCTTATCTATCAAGATCAAAAGTGAAAGGAGAGGTGGGAATAACCGGAGGAAATAGAATGTGTGGCTAATTGTGTAACCCTACAGCACCAAATGCCCCCTTTGCCATGAGACCAGAAGAAGTAGATGGTGCCAGCTACCATCATTAATGAATGTTTTGATCAAAGATTACATAGAAGAATCCTGATCAAAATGTGGGAAATGCAGAATAAATATTAAATCCTCATGGAATGCAGACTTTCTGGAGCCAGGGAGGCTGGATGAACCCTTGAAATGATGGTGCTGAGATCATTTATAAACTTAAAATAAAAAATATTCCCTGGAGTCTTAAAACCGAACAATAATTTAGCTATATTAGTAAAAGAAAAAAAAATATACTAAAGATCTACCTATATGGAATCAAATTGACAGCAGTTTGAAAGATCAGATAGGAAACTTAGGGACCATGAGTTTATGTTAATGGAGAAGGAACAACTCAGAAAAGGAGGATGAGAATTGTTGCACAAATAACTAAAAAATTATAATCAATGTCACTGAAGCATACTCATCCATGTAGGAACTGCTGAGCCGGGACATGTTCTGATGTGCATATTCAAAACAACAACAAAATAAAAGAGATTATTTTAAAAACCCCAAAGCTTTAAAGAGGTCTTTTGTAGTAGATTTGCCCAATGCAATACATCATTTGATTTCTTGACCGCTGTTTACATGGACACATTTATAACACTACTCAGTAATTCTACTACTAGAGATCCATCCAAGAGAAATGAAAATATGTATTCATAAACACTTACCTATGAATGGTCCTGGAAGCTTGATAGCCCCAAACTGAAAACAATCCAAATGTCCATCAACAGGTGAATGGATAGTCAATTTGTAGTATGGTTATAAAATGGAATACTATTCAGCAATAAAAAGAAATCAACTACTGTTCTATGCAGCAACTGGATGAAACCATATGCTAAGAGTACACGTTCTGTAGTTCAAGTTATATGAAATTCTTGAATTTGCAAAAACTAATCGGGCCGCCAACCTTAAGGTCAGCGGTTCGAAACTACCAGTTGCTCCGCAGGAGAAAGATGAGGCTTTCTACTCCCGTAAAGATTTACACCCTTGGAAACCCTGTACAGGGTCGCTATGGGTTGGAACTGACTCAACGGCACTTAACAACAACAACAATTCTATAGTGGTAGAATTCAGGCCAGTGGTTGCCTGGTGTGATTTATGTGGTTTGTGTCAACTTGACTGTGTCAGGATTCTCAGTGGTTTGACAGTTGAGCTGTAGTTATTCCCCAAGGTGATATCTAATATGATGGAATAATGTCAACGATGAGGTCAGCTACAAGTAGCCAACCAATTGAAAGGAAGTTTCCTCAGGATTGTGGCTTGCTTCTGATATGTTGGACACTCAGGCAAATCTTGCTGTTTTCTGTTACTTAGGTCTGGATCCTGCATCTGGCTCTTCATCCAACCTCTGGTTCTCTGGGCTCAAACCAGTGGCCTACTTTATTTGCCAATCCTGGGAGTCCTCAGCAGCCTCCATCTTACCTGCCCAGCCTACCTGCCTGCCATCTGACTTGCTAATTTTGATTTAGCCTGCCACTATGTGACTCAGACAGCTCTGCGGGAGAAAGATGAGGCTTTCTACTCCCGTAAAGATTTACACCCTCGGAAACCCTGTACAGGGTCGCTGTGGGTTGGACCCGACTCAATGGCACTTAACAACAACAACAACAATGTGACTCAGAAGGCTTTAGCCTGACATCTGACTCATGGACTTGTCAGCCTCTACAACTGTGTGAGCCAATTCTTTGATATAAATATATACGTATATATAAGTATGTATATATGTGCATATATATGCACGTTGTTATTGATGTAGTTGTTGTTAAGTGTCGTCGAGTTGATTCTGACCCATAGTGACCCTGTATAGGGTTTCCAAGGAGCAGCTGGTGAGCTTGAACCACCGACCATGCAGTTCAAACAACTTTGCAGTGTGACGTATTAGCCCACAGCGCCACACCAGGACTCCGTTGTTGTTGTTGTTAGGTGCTGTCAAATTGATTCCAACTAATAGCGACCCTGTATAGTGTTTCTGAGGAGCAATTGGTATGTTTGAATTGCCAACCATTTGGTTCACAGTTCAGTGCTAATCCTACAGCGCCACACCAGGATTCCATATACATGCATTTTTGTTGCTGTTGTTAAGTGCTATTGAGTTGGTTCTGACTCATAGCAACCCTGTATAGGGTTTCTGAGGAACCACTGGTAGGTTTGAATTGCCGACCTTGTGGTTTGCAGTACAGTGCTGATCCTATAGCTCCACACCAAAAGCCCATGTTATTGTTGTTAAGTGCCGTTGAGTCAGTTCTGACTCATAGTGACCCTATATAGGGGTTCTGAGGAGCGGCTGGTGAGCTTGAACTGCCGACCTTGTGGTTCTAACCAACCTTTCAGTTTAGCACATTAAGACATAGTGCCACAACAGGACTCCATATGTATACATATGTATCCTGGTGTGGCACTGTGGGCTAATGCACTGGACTGCAAAGTCGGTTTGAACCGCAAGGTCGGTAGTTCAAGCTTACCAGTCAGTCCTTGGAAACCCTATACAGGGTCACTATGGGTCGGAAGTGACTCGACAGCACTTAGCAACAACAACAACAATATACATATACATACATTGTTGTTGTTGAGTGCTGTCAAGTTGGCTCCAACTCATAGCAACCCTGTATAGGATTTCCAAGGAGCAGCTGGTGAGTTTGAACTGTCGATCTTGTGGTTTCAAAACAAACTTACGATTGAGTGCATTATCCTACAGCTCCACAGCAGGATTCCACATATATATATGCATATATATATGTTGATATTGTTAACATGGAGTCCTGGTGTGGCGCTGTGGGTTAATGCATCAGACTGCAAAGCCATTTGAACTGCAAGGTCGGTGGTTCACGCTCACCAGCTGCTCCTTGGAAACCCTATACAGGGTCACTATGGGTCAGAATCAACTCGACGGCACTTAACATTGTTAACATATCATAGCAACCCTGTACAGGGTTTCTGAGGAGTGGTTGGTTAGCTTGAACCATCAACCTTGATGTTCAAACTGACCTTGCAGTCCAGTGCATTAACCCGCAGCGCCACACCAGGACTCCACATATACAAATACATGTATATAAATATATACAAAGTCAGCGGTTCAAATCCACCAGTCGCTCCTTGAAAATCCTATATAGGGATACTGTGACTTGGAACCAACTTGACAGCGCTTAACTAGAACATACACACACACACACACACACACACACACACACATATATATATATATATATATATATATATATATATATATATATATGGAGCTCTGGTAGCGTAGTGGTTACAAATCGGGCTGCGAACCTTAAGGTCAGTGGTTCGAAACTACCAGCCGCTCCGCGGGAGAAAGATGAGGCTTTCTACTCCCGTAAAGATTTACACCCTCGGAAACCCTGTACAGGGTCGCTATGGGTCGGACCCGACTCGATGGCACTTAACAACAACAACAACATATATATATATATATATATACACATACGTGTGTGTATATATATATGTATATATGTTGTTGTTAGGTACCATCAAGTCCATTCTGACTCATACCACAACAGAATAAAACACTGCCCCATCAGTGCCAGCCTCATAATTGTTGTTATGTTTGAACCATAGTTGTTGCCACTGAGTCAATCCATTTTGTTGGATTGACTCCACTTCCTCCTGACAATATGTCGAAAGAACAAGAAACAAAGACTTGCCATCCTCACTTCTAAAGAGCATTCTGGCTGCACTTCTTCCAATATATAGATTTGTTTGCTCATTTGGCAGTCCATGGTGCTTTTAATATTCTCCTCCAACATGATGACTCAGATGCATCAATTCTATGGTCTTCCTTATTCACTGTCCAACTTTCACATGCGTATGAGGTTATTGAAAATATCATGGTTTAGATCAGGTGCACTTTAGTCCTTAAACTGACATCTTTGATCTGGAACACTTTAAAGAGGTCTTGTGCAGCAGATTTGCCTAATGCAATAATATGTCATTTGATTTCTTGATTGCTACTTTCATGAGCATTGATTGTGGATCCAAGCAAATTGAAGTCTTTAAGAATTTCAATCTTTTCTTCTTTTGTCTGTCTGTTATTTACTAGCCCAGTTGTAAGGATTTTTGCTTTCTTTACTTTGAGGTGCAATCCATACTGAAGGTTGTAATCTTTGATCTTCATTGGTAAAATTTTCAAGTCCTCTTGTCTTTCAGCAAACAAGGTTGTGTCACCTGCATAGCATAGTTTGTCAATGATTTTTTCTTTGATCCTGATGCCATATATATTTATACACACACACACACACACATATATATGTTGTTATTAAGTGTTGTCAGTTCTGACTCACAATGACCCTATATAGGATTTCTGAGGAGCACCTGGTGAGTTTGAACCTCCTATAGCCTAAGACAACTGGGGTCAGGGAGGGATTAAGGAAAGGTTGGCTACAAAGAAGCATATGGAAACTTTTGACTTTTAGGGAATGATGAAAATGTTCTTGATTGTAGTGGTGGTTGCATAGATTTATGTATCTGTCAAAATTCATTGCCTAAAGATGATATGTTTTATATTAAATTATATGTCAATAAAGTTAAGTTAAAAAGACAAAAAGGTAATAATAAAGATTATGGTTTGAAGCCTATCTCCATTTTCTCTCCATATTTCCATCCCCCTTCAACATGTTTCTAGTATCTCCACCCCCAAGCCATCCCACCTCCAGGCTTCCTTTCCCTGTAAAAAGTCTCTTTTCCAGAATGTCCTTTCTACTCCGCACTTCTGACCAGGTCCTTTCTTTATCAGCCCCCACAATCTAGTGTCTCCTGTATCCCCTACCAGCTGTCTCTATCAAGTTGCCTGTGCTTCTCCAAATAAGGGCTTAGGGCCAAACCTGAGCACCCTTAGCAAATACGGTTTAGCTGATGTAGAGTTGGCCCTCAACTAAGTACATCAGCCTTCCCAGCTTTGGCTGGGTCTTGGCAAGTCTGAGAGACTACACACAGAGTCTCTGGCACCTTTTCCTTCAGACCTCAACACTTCTTTTCTGTGGACCACCAAGGCCAGGTTTTCTTAACCTGAGCTTGATGCCCCCCAGACCTCCCCTAGACTTCTTGGTCTCTTTCCCACCTTGAATCTCATTCCCATTTTTGGTCCTCACTCACTCCATCCTGAGGCCGTTCCGTCCCTTAAGGCTTCATTCCATCTACGGAATCCGAAATCGAGCTGTTCAAAGAGAAACCTAGGTTGGTGATGATTCTAACAGACTTCACTGATGACCTGCTTTAAGAGAGACCTACCGAATGCTTATTGATAAAGAAAACCCTGGGCTTGCCATTACTGTTCTCTTACCAGGCAAGTGACTCAAAGCTGGATGATCTTGCTCCCATGATTGATGGACCCTATGTCTCATCACCACTCAACTCTTCCTGGAGACATATACTCAAATGCCTTGGGGATGTAGAATGCAATCACAGCCAGAAAGAGAGAGAAAAGGGTGTGAGGGATGCCTAGAGGCTTGCTTAGCACTCCAGCCCTGCATTTGTTTCTAGAGTCTTCTTTGCTCCCCTGTTCCAGGGAGTATCTGAGGCATTTGGATGAGCAGTAAAGACCACAGGGTGGGGATTTGGGTAATATCATCTTTAGGGGCACTATGGCTCTTGGCCCCTGACCCCTGGTTCTTCTACTTCTGGACTGCAAAGAGGATGCAATCACCATGGTCATGGGAATGGCTGGACCTGTCTGACTTGGAGACAATGGCTTGGCCAGAGCACGTGGGCGAGCCCAGGAGGCTGGCTTGGGTCTGCAGCTTCCTGGGAGGAAGTGAGGCATTGTTTCAGGGTCTGTGTGGGCCCGCTGGAACTCAGCACAATGCAAGGAGTGGGTGGGTGCCAGGTCCAGCCCACCGACAATTGGGAACTTGTTTATTGCTTTAATGACCCACAGTGGATCCACCTGGAAACAGACTTGCTAATGAGTGGAGACAGAGCTGGCACCACCCCAAAGGGAAGCCTGTCGGGCCAGCTCCCCTGGAGGCGCTAAGGGTGTGTGGTCTGAGACTGGGAGAGCTGGGAAGTAGAGACCTGGGTTGCATATGAGCAAACCACAAGGAGAACTCATGCTTCTACAGCCTCATCAGCCTCCTACTGTGAGGTCATGAGAAGGTGGAGTGGGGGTGGGGAGTATGAGGTTGAGAATCAGGGGTGCAATCGGGCTTCCTATTTCAGCCTCTCCTGCAACCTGGTGGAGACTTTGAACAAGCTGTATACACTTTTGGGCCCTCCATCTCCCCATCTTTCAGGGAGGGATAACAAAACCATTCCTTCTGTCTCCCCACTTCCCCGGGGTATTGGGAGAATAAGGTAAGATCAGACACACAAGTGCTTTGAACTTCTTAGAAGAAAAAACCATTTAGACATCAAGGCTCTACATTGTTTGCTTCTTCCCTCTGTGGCTGGAAGCTGGGAGCTTGGAGCGATGTACTGTCTGGGACCTAGTTTTCCTAGACTGATCATCAAACACCTGCCAGGGACTGATACAGAATTAAAAACTGCTCCTGCATCAAGGACAGCTGGTAGCCAAGGATGGGCCACATAGGAGAAGGTTATGGTAGGCTGGAGCTAGCCTGTGCTGGCTCATGAGAGTCA
Organism: Chrysochloris asiatica; assembly: GCF_000296735.1. Lineage (NCBI taxonomy): Eukaryota > Metazoa > Chordata > Mammalia > Afrosoricida > Chrysochloridae > Chrysochloris > Chrysochloris asiatica. Next base: position 19,018,131 of record NW_006408527.1, read on the forward strand.
AATATTAACATTTTAAGAGTTGTTGTTGTTGTTGTTAAGTGCCATCGAGTTGGGTCCGACCCATAGCGACCCTGTACAGGGTTTCCGAGGGTGTAAATCTTTACGGGAGTAGAAAGCCTCATCTTTCTCCCACGGAGCGGCTGGTAGTTAGTACTGGTTGTTAAATCCATTGATGGCTTGCAGTCTACCATTATAGGAGATTTTGCACCATGCACATCAGCAAATGCTACAAATCAGGGTTTCATTGCATTTTCCTGAGATCTGGTTTCCCAACACATGGCATGGGGTCTGTGGAAGGCTCACTCCGTGCCCCTCTGACCTCTTTTCCATACATTGCCCATGTCTCACCGAGCAGGTGAGACTTATTTGTCCTCCAGACACAGATCCCAAGAGAATGGAGGCCTGAGCAGATCCGGAAATGGCCCCAGTCCAGCTAGTAGAGGGACAGTGGTGGTCAGAGAGGGAGGGCAGTGGGACCCAGCTACTAGAGATAGGAGAAGAGCTGGTCTTTCTGTCTGTCATACTACCATCTTAGAGTTGGAGAGCCAAACTGAAGCCCCAGTCAGGTATAGAAGACCACTACTCCAGGTGTTTCTTTGTCCTGGTTCAAACCCAACAGTATACGGAGGGAATGGGGTAAGAGGAGGAAGAAATGAGGGTAAAAGACTTCAAGAGTAGAACACATCAGATATCTATGTGGATGCTCTGATAGGAATGTAACTCAGAGATTATTTAAGGAGTTGTTTATTTGCTTGCTAGCCTTTGCAGGGTTCTTTTTTCATCCAATAATTTACATACAGGTTAAAAAGGGATGATCAGCTAAGGTTCCAGATGAAGCCCTTTAACAGGGCAGACTGTGGGGGACAATGCTGTGAAGCTTTGAGTTCTGGCTTTACCAGGGATCCAGGGCAAATCCATGTTCTCATCTATATGCTGTGGTCATCCCTAGCATTCATGTTCTCTGACATTAAGCTGATCTCTTCTGCTCTTTGGTTTCTCTTATCAATGTCCCTGCCCTTACATGGTGACACATACAAGTTTAAGTTGTGCCGGGGGAATCTGTGCAGGTGGTATATAGTACCTTTTACAGTTAAAGGTCTTTGTTCCTGAGTTCAGAAGTTCCTGCATTCAAATCCTGTTAATAATCTTACCTTGAATTCACATCAATGATCCTACTGCCTCATCTATATAATCAAAGTAATCAGAGCACTACCCACCCCCCAGTATTATGGGGAGAATTAAGTGGAGCAGGCATAGAAAGGGTATGCAGTCATGGTAGCTCTTAGTGGTTAGTCCTTCATTTGAAGAGGGCATAGCTCTTGGAGCAAGATGACATGAGCGGACCCAGGAAGTACCTGCTACATAAGACAAGGAAGCTAGTATCTCCAGTGGGACCTACCAGGGGAGTTCTACCATGGAGCATCCCCAGAGGAGACCCCCATATTTTCACAGTGAAACTGCTTAATTGATATAAAGCAGAGAGACAAGGGACTTCGGTTCTGGTTTGAACTCAGACCTAAGTCACTTGGCTGCTCCTGTCCCCAGTTCTTCTGTTTGTGAACTGGAGCTCATCTCTCTGTCCTGACTCACAGCCCAGGACAAATGAGGTCATGCTGATGGACAAAATGAAAATGTTTTAAAGTACAGGCAGTACCCGGACTACAAACAAGTTCCATTTCTAAATCTGTCTTTAAGTCGAGTTTGCACATAAACCAGAAGAGTTGGGTATGGTTCATATCTAGCATCAGTTAGTCAAATGTTTGTCTTAATATGTAGTATATACAGTGCCTTTTTATGCATAAAAAAAAAGAATCACTTCCAGAAGCATGAAACATCTTCGGCATAATAATGCAATGATAAAAATGTAGGAAAAATTTCAAAATCATAAAAAAGACCAGACTTATTGTCTGATAGAAACAGAGACTATGGCCCTTAGACATCCTTTAATACTGGAAATGAACCCAATCCTGGGGGTCAACTTTCAACCAAACAATAACAGTCCGATAAAGTGAGTCATAATACCAGAGAGGAATGAACTCCTCCGTACAATCAACCATAGGAGACCAAAACCAAATCTCCTAAGGCAGGAAGGGGCAGGAAAGGACCGATGGAGGCAGGGAACCCAGGGAAGAAGTGGGAAGAGTGCTATCACTTTGTGGGGATTGCAACCAATGTCACAAAACCAAATGTGCATAAATAATTGAGTATAAAACTAATTTGCTCTGTAAATTGTCACCTAAACTACAATAGAAAAAAATAACACTGTAATGTTGTTGTTGTTGTTGTTGTTAGGTGCCATCGAGTTGGTACCGAACCATAGTGACCTTATGCACAACAGAATGAAACACTGCCCGATCCTGGGTCAACCTCACAACTGTTGCCGCGCTTGAGACCATCCATGCTGCCACTTGGCCAATCCATCTCGTTGGGGGGTCTTCCTCTTTTTATCTGACCCTCCACCTTACCAAACATGATATCCTTCTCCAGCGACTGTTCCCTCCTGACAATATGTCTGAAGTATGAGAGATGAAGTTTGGCCATCTTGGCCTCCAAGGAGCACTCTGGCTGTACTTCTTCCAAAACGGATCTGTTAGTTCTTTTGGCAGCCCATGGCACTTTCAATGTTCTCCTCCAACACCATAATACAAAGGCATCAATTCTTCTATGGTCTTTCTTATTCACTGTCCAACTTTCACATGCATATGAGGTTATTGAAAATACCATGGCTTGGGTCAGGCGCACCTTATTCCTCAAGCTGACATCTTTGCTCTTCAACACTTTAAAAAGGTCTTGCGCAGCAGATTTGCCTAATGTAATATGATGTTTGATTTCTTGACTGTTGCTTCCATGAGTGTTGATAGTTGATCCAAGAAGAATGAAGTCATTTATAACTTCAATCTTTTCTCCATTGATAATAATGTTGTTTATTGGTCCAGGTGAGGATTTCTGTTTTCTTTACATTGAGATGTAATCCATCCTGAAGGCTGTGGTCTTTGATCTTCATCAGTAAATGTTTTAAGTCCTTTTCATTTTCAGCAAGCAAGGTTGTATCATCTGCATATTGCAGGTTGTTAATGAGTCTTCCTCCAATCCTGATGCCACATTTTTCTTCATAGAACCCAGCTTCTCAGATTATTGGCTCAGCATACAGGTTGAATAAGTATGGTGAAAGAATACAATATTGTCACACACCTTTCTCAATTTTAAAACATTCAGTGTTCCCATGTTCTGTTAATAATAGCAATAATAATAATAATAATGTTTTGATGCACATTGCAAACTAGTGCCCATTTGTTATTATAATCATTGAATGTACCTGGAGTTTTTAATATAATAGGCTTTTATGGAGCTTGGTTTGCAACTATGGGTTGTACAAAACGTTCCTAACCCAGGGACCACCTGTACTCTATAAAGATAAAATGTATTATCATTACAATTAATCAGATAATGAATCTCTGTGGCCCAGGACAGCCCTTGGAGAGTTATTTGTGGATAGAATAATTTCTTCCCTTTCCTGTTCTTTTTTTGCAGGGATGGTTTTTCCAGCAGGTCCCACTATGGCACCTTGGGACAGAGTGGAGCTGAATGACAAGTGTAGTGTGCAGTCCTGTCTCAGACCTTCCCAATCATCCTTCCACTGTGTCATCTTGATGCATTTTTAGGAAGCCTCATTCCTTCCCTCCCTATTTCCAGGAGATGCCTGGGAAAGTTCTCAGGAACTTGGAAATGGGAGTTGCTGCAGGGATGCCCCTGAGTACATCTTTTCTCTTGGTCCCTGAGGTTTGGTTGGTCCTCCAGTTGGTTTTCCTGGGAGTGCTAATCAGGGCAGGAAGCCCAGGTACTAAGAGGGCCAGACAACAAAAGCTATGGCTGGGAGGAGAGTGCAGGAATGCATGTCAGGCCAGCCTCAGCTGGAGGAGGGAAGAAACAGTCTAGCCACTGTCCTGATTCTACCTGGGGGGTGGGTACAGGGACCTGTCTGTGCTCCAGGCTGGAGGGGATTAAGCTTAGGAAAGCTGGGGGTGGGACAGGCCAGTGACACATGCTATTTGGGGACTGGGATAAATAAACTACAACAATAAGATCAATTATGACCTAATTGCCCAGCCAGAATCCAGAGGCCTGGGGGTAGGTGGGTCTCTTCCTCACTCTTCCTCCAGGTTTAATTGTTAGAAGATCCTTTGGACTTTGGGAGACCCACAGAGAGGAAGATCTGCAAATAATTAAGCCAAGGAATGGCCTTCATGAAAGACTTGGGCACGAAGAGTGGGGAGACAGCTCCCCATCCCTCCCGTGGAGGTTGGGTGTGAGGTGGAGAACTGGAACAGAGAAGAAAGATGCTGAGGCAGTCAGTACTTTAGTTCAGGACCAGGAGAGAACTGAAGTGAGGCCAAAAAGCAAAACAAAACAAAAGACTCAAATCCACTACTGCCTTCCAGTAGACTCCGACTCATAGTGACCCTATGTTGTTGTTTAGTGCTGTTGATTCCAACCCATAACGACCCTGTATAGGGTTTCCAAGGAGTAGCTGGTGAGATTGAACCACCGATCATGCAGTTCAAACAGCTTTGTAGTCTGGTGCATTAACCCATAGCGCCACACCAGGACTCCACATAGTGACCCTATAGAACAGAGTAAAACTGCCTCATAGGTTTTCCCAAATGGTAGCCACATCTTTCTCCCAAGGAACAGCTGGTGGGATACACAACTAAGTGCTTAACTACTATACTACTAGGGGTCCTTCTGCAAAGATGTTGTTGTTGTTAAGTGCTGCCCAGTCAGTTCCAACCCGTAACAACCCTGCATAGGGTTTCCAAGGAGCAGCTGGTGAGCTTGAACCACCAACCTTGCAGTTCAAACTGATTTTGCAGTCCAACACATTAACCAGTCTGTGACTCACAAGGCAGGCAACTTGGGGAAGCTGCCTCTGGCCTGGGAGTTTTCAGCAGCGTTTATGGCACATTTTCAGATTTTATAGTTGTTAACGGTATCCTTGACGGGATTAAAACAAGCTCAAAACAACACTAAATAAGTCAGCAGCAGTTCATCAAACCAAATCCACTGTCATCATCAAGTGCATTTTGATTCATAGTAGCCCTAGAGGACAGAGTTGAATTGTCCCACAGGATTTCTAAAGCTATCCATCTTTACAAAAGCAGACTGTCACATCTTTCTCCCACAAGGCAGATGGTGAGCTCAAACTGCTGACCTTTTGGTTAGCAGCCAAGTGTTTTCACCACTGCACCACCAGCGTTCAGTAAGCTGCTGTTGGTAAGTGCTGTTGAGTCAATTCTGACTCAGTGATCTTACGTAGGGTTTCCAAGGAACAGCTGGTGGGTTTGAACGACCTACCTTGTGGTTCACAGTCCAATGCTTATCCAATAGCACCACACACAGTGCTGCAACATACATAGAGGCAGTGCCCATAAAGCATCACAGTGGTTGCCTACTCACCCAGATGTGTCACTTTTGGCATCTCTGAACCATCAATGACAAAGTTCTTGCATGTTCAGCAATGCCTCTTGCCTCTAACCGGCAGCCAGTTGTACTTTACTCTGTACCATCTCACACGTCTCGTCAGGGTCTCACTCCACACAGCGGACATCACTAAAATGTACATGTATATTTGTGGCAAGGACAAATTTCAAACAATGATCAAAACCAGTAAAGAGTCAACACAGGCTACATCCTCCTGCTGGGATGAGAGCCATGCTCACTGGTTCTCCGCAGAGGAGCTTAATGGTTGTGGTTCACGAGGTTTTCCCTGGTCGTTCTTTTCTGATGGAGGTACCCATAAAGGCCCTGATGGGATTTCCTTATCTTCCCCACCACATTTATCCCTGCACTTCTGAGCAACCCCATTAGAATCACAACCTATTAGAGCCTGGAGAAACAGTTGTTGTTATTGTTAAGTACCATCGAGCCAGTTCTGATTCGTAGCAACTCTGTATAGAGTTTCCAAGGAGTGGCTGGGTTTGAACCACCTACCTTGTGTTTAGCAGTCCTGTGCAGATCCTACAGCTTCATGCCAGGACTCTGAAGAAACAGTTGTTGTTGTTGAGTGCCGTTGAGTCGGTTCCGACCCATAGCGACCCTGTATAGAGCTTCCAAGGAGCAGCTGGTGAGCTTGAACCAGTGACCTTGCAGTTCAAACGGCTTTGCAGTCTGGCGCATTAACCCACAATGCCACACCAGGACTCCGAAGAAACAGTAGAGGTAATTTAATCCATTTGACAGATGAGGAAACTGAGGTACAAAGAAAAGTGACCTTCTGCCTTCTAGTTCTTTCCTTGTTCAAAGCTGGCTGTCTGGACTCTTGTTTGCTTTATAAATAATTTTTTTATACTGCTTTTTGCTATGATGTTGCATCTTTATTGACAATAGTCTTGCTGTTGGCCCCATATCACATGACTTATTAACATAACAATGGTGAGTGAGGTCGTTCCATACAGTAAGCACTGGACTGTGAACCACAAGGTCTGCAGTTCAAGCCTGCCAGTGCTCCATGGGAGAAAGAAGAGACTTTCTGCTCCTGTAAAGATTAAAAACCTCGGAAAACCCCACACAGGGTTGCAATGAGTCAAACCCACTCTAAGGTACTTGACAACAACAACAAAAACAGCAACAATTAATGATGCAGGCTCACCCTGGATTCAAGCATGCTCCCAAGCAGCCCACAGGGAAGACAGAACATAAATTGCCTGTGGACCGAAGACCCACCCCTCACTTGAGCGTTGAGGTTCCACTGTGTTTTAAAATTACCTTGGTATATTTATATATTAGTGTTCTTTTCTATTTTAAAAATGCATTCCCATTGTGCTTTGGCTCACTGGGGCAATGTTGTGCTTCTGGTTACGCTTTTCAACCAATAGGCTTTTCAATCAAAAACGGGATGGGGGGAAATCCACATGCTTCTATTTCTTTATACACCTCTATTTTTTTTTTTTCAGGAAAATAAATATTTGTTGAATTGAATTGGAAAACTTTTGAGAAAAACGTTTCTGTGCCTTCTGTGTTTTGCTGTTATTGTTAAATAAGTGCTTTGGTGGCAGGGATTTTGTTCTGAGAAAGGGCTTTTTATGTTGGGGAAGGAGGTGCTGTGTATCCAGGGGGATGCATTAGGAGTTTCAAAGTGGGAGCCTTAAATCATACAAGCCAGCGGTGACCCCTTTGTCTTCCTTTCATCCTCTCTTCTTCCTCTTCTTACCTTCTTCTTCCTCATTTTATTTCTGACTTTTAACTCATATATGGTAGTGGTGGTGGTGGTGGTGGTGGTGATGTGGAGTTGGTTCCCACTCATAGTGACTCTGCATAGGGTTTCCAAGGCTGTAAATCTTTATGGGAACAGAAAGCCTCATCTTTCTCCTATGGGACAGCTGGTAGTTTTGAACTGCTGACCTTAAGGTTAGTAGCCCAACTAGTAACCACTACGCTACCAAAACTCCTTCGTAACTCACATAGTCTCCGCTGTCACCAGTACTGCTGCTCCTTCCTTTGCTTCCACCCATCGTGATCAGAGAGCTGTACAGACAGCAACAATTTCCTCTACTCCAGGGATGCAGTTCTGTTGGTGCATTGAGGAAGAAGTCCCCAGTACCACTGAAAGCTCCCTGGTATCCAAATGAGCTAATGCAAGGGGCTGCTGAGGCAGCAACATCCTCACCTTGAGATGAGAGCAAAGGCTATTTTAAGTGCCCACATAATGACATAGCTCTCTCAAGGATCATTGATGTTGTTGTTAAGTGCTATCCAATTGGTTCCAATTCATAGTGACCCTGTATAGGGTTTTCAAGGAGCGACTGGTGAGTTTCAACTGCCAACCTTGGCTCAAACAGAACTTGTGGTCCAGTGCTTACCCTATATCACCAAACCGGGACTCCTCTTCTCTCTTACTACTACTCAGTTAGTCAGCAAATGCTTGCTAAGCATGGCCATGGGCCTAGCACTCTGCTAGGTACCCAGGGCTACCACATAATGGAGATATAATCCCATTCCTCAAAAGACCAACACCTGGAAGACCACAGGCACTTCTTAAACAGATAACCACATCAATCGATGGGAAATGTTGCAGCAGGAAAAGCTCTAGATACTAGGATAGTTGGGAAGGTTACCCAACTCAGGAAGTTGAACTTCCTTAAAAGATGTATGGGAGGGAACAAACAAGATGGCAGATTAGGTGGAAGTGCAGTAAGGAGCTCTGTCAGCAACAACACAGAATACAGGACCAAGCAGGCTCAAAGGATAGTCCCAGAACTCTGAACCACATACAAAGGAATATTTAGAAGGTGGGAAGACTTACAGCTAGGTGAATTTGTAGCAGAAGCAAGAAATCCATTGCTTTCTAATTCAAGACAGTCAGCTGCTCCAGGAGCTGCCATCTTGAGTGAGACCAAGCGGGGAAAGGATCAGAGCAGCCACGGACACCTGACAGAAGCGCAGAGATAAAGGTGTGGACAGTCTTTTCTTTTGGTATCTGTTCATTGGTCCCTTGCTGTCTGAGTACCTCCATTCTGGTGACATTCCCACTGAAAGGACAGGCAGACTGGAACAGCTACAGTGACAGAAGATACATCTTCATGATGAACCTTACCTATACTCAGAGCGGTAGTTACTCTAAATACTAACAGAGAGGGAAAGAGTCTTCACATTGGGTATCAATGCTATCCCCTCTGTACACAGGGTAGACAGGGACGGGCAACTTAGACATTGGCTACCTAAAATGAGGGGCAATAAAGGCACGAAGTGACTGGCTTGCAAGGTTTCAAGAGGAAGTTTAGTTTGAGAGTATGGGGGGAAAGAAAGAGTCCCCACTGAATAGTTATCATCTTGTCTAGAAGGGTCTGGTGAAAAGAGATGGGGATAAGATTCGTAAGATTCAATTGTGAATAATTGTTATCATGACTAATTGCAACTGTTGCAATTGTAAAAGTAGAAGTTTTGTAACAAAAAAGGGGAGTGGTTAATCTTACAGTCCAGAAACAGAAGATCCTAGGACCATCAAGAGAGGAACGCACAAGCAGAATGTGGGACCTCATTCAGAGAAGCATCAGCGCCAGAGATGGAGGCAGAGATGGGGGCATATAGAGTAGGAGTGGCTGTGGACTCTAGATTCATGGACTAAGAAGAGTGAGACTAATTGCTGATGGCCAGGAGGCAGATTTGCAGAGTCTGTGGATTATTTTATGTGCCTGAGTGGTTTTTTTGTTTGTTTGGTTTTAAAAAGTTGACGTGGATAGAGAGAGATACTGTTGACTGATGGTACATGGAGGGGATTGTAATCATTGTGATGAAACAAGGTATTTGATTTGTTGAATGTAAAACTGATGATATGCTTTATAAGCTTTCACTCAATCTACCATAAAAACCTTAAAGAAAGAAAACAAAAAAAGATGTATGGGTTGTAGCCAGTTGAGAGAGAAGGGTGAAGGGCATTCTAGGGGAAAGAACCATGCATGAAGCAGAAAGACTGAAGAGAAACTTCAAGTAATACAGTATGATGAAAGAGATGGCAGATATTGGGAGCATTAACTCATGTCAAGCACTGTTTTGGGTATCAAGGATACAGTGATGAGTAAGTGATGAGAGCTCCTTGCTCTCGTAGAGATTCCATTCTAGTGGGAGAGGCAGGCAGTGGGAAACAAGCAAGCCAACACAAATAGCAGAGCCATGAATGCTATGAAGAGAACTACTTCAAGAAGAGATGATAATGAGTGATGGGGTGCTACTTTGGGTTGGAGAATATGTTAGTTTCCTGTGGCTGTTGTAACAAATTACCACAAAGTGGTAAGCAAAAAAAAAAAAAAAAAAAACAACAGTTGTCTCACAATTCTGGATGCTAGCTGTCCTCCCAAACTGTTGGAACTCTGGGTGTCAGTTAGTGTGTTGTTGTCTCTTAAGCCTCCAGAAGAAGAGCTTTTCTTGTCTTACTTAGCTTCTGATAGTCCCAGGCATTCCTTGGTTTGTAACTGTATCTTCACATAATGGGTTTCCCTGTGCCTCTTTTATAGGACAGCATTCTGTAGGATCAACACTGAACTGTAATTCGCAAGGTTAGTGGTTCAAACCCACCATCTGCTCCTTGGAAATCCTGTACAGGGTCACTGTGAATCAGAATCGACTCAACGCCATTTAACAACAACTAAGATTAGATTATGAACTACACCAGTATGACTGATAAACGTTTCAAAGACTGTGTTTCCAAACAAAGTCACAGTCATGGGTACCAGGGGTTAGGACTTTAACACATCTTTTGGAGACACAGTTTAGTCCATAACAGGGAGCCAAAGAACCTTCCTGGGCAGAGCAGTGATAAGAAAGAATCATCCACATGGAAACCAGGCATTCCAGGCAGAGGAAATAGTTATTAAGAACTAACACATCTGGATCATGGTGTCGGCAAAGACTGCCAAAAGAATGGACAAATCACTCTTAAAGAAGGGACAACCAGAATGCTCCTTACAAGTGAGTATGGTGTGACTTCATCTTGCTTATTTTGGAAATGTTGTTAGGAGGAACTACTACATGGAATAGGACATCGTGTTTGGAAAAGTAGAATGTCAGTGAAGACAAGGAAGGCCCTTGGATTGACAGTGACTTCAACAAAGGACTCAAACACACCTATTATTGTGAGCTTGGCACAGGGCTGGGCACCACATCATTCTATTATCTATACAGTGAATAGGAGCTGGAGCCAACTTGACAGACCTAACAACAACAACATCTCTGCCTAACAAGTTACCACCCTTCCCCCCAAACTTCTCAGTTCATAGCAACAAGCATTTATTTTCTCACACCGTTTCTAAGGGGCAGGAATGTGGGAGAGGCTTAGCTGGGTGGTTCTGGCTCTTGGTCTCTCAGGAGGTTTCAGTCAAGTTAGGACTTCAGACCTCTCAAAGCTCTTTTGGAGCTGGAGGATCTGCTTCCAAGTTCTCTCATAAAGCAGGTCTCAGTTCTTTGTTGGCTTTTGGCCAAACATTTCAGTGGTTCCACATATGGGCATCTCATTAGGGGTGCTCACCACACAACAGCTTGCTACCCTACAGTGAAAGATCTGAGAGAGAGAAAGATTGTACACCCAAAAGAAACTGTAGTCTTTTATAAACCTAATCTAAGAAGTAGGCTTAGTCTAGAGCCTAATCTACAGAAAACATTCAGTAAATGGTTTTGTTTTTGTTAATTGCTACCGACGCATAGCAAACCCATGCATGATGGCACTAAATGCTCTCGGAGTCTTGTATCATCCCTATGATAGGCTATGGATTGGACTATTGTGATCCATACGGTTTTCACTGGCTGATATCTTAAGTAGATTGCCAACCATTTCTCTCTAGTTCATCTTAGTTTGGAAGCACCCCTGAAACTTGTTCAGTATCATAGCAAGCTTTCACCAACAGACAGGCGATGTGTGAGCATGAAGTGCATTGGACAAGAACTGAACCTGGGTCTCCTCCATGAAAGCATTCTCTCACTGAACTACCAGTGCCTCAGTGCAGTAAATGATTATGATTATTAATAAAGGGAAGAGTTTAGGTGAGTGTGGTAGGCAGAAAAATGACTCCCAAGATATCTGTGTCCTAATTCCTGCAACCTATGAATCCTGGTGTGACACTGTAGGACAAGCACTGGATCACAAGTTTGGTTTGAACCACAAGTGGTTCAACTCACTAGCTGCTCCTGGGAGACCCTATACAGGGTCACTCTGAGTCAGAACTGACTTGAAGGCACTAAACAACAACAATGAATACATAACCTTATGTGGCATGGTGCTGTAGAATCAGCACTAGACTACTCAACAATAGGGTCAGTGGTTCAAACCCACGAGGTGCTCCTCAGAAACCATATACAGAGTCGCTATGAGTTGGAACCCACTTGATGACAATAACAATGACAACATGGCAAAAGGGACTTTACAAAAGTAACTAAGAATCTTGAGAAGAGGAGATCATCGTAGATGACCCAGGGTGGCTCAATGTAATCATAAAGCTCCTTACAAATGAAAGAGGAGACAAGAGAGCCAGCAAAGGGGAAATGATGACAGAGCCACAGGTCAGAATGATGCCATTACTGGCTTTGACAGGGGCCATGAGTCAAGGGAGAAGGGCAGCTTCTAGAAGCCAGAGAAGGCAAGGAAATGGATTCTTCCCTAGAGCCTCCATAAAGAACTAGCCCTATCATACCCTTGACTTTAGCCCACTGAAACCCACTTCGGATTTCTGATCCCCAAAATTGTAGGATAATAAATATGGGTTGTTTTAAGCCATTCAACTTGTGGTAATTTGTTGGAGCTGGAATGAGAAACGAATGCAGTGGGCATTGTACCATTAAAGTAGGAATGCAGATGGAAATAGATTCGGGAACAAGAAAGATTTTTATGTAGGACATGTTAAGAACTCAGGTGTAGATGTGAGAAAAGAAAAAAGTAAAAAACAACACACACCAAAAAAGGAGGGTATTTGTGGGTGGATCTCCAGAAAGAGATCCAGGAACTTTCAGGGTCTCAGGAGAAATGTCAGTCATAAAAGAGAATGAAAGATGAGAGAGAGTGGGATGAGAGGAGCAGTCTGGGGGGCAGGCCAAGGAGAAGTGTAGGCACCCTTGCAGGAGACAAAGAGCAGATATCCAGGCTTAACCACTTCATCCCTTAACAAAGGTAGCAAAGTGATAACCCAGTAGAGCTCTCATTTCATTCTGCATATTCCTCAGGGTCTGCTCTTTATTTTACAGGTTGCCTGAATCTCCAGAGTCTGTCTGGAAAGCCTCACAAGATGCAGTCTCCTGTCTCCCAGGGTCTCTGGAGGAGGGATGGGGGAATAGCATGCTTAACACATGCCTCTGTAGCAGTGGTGCCAGCATTGCAGGTGCAGGCCTGAGACATGGCTCGTGGCATGCACACATCCTCAGGGAACAGAATGGCAGAGGGATCATCAGGGTGACGCTGTCTTTTTTGCTTCTTTGGCACTCAGCCCAGGGTCATAGATAAAACCTGAAATGAGTGAACAAAATGCAGCCTATTAGCCAACATGAGCAGAGAGAGGTCCAGTTTGCACTGGGATGGGAGGCTAGGCTACCAGATCCTACCCAGATCTTTCCTGTTCTAACTGTAAAGGGTGAGTGGTTCTTTTACACCCACTTCCCTGTGAAAAACGTGCTCTGTTAGCATAGTGGTTAAATCACTAGGTTGATAACTAAAGGTCAGCGGTTCAAACCTACCAGCTGCTCTGTGGGAGACGGCTGTGACTATCTGCTTCTGGAAAGATGTACAGCCTTGGAAGGTATGAAATCAGTTCTATTCTGTCCTATGGAGTCAATATGAATGGCGCTGTGCATTAATGTGCTGGACTGCAGATCAGTGGTTCAAGCTCACCAGCTACTCCTTGGAAACCTTATACAGGGCCACTACAGGTTCAGAATCGACTCAACAGCACTTAATCACTACCACAACAAGAAGACAGCATGAGTTTAGGTGGGTTTCCCTATGAAAATATCCATGATTAATCCTACCCATTAGGAAGGCTTTTCAATGACAAGAAATGGGAAAGTCAAACTAACGGGAGTTTATTTTCCTTACATAACAGGAAGTCTGGAAGTTGTCAATAGCTGGCACTGGTTTGTTATTGTTAAGTTGACTCTTAGCAACCTTGTATAGGATTTCTGAGGCTGTATATCTTTGCAAGAGCATAAAATCTCATCTTTCTCCCAAAGTGTGGCTGGCCATCTCAAAGCACTGAGCTTGAGGTTTGTAGTCCAGTGCTTAACCTACAGAGATACTGCACTCCCAGCATTGGTTTAGACCACAGTAATATTAGGAATAACATCTTGTTTTTGTCTTGGTCTCCCTTCAGACCTACAATGTGGATGCCATAGCTCCAAGTATCGCAGCCTTATTTAAAGGCAGGCAATTGGGAAAAGTGATGACACCAGACAGATACATTTGCCCTGTTTATTAGGAAAGCAAGGGTTTCCCCAAACCTTCTGATATGTTTCATTGACCAGGACCTTGCTAAGAGTCATCTAAAGCTACAGAAAACAGAAAAAGCAGATTTAAACTTTTCCAGCATCTAGAGTAGAGGCAGGTATGGGCAAGGAAGTTCAGAATGGGTGTGTGACAAGCCAAACTGGATGTCAGGAGAGACATTGAAACTTGCTCTCCAGCATAGAGACGCTAAAGCAAATGGGAGAAATGAGGAGGTACAAGAGCTGAACAGAATATTTCAAAGGTCAGCTTGAAAAGACAAAGTCAAATATTTTAACACAATATGCAAAGACCTGGAGTTAGAAAACCAAAAGGTTTTTAGCTGATGGAACTGAAGAAAAAATTCAAGCCTCCAACTTGATGGATTCTAATGGACAAAATATTTAATGATACAGAAAGCCTCAAAAGAAGATGGAGGAATATACAGAGTCACTGTACCAAAAAGATATGGCTGATGTTCAACTATTTCAAGAAGTAGCATATGCTGGAGAGCCAACAATACTGAAGGAAGAAGTTCAAGGTGCACTGAAGGAATTGGCAAAGAACAAGTCACCAGGAAATGATGGGATACAAATTAAAAATGTTTCAGTAAACTGATACAGCACTGGAGGCACTCACTCATTTATGCCAAGAGATTTGGAAGACAACTACCTGGGCCAACTGACTGGCAGATATCCATATTTGTGCCCATTCCAAAGAGAGGTGACCCAATGGAATGCAGAAATCATTAGACAATATCATTAATATTGCATGCAAGTAAAATCTTGCTAAAGATAATTCAAAAACAGCTGCAACCACACACTGACAGAGAACTTCCAGAGGTTTAAGCCAGATCAGAAGAGGACGTGGAATTAGGGATATCATTGCTGACATCAGATGGATCTTGGCTGAAAGCAGACAATACCAGAAAGATGTTTACCTGTGCTTTATTGACTATGCAAAGGCTTTTGATTGTATAGATTATGACAAGCTATGGAGAACACAGCAGAGAATGACTATTCCAAAACACTAAATTGTGCTCATGAGGAACCTGTACCTAGACCAAGAGGCAGTTGTTTGAACAGAACAAAGGAACAATGAGTGGTTTAAAATTAGGAAAGGTGTGTGCCAGGGTTGTATTCTTTCACCATATTTATTCAATCTGTATGTTGAGGTTGACACAGGACCGGGCAATGTTTCATTCTGTTTTGAATAGAGTTGCTGAGTCAGTACTGACTCAATGGCATCTAAAAACAACAAAGAACATATTTTGTTCCATTTGAGGGCATCAGGGACACTTTACCTACCACAAGCCAACAGATTCCAGAGATCTATCCAGGTAGCTGACAGTCTCTAATAGTACTTTTTCAAGGAAGCTGCTGCCTTATAAAGCCACAACCGTTAAGAAGTCTGCCTTAATTTCAAGTAAAAATTAAATCAAATAAAACTTAAGGCTCTCTTTTGAGGACAAAGATTCAGTTAACTCAGAGGAGAAGAAGAGATCAAACTAGTTGTCTAAAATGATAAACGGTTTTCACCTTTCAACTAGCTGTTTGGAGAGACAACTGTACTCAGGGAAGATACAGCTTCTGTTCAACATTCTCTGTTTACTTCTCCCCTCATCTCTGCCTCTACTTCTGTCTGGGCCCACCTGATGCCCACATCTGTCTTCTCTTAGTTTTGGCCACCCTCCTGTTCATCCTTTCACGTGCACTTGAAGAATCTCAGAAGTTTATTATGGAACCAATACCCACCTCCCTCCCTGCCCACCCACATACTTCCAACCCTACTGCAGTGGGCTGGCAGGGAACCCTACCTTTCTAACCACAGTTCACGCCCGGCTCACACACGCTATTGGGAAGATTCCCCAGAGCGATGCAAGGATATTAGATGTGGTGGGAGGGCATGGAGGGAAGTTTTCTGCTGGCTCTCTATGGGAAATGATCAGGATTTGAGAAAACTCCAGACGGACCTCCAGGCGTGACTCACACTTGGCACTCAGTGGGTGTCTGCTCACATGAACAGGCCCCCTCCCATTTTCAAACACACCTGGGTATCTCATACTTCACAAGGTATGTTTCTGTTTCTGCCAAGGCTGCTGGGAGCACGTTAGCACGTGTTTGGGAACTGGACCTTCACAATGGCAGCACAAGACTGCCCCGGGGGTGTAGCCAGGGCGGGTCCTGACCAGCACCTCCCAGTGTATAATGCACAAAGGTCACTCACATTGACCCCATTTATTGAATCCAAATAACCGGGGAATAAGGATGAGGAAGGGCTGATACAGGAAGAATTTCAAGAAGTCTGCACTAGACCCTCTGCTGTGCTGGTGAGGGTATGGGGAGAAAGGAGAGCTGCCCTTTTGTAAGCTGTTGGCAGGCATGTAAATTGGTTTAAGAAGACAGTTTGAATTTTTCTATCCAATTTAAAATGGACATCTTAATATCTAAGCTACAGATAATATTCGCACACATACATTGTTAACAAAGTTACTTTGGGGAAGGGAACATGATTTAGGGTTAACACGCACTTAGACTTTTCACTTCTACATTTTTGCATTTTTGGCTAATGAGCATGTCTTTATCTTTCAAATTATAAAAATAGTAAAAGCTTTACTATCATTCCTCCTAATTCCAATGTGTGACCAGTATGGTAAATCTATTGTTATTACCCTGGGTGAGAAGTCTGGCTTGAGGAGTCCAGAATTCTACTGGCAGAAACTTTTCCAAGTCTGGAGAGGACAATGTGGACCTGCGGCACGTGGTAAGGGGAGTTAAGGGGGGGTCAGTCAGAAGGGCGGCCTATCTAGTCACTTTTGTGGTAACTCATGACATTCTTCTGAGAACTTGGCTCCCAGTTTCTAGTTTATTAAGGTGAAAAAGAAGAAGAAGAAGAAGAAAGCAGGAAGAGTGAAAATAAAGTTAATAAAGCAGTCAATAAAATAGATAAAACAAATTAAAATAAATGAAAAGATTATTAAAAGGTGATATCAAAAACAACAGCAGTAGCAATAACAACAAACCAATTCCAGTTCACAGTAATCCTAGACAGCATTTCCAAGACTATCAGTCTTTACAGGAGCAGAGAGCTTTATCTTTCTTCAAAAGATAGGTTTGACTTGCCGAACTTGCAGTTGGTCAACGCCTAAACCATAGCACTGTGAGGGCTTCAGTATGTAAATGAATAAAAATTGTTGTTGTTGAGTGCCATCAAGTCTGTTCTGACTCTCAGAGATCTGATCCTGTATGGTGTTTCCAAGGGGCTGCTGGTGAGTTTAAACAACCGACCATGCAATCCAGTGATTCTTCTCCTACAGTGCCACTGTAATCCCCCAACTCAACTCACAGCGAGGTTGCAGTGCACACCCACTGGCCCTCATAGAACTACGGTAGCCATGACATTGGTCTGGGAGTATGACTACAGAGGCAGGTCTCCCCTTTACCCATCTACCCTAATGTGGACAGGAGCTCATCCTGACTTCTAACAGCCAAATTCAAATCTGGTAGGATTGTGCAAACAAAACTTGACAGGACGCTTGGAACTAACAGAGAAAATGTTGAGAAACATTAAGTTGATTATAACCTGGTATATATTGAATAAAGAAGACTACAGAAAAACTGATGCATTTGAATTATGGTGTTGGAGGAAAATATTAAAAGTATCATGGACTGCCAAAAGAACAAACAAATCTGTGTAGGAAGTACAGCCAGAATGCTCCTTAGAAGCCAGGATGGCCTGACTTAGTCTCAGACCCTGGACAAATTGTCAGGAGGAACCAGTCCCTAGAGAAGGACATCATGCTTAATAAAATGGAGGGTAAGGGAAAAAGAGGAAGACCCCCCAAGAAGAAGGATTGGCACAGTGGCAGCAGCAATGGGCTCAACCATAACAACAACTGTAAGGTTGGTGCAGGAGTGGGCAGATTTTTGTTCTGTTGTGCATAAGGTCCATATGAGTTGCTACTGACTCGACGGCACCTAACAACAACATACAGGATGGGAATGTGGAGAAATGCTAAGTGGTACTGTGGTGGCTTGTGTGGTACTGTGATTCTGGAAGCTATGCCACTGGAATTTTAAATGCCAGCAGGTCTACCCATGGTGGACAGGTTTCAGGTGAGCTTCCAGAATAAGACAGACTAGGAAGAAGGAGAGATTGATTACTTCTGAATATTTAGTCACCTTATGAACAGCAGTGGAACACTGTCAGCACCAGAATATTGAATATTGAAACACGATGAAATGCACCAGAATATTGTCAGATATAGGGCTAGAAGCTGAGCCTCTCAGTTGGAAGGTACTCAAAATACGACTGGGGAAGAGCCACTTCCACAAAGTAGAGTTAATTGTGATGATGCTAATGGAATAAAGCTTTCAGGACCTTCGTTTGCTGGGGTGCACAACTCAAAATGAGGAGAAAGAGCTACAAACATCCATTAATAACTGGAACATAGAATGTACGAAGTATGAATCTAGGAAAATTGGACGTTGTCAAAAATGAAATGGAATGTATAAGCATTAATATACAAGGCATTAGTAAGCTGAAATGGGCTGGTATTGGCCATTTTGAATCTAATAATTACATGGTTTACATGAAAAATTGAAGAAGAATGGTGTCACATTCATTATCAAAAAGAACACTTGAAGATCTATCTTAAAGTACAATGCTTTCTGTGATAGGATAATATCCATACATCTGCAAGGAAAACCAGTTAATAAAGCTATTGTTCAAACTTATGCACCAATCACCAGAGCCAATGATGATGAAATTGGAGAATTCTACCAACTCCTTCAGTCTGAAATTAATCAAACATGCAATCAAGATGTATTGATAATTACTGTCGATTGGAATGCAAAGGTTGGAAACAAAGAGGAAGGATCAGTAGTTGGAAAATAAGGCCTTGGTGATAGAAATGATGCTAGAGACTGCATGATAGAATTTTGCAAGACCAATGACTTCATGGCAAATACCTTTTAAAAACAATATAAAAGACCACTATACACATGGATCTCACCAGATGGAATACACAGAAATCAAATTGACTACATCTGTGGGAAGAGATGATGGAAAAGCCCCATATCATCAGTGAAAACAAGGCCAGAGGAAGACTATGGAACAAACCATCAATTGCTCATATGCAAGTTCAGGCTGAAGCTGAAGAAGACTAAAACAAGTCCACAAGAGCCAAAATATGATCTTGAACATAGACCATCTGAATTTAGAGATCATCGGAAGAACAGAATTATGTATTAAATATTAATGAAGGAAGACCAGCATAGTTGTGGGATGACATCAAAAACATCATACAGGATGAAAGCAAAAGGTCATTAAGAAGACAAGAAAGAAGGAGAAGACCAAAATGGATGTCAGAAGAGACTCCGAAACTTGCTCTCCAGTATAGAGATGCTAAATCAAATGGAAGAAATGAGAAGGTAAAAGAGCTGAATAGAAAATTGCCAAGGGCACCTAAAAAAAAACCCAGAATCCAATATTATAATGAAATGTGCAAAAACTTGGAGTTAGAAAAACAAAAGGGAAGAACACACTCGCATTTCTTAAGCTGAGGAAACTGAATAAAAAATTCAAACCTGGACTTTCATTATTAAAGGATTCTATAGGCAAAATGTTGTTGTTGTTATGTGCCGTGGAGTCGATTCCGACTCACAGTGACCCTGTATAGTGTTTCTGAGGCTGTAAATCTTTACGGGAGCAGAAAGCCTCATCTTTCTCCCACAGAGCAGCTGGTAGTTTCGAACTGCTGACCCTGAGGTTCACAGCCAGATTCGTAACCACTACAAGATTGAAGTTGTCAAGGACTTCATTCTTCTTGGATCAACTATCAACACTCATGGAAGCAGCAGTCAAGAGATCAGATGACGTATTGCATTGGGCAAATCTGCTGCACAGGTACTTTTTAAAGTGTTGAAGAGCAGAGATGTCAGCTTGAGGACTAAGGTGCGCCTGACCCAAGCCATGGTATTTTCAATAACCTCATATGGATGCGAAAACTGGACAGTGAATAGGAAGATCGTAGAAGAGTTGCTGCCTTTGAGTTGTGGTGTTGGAGGAGAATACTGAAAGTGCCATGGACTGCCAAAAGAACCAATAGATCTGTTTTGGAAGAAGTGCAGCCAGAGTGCTCCTTGGAGGCCAGGATGACTAAGCTTCGTCTCTCGTACTTTGGACATATTGTCAGGAGGGAACAGTCACTGGAGAAGAATGTCATGCTGGGTAAGATGGAGGGTCAGAGAAAAAGAGGAAGACCCCCAATGAGATGGATCAGCCAGGTGGCATCATTGATGGCGTCAAATGTGACAGTGGTAGTGAGGTTGGCCCAGGATTGGACACTGTTTCGTTCTGCTATGCATGGGGTCGCTATGAGTCGGTTCCGACTCGATGGCACCTGACAACAATAACAACAATGGGCAAAATATTGAATGATGCAGAAAGCATCAAAAGAAGGTGCATCAAAAGAAGGTAGAAGGAATACACAGAGTCACTGTTCTAAAAAGAAGTGACGGATGTTCAAGCATTTCAAGAGGTAGCATATAATCAACACCCAAACATACTGAAGGAAGAAGTTCATGGTATGCTGAAGGCACTGATAAAGAATACGGCTCCAGGAATCGATGGAATACAAATTGAAATCTTTCAACAAACTGATGCGACAGGCACTCCCTCATCTATGCCTAAAAATCTGGAAGATAGCTACGTGGCCAACTGATTGGAAGAGAACCATATTAGTGGCCATTCCAAAGACAGGTGACCTAATGGAATGTGGGAATCACCAGACATTATCATTAACATCACATGCAAGTAAAATTTTCCTAAAGATAATTCAAAAACGACTGCAAGATTACATTGACAGAGAACTTCTAGAGGTTCAAGCTGGATTCAGAAGAGGAAGTGAAATGAGGGATATCACTGCTGACACCAGATGGATCTTGGCTGAAAACATAGAATATCTTGTATACAGGATGGTTTACCCAGTCCCTCATCATCAGTATATTTCCCACAGTCAGGGTTCTTCTATCTGACATGACCCCGTAAGGACTTTAGTAGTCCCCCAGATGGGCCTAAAGGTTATCAGAGCCTGGCTGTTACAGGCATCTCTGCCAGCTTGATGGGAACATAATGTCCACATAGGCTACTTGCAGCCCCCTCTCTGAACCCATCAGTAACAGCTAGGGGCCACATACTCACTCATCTCTTTGGGATATACAGTGACTTCTGAATCACCACTAGAAAATAAGCATAAATACCAGTAGGGGAAATGCACATTGCTGCATCCTTACCACAGGGCACTCTAGAGCACTTTATAGAATGATGAGATCCTGCACGTGGGGATACAGAAGGGTATCTATGCTAGATTATTGAGGTCCAGGATCTAGTATTGCAGAACAAAGAAAGATTTACCTAGTAGTAAATTCCAACCACTTACAACAACTTCTTACTTTGAGATCAAGACTTTCAAAATTCCCAGTACCCATTTCTAATCAAGATTGGAGCTTGAACTTTGAGGATTCCCTTTTCCCATAGAAATCTTTTGAGGAAGGAAACTTCCCCAAGCACAAAACAGCCTGGCCCCAAGGGAGGCAGGGAACAAATAATCATGGTTTGCTCCAGCAAACCCCAGGAATCTTTTTCCAGTCACTAAAAAATAATGCAATAACAATAAAAATGAAAAGATAAGATGGGAAAAAAGAATGCAATATAAGATTATAAATGACAAACTAGAGATAAGGAATTAGCAAGGTAAGTAAAACAGTTAAAACTAGAGGAGTAATAGATTCAAAGGATAAAAGAAAGGAGATTTTAAAATTATACAAAAATATAATCAACAATTTGTCAGATTAGGAACTGAGGTTATAAAAACAAAGCAGATTTATAGCATTCAAATTGATGAAGAGAACTGGGCTGTAAGGCAGCTGTTGGTGTGCAGAGCCCCTGAGTCTCCCACAGAGTAAGGGTTTGAACCAAAAAAATTTAGCCGATTGTTGACTACATCTCAATGTTCAAACATCTTTAAGCTTTTATTTCTGATTTCTCTTTTTGCCCTGATAGCTAAAGGGTCCTGATGTAGCACTAGAGTTCTGGTGTGACACTATATTATAAGCACTGGACTGCTAACCACAAAAGGTCAGTGGTTCAAATCCACCAGCTGCTTCTTAGAAACCCTATACAGACTCACTATGAGTCAGAACCGACTTGATGGCACTTATCAATAACTAAAGGGTAGCATACAATATCTCTTTCCCAAAGCAAATTTATTGAAAATTAGCAAAATATAGACCCTCAGTTCCCAATTTTCAATTCTCAAGCCCAAAAAGCCCTAAAACCCCACAATGCTGCCATAGCTTATTTGGAGGTACAATTCAATCAGGTGTGGACTCATTTGGTGGCAAAACCTAACCTGAACTGAAGTAAAGTCATCTGCAGGGAAGATACACATTCGTGTCCTTGCAGAGACATCCATGAGCTTGGTCACAGGGACTGCCGCAGGCTCTGTGTAAAGAAGTATATGATTCAGAGCAGGTGCCCCTGCTCATCTTCTTAAAATTCTGAAGCACATCTGGCCCCCAGTCTACAACACAAGATGTTGTAGACCTGTATTAAAAATTATCCATCAAAGAGAAGAATGGAAAAGTAAATGGTAGTGTATTTATACAGTGGAGTACTATACAGCAAGTACAATGACTTACCCACAGGAAACAATATGGGTAACTATCACAAACATAATGTTGAAAGAAAGAAGTTGGATATAAAAGTGAGCAAGTTGCACGACTCTATTTGCCTGAAGTGCAGACACTAGAACCCTGGAAAGGCTGCATTTTTGTAATGGAATGGAAGGCAGGGCCCTGACTGCCTTTTCCTCCTGAGGGCCTCAGCTGGTCCTAAGAAAATGTGCTGCTCATCTCCAGGTTCACATGCCTGGCTCCTGTGCAGCCAGTTGACACACGCTGTCTTCTGCCTCCCTCTCTCTGTCTTTGTCTTCAGCTCATCTTTGTTTTGCCCCACTTGAGAGGCTCATGGGATGGTGACAATCTTGTCTTTTTATGCCTTTGTCTCCACTCCATTTGGGGTCCCTCTCCACCCTTTTCTCTGGCCATTCGGATTGGCTTTTTTTTTTTTTTTTTTTAAATCTTTCTTCAGTCCTTTTCCTCCATGGCTGTTGGGGCTGCCTGATCCCCACGTGGCCTGGTCTTTTCCTGTCCTTGTGTCTCCGCTGTCTGATCCTTGGATTGGCTGGTTTTAGGCTTTTATTTGGGCTGCCTTAGTCTCTCTCTTCCATCACCCTCCCTTCCTTCCCCCTCATCTGGATGTCCTTTGTGGGACATTCACTTTTATCTCCCTTTGATTTGTGCTCTTCTCTTTGTAGAGAGAGAATGAAAGGCTCAACTAATTGTTGCGGTAGGGCAGTGATGCCTGGCTCCCCTTCCCAGCACCTTCTCCACCAGGGCTAAGTAGACAGGGAAATGAGGGCAATTCAGACTCAGGCTGCTCTGGAGTCAGCTCCAGGTCTCTCTCTCTCTCTCCATGGATGTCTCTTCCCCAGGTTTCTCGAGGAGAGCTGAAAGTCCCTCATCACCACCGCCACGCAGTCTCTCTTCAGCCTCCCCACAGCCCATCCATTCATTCATGATGCAAGTTGTTGGGCAGAGAGTGACAGTAAGACAGCCCTGACTTCACAAGTTCTAGGAATAAAGTGGGTCAGAGGAGTGATAGGGGAATTATGGTAGAGTCTTCGATAGAAGTACTAAGCCCAAGTTAGGGGACAGGGACCAACTCCCTGAGGACTTGATGCCTCCGCTGAGAATTGAAGGGATTTAGATTCAGGTGATGGAGCCCTGGTGGCCCATGGTTAAGCACTGGAATACTAATATTAAATTTATATTTAGAAGACCCAGTGACTCCACAGGAGAAAAGACATGGCAATCTGTTTTCCTAAAGATCTAGAACCTCAGAAACCCTGTGTGGCATTTCTACTCTGTCCTATAGGATCACTGTGAGTCAGAATCTCCTTGTGGCATGACACAAGAGTCAGGCGAGGGAGGGAAGGAAAACACATTGTAATCAGAAGGAGTATTCAGGCTAAATGGGAGGAAGTGAGCATGATATGAAATTAGTTATGGTTGGTAGGTAATGAAGGACCTTGTGAGAGTTTCAGTTTATCTTAAGGATATGAAATCATTGAAGGAGCTCTGGCAGGGTAGTGGTTCCAAGTCAGGCTGGTAACCTCAAGGTCTTCAGTTCAAAACTTCCAGCTGTTCCGCAGGAGAAAGATGAGACTTTCTGCTCCCGTAAAGATTTACAGCCTCAGAAACCCTATACAGGGTCGCTATGAGTTGGAACCGACTCCACGGCACACCACCACCATGAAGTCATTGAAGTGTTTTAAATGGGGGTATGACAAATCATATTGGTATTTGGAGTATGTGGACAATGACAATAGATTAGAATATAGAAAGATTGGAAGAAAGGTTA
The DNA here is from genome assembly GCF_000296735.1 of Chrysochloris asiatica. Classification (NCBI taxonomy): domain Eukaryota; kingdom Metazoa; phylum Chordata; class Mammalia; order Afrosoricida; family Chrysochloridae; genus Chrysochloris; species Chrysochloris asiatica. Next base: position 19,042,567 of record NW_006408527.1, read on the forward strand.
GGAGGTATATTCATTTCCTATTGTTGTTTTAACACATTACCACACCTCAAGTAGCTTAAAACAACACAGATTTATTATCTTATAGTTCATGAGGCCAGAAGTCTAAAATCAGTCCCACTAGACAAAAGTTAAGATGTTCGTAGATATGGTTCCTTTGGGAGACTCAAAAGAAAAAAAATCTTCCCTTGTCTTGTCCAGTTTCTAGAGGTCACCTGCCTTTCTTAGCTCAGGTCTTCTTTCTCCATCTTCAAGCAGTATCATTCAGCTTTGGCTTCCATTCTTACATCCCCTGTTTATATCAGACCCTTCTGCCTTCCTCTTTTGAGAGCCCTTATGATTACATTGGACCCACCTGGGCAATCTGGGATCATTTCTCCATCTCAAAATGCTTAATATCATCATCTCTGCAAAGTTCCTTTTGCCCTAAGGTAACATTGACACTGGTTCCAGAGATTAGAATGTGGCCATATTTAGGGGTATTATCCCATCTTCCACAGTTCGAAACTACCAGCTGTTCCATAGGAGAAAGAGGAGGCTTTCTGCTCCCATAAATATTTACAGCTTTGGAAACTATATGTAGGGTCATTATGAGTTGGAATCAACTCCACGGCATACCACCACAACCACCCCATCTTCCATAGGAGGTTGTCATGGTATTCTGGGTAGGAAATAATGATAGTTTAAGCTGATGGTAGCAGTGGAGATGGAGCCAATGGGACAGACTTGTGATGATTTTAGAAAGAAGACTAATTGGTGATGATTGGATGTAAGAAATGAGGGAAGAGATGAATAGTGATTACTTCTAGCTTTCTGGTTCCAGCAACTGAGAAGATGGGAATGTCATTTATAAGATAGAAAACATATAAGAAAAATGAGGTACAGGGGAAGTGAATTTGGGTTTTCTCTGAGACATCCAAGAAAAGTGTGAGAGACTAATACAGGTTAGAACAGGGTGGGCAAATCATGAGCTGTGGGCCTGTTTGGCAAATGAAGTATTATTATGGACACAGGCAGGCCCACTTGTATATGTTTTCTATGGCTGCTTTTACACAACAACACACTTGTTGCAACAGAGATCATATGGCCCACAAAGCCATTTGATCCTTTGTGAAAAACTGCCAGATTTTAGATGCTTAGAGGGTCAACAGCCCAAAGGTGGTACATAAAATGTGGCCCAGGGAAAACATGTGGAATGAAAAGAACAATGACCCTGGGAACAACTCCAGAGAACTGAACATTCTAAGAAAAAGACTAATACATGGATCCATAGATGGACACTAAGAAAAAATGTCCAGAGTTATATGACAACAACCAGGAGAGATGTTTTACTATCTAGAAGACAAACATGGTGGTTTTCGAATATGTCAACAAATTCGCTAATTCTCTCCAGGCAACAAAGTGTGATGCTCTTCTCCTTCAATGTGGAGTAGACTTGTCGACTCGCTAAATAGAAAAAAGCTGAAGTGACAATGTGTGGCTTTGGAGACTAGATCATAAAAGGCACTGCAAATTCCTCCTTCTTTTGGAGTAAGTACTACCACGTCATGAGGACACAGAAACAGCCTTTGGAAAAGTTCACAAGATGTAGAACTGAGGCCTGAAGTCAACAACACCAGAGGACCTGAGGCCTTCTGCCAAAAGCCATGTGAGTGAGTCATCTTGGTAGATCCCCCAGCCCTAGTCCAGCCTTCAGATGTCTGCAGCCTTGGCCAACATCTTGATTGTAACTACATGAGAGACTTTGAACCAAATTCACCCAGCTAAGCTACCTAATCCCTGGATGACAGAAACTATAAATATTTCTTATTTGAAGTCACTAAAGTTTTGGAGTAATTTGTTATACAGGAAAAAAAAAAAATTCCAGTTGATATCAAGCCGACTGCAACTCATGTTGACCCTAAGTATGTCAGAGTAGAACTGTGCTCCACAGAGTTTTTAATACCAGGTCTTTCTTTTGAGGCAACTCTGGGTGGACATAAACCTCCAACCTTTGGGTTAGGAGTCAAACATATTAACTCTTTGCACTACTCACAGACTCCCAAGCAGAAACAGATAACTAATCAAGAAAGAAACAAGTGTTTCAAGGGAATAGTGGATGAGCTATGTTGATTCTCTGGTAGTGTAGTGGTTACAAGTTGGCCTGCTAACCTCAAGGTCAGCAGTCTGAAACTACTAGCTACTCCACAGGAAAAAGATGAGGCTTTCTGCTCCTGTAAAGATTTACAGCCTTGGAAACCCTGTAAGGGTTGCTATGAGTCAGAACCGACTCCATGGCACACCACTACCACCACCACTCTGTCGATGCTGCTGAGAACTCAAACAGTGCTCCCATAGTTGCCTTCCAATAGGTATTAAATCCTGTTGTATTGTTCCAGAGCTGAGGAAGTTTAACTCAGCTTTTGTAAAAGACACTTGCGAGGATGAATACAATTGTGTGAAGCTGGCAGTTGTTGGCTTTTTCCTTTATGCTAATGATAAAGGCAAGAAGAAAAGAATGTCCGGGGCCTGGCCTAGCCTCAGTCCTTATTCACAAATAGCTTCAGTCCATTACAAGTGAATTTATTTGAAAAAGGAACCCACCTATGAGTTCTCCCTGTCCCTTGTCTTTTTCGTCAGGAGGTTTATTGGGGGGAAAAAATCAAATAAATGAATGTTCTCTGTTCTCTCATCAAATTATTCTGGATGAAGTCAAGACATCTGTTGATTATTTTTGGTAAATGACCCAAAATACCTAGTAGGTCAGCTGTCACCTACCAGCCTCCTATGTAGCTCTTGAGGGGAAGAATGTTCCAGGAATCTGACTTCTTCCTCCACTTCTTACCTAAACATTGTCTTTCTAAAGAATTCCAGAACTTTGCTTTCTCCGTTGCATACTTTGTCAGCCAGTTTGGTGAGAGGATTAAGCCCTAAGACTCTAGGCATTCATTGTATATAATGAATTAACTTCTCTTAGTGTTAATCAGGCTGCAAATTGCAAGGTCAGAAGTTTGAAACTACCAGCTGTTCCACAGGAAAAAGAGGAGGCTTTCTGCTCTCGTAAAGATTTACAGCCTCAGAAACCCTGTACAGGGTCGCTATGAGTCAGAACTGAGTCCATAGCACAAAACCAAATACTATCCTTAGGAGAACTGAGAAAGTCACTCAGATAACTTTCAGTGTTCCATGAGTCAGATGAGGAACCTTGGTTGAGAAAGGTTGGGGACATTTCTTTGTACTGTGGCTCAAAACCCAAAACCCTACGACCACTAAGTCAATTCCTCCAAGACTGCAAATCTTTACAGGAGCAGATAGCCTTGTCTTTCTGCCACAGATTCTGTGGCTGCTGAAGAGTTTGAAATGCTGACCTTACAGTTAGCAGTCCAATGCCCATCCCACAATACCATCAGGGCTTCTCCTCATGGTGACAGCTGTACTTATTCTTCATTCCTCCTGGTGGTCCTTCTACTTTCTCCTGAGAGCCTTGTGGAGATCTGAACCAGAGGAAAAAACTCATGGAGATTTGTTGAATTTTATAGTTGTTTCAGTTTCAAGAACTCTGATTTAGCATGCGATTGCTAAGCTTTTGAATTTGCTGCTCGTGTTTAAACACATTTACTCTGATTCCTTACTTCCTAGTTTATGACATTGTATTTGTTTTCATTAGTTTACTCTTTAAAATTTATTTGGTCCTTTTGAGCATTCAGTCTTTGACTTAACCGATTTGGCACAGTTTCATTGTTCTTAGTCCCCTTACTCCTTTCTTACTATTTTATATTGTTGTTGTTAAGTGCCATCAAGTTGGTTCCGACTCATAGTGATCCTTTATACGGTTTCCAAGGAGCAGCTGGTGAGTTTGAACTGCCGACCTTATGTTTCAAACCAACCTTTCAGTCCAGCTCATTAACACACAGCTCCACACCAGGACTCCATTTTATATCTTTTTCTTTGATCTCAGCTAGCCTTTCCTTCTCAACCATTTTTGTTGTTGTTGTTTCTTCTTATCTCTTTTAACTTTATGACTGCTCTCTTTTTATTTCATCCTTTATTACAATTCTAATTTTCCATTTTTAAAATAATTTTTTTCATTTTCTTCTTATTAAATGTTTTAAAAAACAAAATAAAACAAAAAACTGGGTTTTTTTCTCTTAGTTTATTAAATGGGAGGCCAGAAGTACAGTCTTAAGGTGGACTTATGTGCTGCAAAAGACACATGCCTTAAACTAAGAAGATGAAAGTTTCTCCTTCTAGTTAACTGTTCTGCTTCTTTTATTGGGCAATTACCCTTCTTGAGAAACAAAACAAAGCAAAACAAACTAAATAAAACAAAACTTTAATCTGACAGAGGAAATGCACTGATCAGAAGTTCTCCTGAGATCAAGCATGGTAAAAGAATTCTGGGACTAAGTACTAAGATTCCCATTCTCCAGTATACCAGCCTTTGTATACTTCTCTTCCCTTGAGTATGAGCAAAACCAAACTAAAACTGCTGCCATAGATTCTACTCTGATTCATAGACCCTATAGGACAAAGGGTTTTCAAGGCTATAAATCTTGACAGAAGCAGGCTGCTACATCTTTCTCCCATGAAGCAGCTGGTGAATTCAAACTATTGACCTTTTGGTTAAGAGACGAGAGCTTTAGCCACTGCATAACTAGGGGTCCTGAATATGAGCTGTTGCTAAGTGCCGTCAATTCAGTTCTGACTCATAGAAGGCCCTGTATAGGGTTTCCGAGGAGAAGTTGGAGGGTTTGAACTACCAACCGTGTGGCTCAAAGTCCAGTGCTGATCCTACACTGCCACCCTAGGAGTCCAGCAGGACAGATGAATATGCTGGATTTCACTCCTGTGATTAGGTTAGGTTATATGACAAAACTAGATGTAGTTACAATCCATGTTGTCTCTAGGTAGAATGATCCTTTTATTATCCAAACCCAAATAGTTTTGAGAGTGAAATGAGGTACTATTAATAATTACCATGAGGAACAAACAAGATAGTGGATCAGGTGGAAGTGCAGTAAGGAGCTACATTAGCAACAACACAGAATACAGAACCAAGCAGGCTCAGGGGATGGTCCCAGAACTCAAAACCACATATAAAGGAATATTTAGAAGGTTGGAAGACTTACAGCTAGGGGAATTTGTAGCAGAAGCAAGAAATCCATTGCTTTCTAATCCAAGACACTCAGCTGCTCCAGGAGCCGCCGTCTTGAGTGAGACCAAGCGGGGAAAGGATCAGTGCACCCACGAATGCCTGACAGAACTGTTGAGATAAAGGTGTGGACATTCTTTTCTTTTGGTATCTGTTCTTTGGTCCCTTGCTGTCTGTGTACCTCCATTCTGGTGACTATAGGGGTGCCTGAGCTAGTGGACACCCCAACCCCACCCTTGGAGGGTTCTACTATGCATGTGCACAGATCTCCTCAAAATTTAAGAGACAGTTTCCACTTAAAACCAAACGGCCACAGCCAGCCCTGAACTGTTTATAACTAGAAAAAAGGCCTGAACGGGGATTGTGGAGTGGGACAGGCAGACAAAAAAGGAAATAGGCCAAAATTAAATCCAAAGTTACATCAAAATGACCAACAGTAGCATCTTGAAATTTCTCAGGAAGAAGAGTGAAAAGGGAAGCCCATTTCCTGATCACATCTACCTGGAGGCAATCAGAAAGCATAAAAAATATGAAAATACACACCCATCTAAGTATTAAGGCCACAGATAACCCCTGAATAAGCCCCCAAAACAGAAACATATGACCATATCTGCACATGTCCAGAAAC
>NW_006408527.1:19055007-19068629 GCF_000296735.1 Chrysochloris asiatica
TGTCACTATGGATCAGAATTGACTTGACAGCACTTAACAACAACAATGGGCAAAATATTTAATGATTCTGAAAACATCAAAAGAAGATGAAAGGACTACAGAGAGTCACCACACCAAAAATAATTTGTGTATGTTTAATCATTTCAAGAGGTAGTATATGATTCAAGAAGCAATTTTATTGAAGGAAGAAGTTCAAGCTGCACTGAAAGTATTGACAAAAAACAAGGGTCCAGGAATTAATGGAATGTAAATTGAATTCTTTCAACAAACTGATGCAGTACTAGAGACACTTACTTACCTATGTCAAGAAATTTGTAAGACAGCTACTTGGTTAACCAGTTGGAAGTGCTCCATATTTGTACCCATTCCAAGCAAAGGTGACTAATGGAATGTGACAATCATAGACCAATATCATTATTATTGTGTGCAAGTAAAAATTTGCTGAAGATAATTCAAAAAAGAGTTCCAACAATGCATTGACAGGGAGCTGCCAAAGGTTCAAGGTGGACTCAGACAAGAATGTGGAGCTAGGGCTATCATTGTTGACGTCAGATGGATCTTGGCTGAAAGCAGAGAGTACCGGAAAGATATTTACTTGTGCTTTATTGACTATGAAAAGGCATTCGACTGTGTGGATCATAGCAAACTCTGGATAGCACTACAAAGAATGAGTATTCCAGAACATTTAATTGTGCTCATGAGGAATCTGTAAATAGATCAAGAGGCAGTCATTTGACCAGAACGAGGGAACACTGAGAGCTTTAAAATGACTAACAGTGTATCAGGGTAATATCCTTTCACCATAGTTTTTCAGAAGACTATGGCATCAGGGCTGGAGGAACAGTCATTAACAAACTTAGATATGCAGATGATACAATCTTGCTTGCTGAAAGTGAAGAGTACTTAAAATACTTACTGATGAAGACCAAAGACCACAGACTTCGGTCTCGATTGTACCTCAATGTAAAGAAAATAAAAATCTCCACAACTGGACCAGGAAATAATATCATGGTAAGGGGAGAAAAGATTGAAGTTGTCAGGGACTTCATTTTGCTTGAATCCACAATCAATGCTCATGGAAGCAGCAGTTACGAGACAAAAGGAAGTATTTCATTAGCCAAATCTGCTGCAAAAGTCCTCTTTAAAATGTTCAAGAGCAAAGATACCAGTTTAAGGACTTGTTGCTGTTGTTAAGTGCCATCAAGTTGGTTCCGACTCATAGTCACTCTGCATAGGGTTCCCAAGGAGTGACTAGTAACTTTGAACTGCGGACCCTGTGGTTCAAACTGACCTTGTGGTGTAGTGCTTTATATGCATGTGAATAATTAAGACCTTAGAAAAAAGGAAAAATTGGAGAATACTGAAGCAGCAGTCAAGAAATCAAATGATGTATTATTGCATTAGGCAAATCTGCTGCCCAAGAACTCTTTAAAGTGTTCAAGAGCAAAGATGTCAGTTTGAGAACTAGAGTGTGTCTAAATGAAGGTCAGCAGTTCGAAACTACCAGCTGTTCCATGGGAAAAAGATGAGGCTTTCTGCTCCTGTAAAGATTTACAGCCTCGGAAACCCTGTACAGGGTCGCTATGAGTTGGAACTGACTCCATGGCACACAACAACACAACAACCAAAGCCATGGTATTTTCAATAGCTTCATATGCATGGACTCCTGGTGTGGTGTTGTAGGATCAGCTCTACACTTTGAACCACAATGTCTGCACTTCAAATCCACCAGCAGCAACTCAGAAACCCTATGCAGGGTTGCTATGAGTCAGAACCGACTCAAAAGGCACTTAATAGTAACAACATATGCATGTGAAAGTTGGAAGATGAATAAGGAAGACTGTAGAAAAATTAATGCATTGGAGTTATGGTGTTGGAGAAGAATATTAAAAGTGTCATGGGCTGCCAAAAGAACAAACAAATCTGACTTGGAGAAAGTACAGCCAGAATTCTCCTTAGAAAGATGTTTTGTTCTGTTGTGCATAGGATTGCTATGAGTCGGTACCAACTTGATGGGTCCTAACAACAATAACAACATATCTCTGGTAGCAAAGCTGTTACGAGTTGGGCTGCTAACCTCAAAGTCAGCAGTTCAAAAGTACCAGTTGTTCCGCAGGAGAAAGATGAGGCTTTCTCTTCCCATAAAGATTTACAGCCTCAGAAACCCTGCACAGGGTCGCTATGAGTCGGAACCGACTCCACGGCACACCACTACTACCACCATACCAAATAAGGAGTTCTGGTATGGCGTTGTGGGTTAACGCCATGGACTGCAAGGTTGGCAGTTCAAACTCACCAGCTGCTCCTCAGAAACCGTACTCAGGGTCACTATGGATTGCAACCGACTCGACGACACTTAACAACAACAACAACAACAACAATAGGTAAATCAGATAAATTGATGTACACAAGTATAAGAGGACAACGACTCCAACAAAGAACAGAAAGTAAGCTTAGGGTCACAAACGGATGGCCATATATGTAGACTGATAGGTAACTCAAATGTGAAAACAGATAGAAGTATCTATGGTGGTGGTGGTTGTGTGCTGTGGAGTCAGTTCCAACTCATAGTGTCTATAAATCTTTAAGGGATCAAAAAGCCTCATCTTTCTACCATGGAGCAAGTGGTAGTTTTAAACTGCTGACCTTGCGATTAGTAGCCAGACTCATAGCCTACTGTGCTACTACAGTTCCTTAAATTATCTATACTGTTATTGTTGTTAAGTGCCATCGAGTCAGTTCTGACTCATAGTAACCCTGCATAGTTTCCAAGGAGTGGCTGGTAAATTTGAATTGACAATCTTGTGATAGGTTAGCAGGCAGGCCTCTTTCTGGCTGCTGGGCCCCTCAGCTCAGCCTCTGTGCTACTTGGGCAAATTTTTCAAAGCTCTTTAGTTTGGCCAATAAGTAACTGGAGCACCCCATTCCTCCAGTAAGCCTCAGTCAGCTTTCTTGCTCTGTGGCTGGCACAGCCATTGTAACCACCTTGCTCTGTTGGTCAGGAAACCCACTGCACCATCCGCCTCTGGTCTCCAGGTGTTACTGCCATCATCTCTCACTTCTTACCAACTTATTCTGTCTCAAGAAATACAGCTCTCTCTGTGTCTTCTGTGCGCAGGAGGTTCTTAGCCCACAGGCCACAGTCCAAAAGATGCACTCCACTTCCGTCTCTTCTTTTTGGTGGTAGTGATCCACCTTGTTTGCCTCTGGGTGTCTCATTTTCAGTCTAGCATAATAGCAAAACTGACCAATCTCCTTGTTAGGATTCCATACACCTTGTTTGAATAGTCCCACCCCACAAGGGTGCCATGCACCTTATTTGCATTATTAGTAAATTTTCCAATCCCCTTGGTGGGTCACAAGCAACTGGTTCTTATTGCCCCACCAATTATTTGGTGGGATTTACAAGGCCATGGCAAGAAAGACCATGAGAGAAAAAGTGATCCATCATAACACAATGTTCTACTTAAAAAAAAAAAAAATCAGTTTAAATCCAAAAGGTCAAATGTTTTATCCCAAACAAAGATGAAAAGATAAGGAGGCAGGGACTCTGGAGTACTGGAAATTGATTAACCAGGACACAATTAAAGGGAATGTTCACTGACTCGCATGTAGATGTGTGCTAACTTGGGCTTCAGAGAAGGCAATTAAAAAGAAAAAAAGGAAAATGTTTTCTTTCTTTCTCTGGGTCTGTTTCTTTATTTGTTTTTCATGTACTTGAAGAAAACTAGTGTGTATTCATGTTCTCAGGACAAACCATTGAGAACTTTCCTGTAAAAGAAAAAAAGGAAAGGAAAGAGGATTTTAAAAAAAAAGGAAAGAAAAAAAGTTAATGTTGACACAATGTAGAAAATAATAACTAATATCATTGGTCAATTTATGTGGAAACTGTCAAACAGGAAGCTGACTTGCTGTGTAAACTCTTTCACCAAAAACACCATAAAATTATTTTTTAAAAAATTAATATCTCCTGATAAGTGAAGTGTGGGCTGACATTACATTTGTTTGCCAAGTAGCAGGCAGAACCACAAATGGGCAATGAGAGCCATGTGACTAATAATGACTTCAGAGTCTTCCTGATGGGACCTTGATTGTTGTTAAGTGCCATGGGGTTGGACTCATAGGGATCCCTTAGAGGGTTTCTGAGTTGCAGGTGGTGGGTTTGAATTGCCAACCTTGTGGTTCGCAGTTCAGTGCTGATCTTACAGCGCCACACCAGGATCTTGATTGGTGGTGGTGGTGTGCCGTGGAGTCGGTTACGACTCATAGCCACCCTGTACAGGTTTTCCGAGGCTGTAAATCTTTACAGGAGCAGAAAGCCTTATCTTTCTCCCGTGAAATAGCTAGTAGTTTTGAACTGCCGACTTTGCAGTTTGCAGCCCGATTTGTAACCACTACGCTACCAGAGCTCCTTAGGCCTTTGATTAGGAAGGTGAAAACGAGCCAAGACATACTATTGCTTGATTCCAGTGAGAATCATTTAGATGATCATCTCTGTGAACCCCTGTGTGCCACCTAGAAAAGAACATTTAAAGGGGAGACCGCCGAATGTGAGTTGAGTGGAGTGAAGTCATAGGCGCAGGGAGTAATACAGACAATACAAAATGTTGAAACTCACGCTACTTAAGGTCTATGACAAACAACTGCATTATTAATTCTAAAAATAAAAATTCACACTTAAATGATTATTTACAAGTGCTTTGCATATTTATCAGCAAATGCTGAAATCCTTTCTCTACCTGCCACAACTCAGAAGGCTTGTTCCCTTGGGGTAACCCTTCTTTCATCTCCCTAAGGAGCCCAGAGGCCCTTGAATTCTTCAACATCTTTGGAATTATCTCCCCAACCAGCAACCTGAGTCATCTCCCGCAGGATCTTAATTTCCACTTTACTGAATTTACTTGGGAACTCTGAGCCAGATTGCCTAACACTAGCTATCTTGATCCTATGGGATTGTTCCTAGACTCTGGAAGATACCCAGGTTGTCCAAGGGATCCTCTCAAGTACCAGAGGCAGGGGCCTGGGATGTTTAAGTCATGTTAGAAAGTAGGCATGAACTTGCTGAGAAAGTGATAGAGCATGGGTCCTAGTTATCTAGTGCTGCTCTAACAGAAATAATCACAAGCTTTAAAAACTGGAAACTTATTTTGTCACATTTTAGGAGGTCAGAAGTCTAAATTCAAAGTACCAGCTTTCTTTCTGTCAGCTCTGGAGGGAGGCTCTTGTCTCTTAGTTCATTTCTGGTTCCTTGGAGATCTCCATGTGGCTTAGGATCTCTCTTCCCCCATCTCTGCTTGCTGACTTGCTTGTTTATAGTTTCTTTTTTTATCTCAAAAGAGATTGACTTAAGACAGCCTACATTCATCCTGCCTCATTACCATAACAAAGACACCCCCCCCCATCCTAAATAGAATTATAATCATAGGCACAGAGGCTAAGATTTACAACATATGTTATTGGGGGACACAATCAATCCCTAACCACATATATAAGGTTCTTGTTCTTCCAGACCTGCCCAGCAGCTGTGTGACATGAATTAGGAATGCTAAGGACACAACTGTTGCTACTGTGTTCTGAGGAAAATAAATCAATAAATAATGCCTCTATCTCTAAGAATCCAGAGCAAACTACAAATATGCTCAACGGATGTCTATCCCAGACTTTAACGTTTTCTTCTCTGTTTCCCTCCCCTGCACTAAGCAGGCTTGACCTGGCAGGTAGAGATGAGAGGCTGTCTGAGAGAAATGACCTGGGAAGGAGTCAGAAGGATGAGTATGAAATGCTGACTTTCCAGTTTGGCTGGCCAGTAGATTGCCAGTCCACCACTCTCCCCTTCTTCCCATAGAACAGAAGACTTCCCATAGAACAGACTGTACAACATGTAACCTGGTTTGGCACTGTGGTCTAATGCGCCAGACTGCAAAGGCATTTGAACTGCAAGGTTAATGGTTCAAGCTCACCAGTCATTCCTGGGAAACCTTATACAGGGTTACTATGGGTCGAAACCAACTTGATGGCACTTAACAACAACACGGAACTACTGTGCTACCAGGGCTGCTTTGCATCTAGTATATTGTTGTTAAGGGTCAAAGAGTCGGTTCTGACCCAAAGCGACCCTGCATAGAGTTTCCAAGGCTATAAGCTCAATCAAAAGCTTGATGAGGAAGAGATTTAAATCATCCATTATGGCCTTGCTTGATGATCCCTAATGATGAGAAGGAGACACTTCTAGGCCTGACACAGTCCTGCAAAGGGCCTCAGAGCAGGGCAGTCAGCAGTTCAAATCTACCAGCCACTTCACAGGAGAAAAATGAGACTTCTGCTCCTGTAAAGGCTCATAGCCTCAGAAACCCTTTCGAGGGTCACTATGAGTCAGAATAGACTCCTTGGCATACCACCACGGCCACCATACTGGATGCAAGTTCCTACGTCTAGGGTTCTTTGAATGCCAATTTAAATCCGTTCAATCTGATTTGATTCCAACTACAGACTAGACAGTCCTTTTGTGGTGCTGTGGGTTAATGCACTGGACTTCAAGGTCAGTTTGAACCTCGAGGTCTAAGGTTAAAACGCACTAATCACTCCTTGCAAACCCTATGTTGTTGTTGTTGTTTTGTTGTTGTTGTTAAGTGCTGTAGAGTCTGTTCCGACCCATAGCGACCCTGTATAGAGTGTCCGAGGAGCAGCTGGTAAGCTTAAACCACCAACCTTGCAGTTCAAATAGCTTTGCAGTCTAATGCATTAACCCACAGCTCCACAGGATCATGAGTCGGAACCGACTCAATGGCACTTAATAACAACAACAACAGACCAGACTGGACTTGTGGTGTGGCGCTGTGGATCAGCACTGGACTGTGAACCAAAAGGTTTGCAATTCAAACCCACCAGCTGCTTCTCAGAAACCCTACACAGGGTCACTATGAGTTGAGCTGACTCCATGGCACTTAATAAGAACAACAGACCAGACTGCTATCTCAGCTGGTGAGCTCATCTGGACAAGGTCTTCCAGTAGAGCCTGGATGCTCTGGTCTAGCTCATGGTTGTTTGTCAGCAATGATGGCAAGACTGAAAGGAAACGGGCAGGAGCCATGATGAGGCAGAGGGGAAGGAGCCCTAGGGAAACCTACACTTTAGAAGATCATACAGCTGGATTGCTTGGGAAGCTTGCTAAAATGCAGATCCTGAATTAGTAGGTCTAAGTGGAGCTGCGTTTCTTAGTAAGTTCTTAGGTGATACTCTGCTGGCCCAGGGCTTACTAGATAAACTTTAAGGTACTTTCTGACTCTTTCAAGGCAGTCCAATTCAGTTAGTGTTCATTGACAACTTGTATCCATTAATGCCATGAGGTAGGCAAAAGAGAGAGAAGAGTGGTTTTGTCTGCAAAGAGCTAGCCTATATGGAGAAAAACAAACAAGCAGCTTCAAAGTCCACAATGTAAGTAATGAGTCAAACTCCCGGGTCAATCTCTGAGTGTCTCAACTCTTGTTGTTAAGTGCCGTGGAGTTGGTTACAACTCATAGCGACCCTACACAGGGTTTCCGAGGCTGTAAATCTTTATGGGAGCAGAAAGCCTCATCTCTCTCCCACAGAACAGATGGTAGTTTTGAATTGCTGACCCTGAGTTTAGCAGCCCAATTCGTAACCACTATGCTACCAGAGTTCCTTGTCTAGACTCTTAGGAAAGCATTTTCCTTGAAAATGTGTATCAGTGTCTTCCCTCCCAAGTTTGGTCTTAATTTCCTCAAGGAAGTGTGAGCCACCTGCGGGTAGGGGGACATGGAGGAAGGCACAGAGGAAAAGAAAAGAAGAGGAGACTAGTTAATGAGAAAGTATAGGGTTCTTTCTAAACCCATAGAGGCAGCAGTAGAGTGGAACACTGAGAGTACCCCAACTTGTGCACAAGGCATCCTTGACCCAGTATTCTAGGGAGGAGGTGCACAGAAGAGACGCTTAGCAGAGAATGGTTAAATCTATGGGCTGAGGTCAAATAGACTCCTGTGTTGATGGCCATCAAGCGCACAGAAGGTCCAGTGCTTACCTGTCTCTTCTCAAAGATGACTGATTGCTCTGACCCCTTAAGTTCTGCTTGGAGTGGCAGGAGTTGGGGAGTGAAAGTGGAACTGGTCAGGGAACTATACAAGAGGCCCTGGAGAAAGCAGTGGCTATGTGGGATGGGTGGAGAACCTACATAGAAGAGGCAGGGAGCAGAAGGTCAGGGGACCCGTTATGGCTGTGGCTATTAAATGAACAGCCAGCAGGAACAGGCAAAACACTTGTTAAGTAGGCCTTTTTATAGTAAATAGCTCAAGCCAGTCATGCGATGTTTGGTGAAGGGAGAGTCCACTCTCCTGAACAATCCTTCTTCACACCCCGGTTCTCCAACCCTTACTTGTCTGACTCTAATCTTTGCTACCTTTCCTCCACAGCAGTCTGGTAAGGTTGAAGTAACTGGAAAACTTGAGACTCTACTCTCTTTACCCACAGACATACAGACACCCCTCACCCGGCCAGCAACTAGAGCTCACTCAGAATTCATTTTCCAGTCCCCTTTGGAGCTGGTGGGGATTGGAAAAGAGGGAAGGGGGAGGGAAGGAAGACAAGACGAGAATCAAACAGAAACCTTCTCATCTTTCTATCAGCAGCCATGCAAGGAATATTGTTCAGCATGGCACAAAAGCGGCACTGAAAATAGCTGCAGCCAGAGCCGGGCTGCCAACCACTGCCTGAGATAACGTCTACTTGGAGACACTAGTGTCTTTGTGGGGCTGTCAGTGTCCCTATTGTTCTGGAGCCTATTGCCTGGGGAATATTGTTCCCAGCTTTTGTCTCCCCCGGTTCACTTTTGTTTGCCTTTACTTACCATTTCATTCTTCACTCCCTTTGTGCTCTCCCATTCCTCTTTTGTCTCTCCCTCTCTAAGCCAGCCTGTGGCTGTGGATTGGTGCCCAGGGAGACAATAGGCCCTCCCCCCTCCCAACCTACAGCTCCACCCTGAACCACACACACCCCATAGTTCCATTCTGCTGCTCCCTTTCCCAAGTGGCACTCATGATGTCCCCAAGTCATGAGGGAGGGTGGGGTTCACTCCCCTCCTGGTAATGGAGGAAAGGCCAAAGGGATCTTTGGTTCTCAAGAGGACCTCTGACAGGCCTGAAGGTGGTCCGTGCCTCCTACTGGATCGCCTTTATTACAAAAAAAAAAAAAAGAAAAATCTTTCAACAAAATAAGCTTTGGGTCTAGTCAAAAGGATACTCATCCACCACATCCCCCCGCAAGCCCTTTATAAGTGCCCAGCATTCACTTCTCTGACCCGAGCACTCAGCTTTCTTTCCCCTCCCTCTCAGCCTCTTGGATCAAAGCGACTTCTGTTTATTTGCACATTCAAATCCAGACTGCCTCCAGTAACCCGATCTATTCAGGCGCCAGGATGGTGCAAGAAAAACCCCGCCTGTACCACCTCCCCCATCTAACAGCCCTGTCGGCAGAACTGGGTAAGGAAGGGGACAGGGGTCTCCTCGGGTCATAACTTGGGAGTGGAAGAAGAGATGGGCAGCAAGGAAAAAAAGAGACTGCTGGTCCCTTTAGAATGACCTTTCCTCTTCGCACCTCAAATGGCAGGGGAAAACTGAAGCATCAAAGGAAAGTTAGAAAATACAGGAATCGAACCCTAAACTTTCCTGCAACCCACAGTACACCCAGATGCCCAATTGCAGTCCTGAAGAAATTCCTCCTTAGTTCTAGTTGAGAGAAGTCAGGCACTAGGTAGATGGGGCTGACTTGAGACTTCTGAAATGGTTAATGTTGATGTTGTAAAATGCCTTCGAGTCAGTGTTGACTCTGTATAGGGTTTCCTAGGAGCAGGTGGATTTGAACCACCAACCTTGAGGCTCACACTGACCTTGTGGCCCAGCACATTATCCTGCAGTGCCACACCAGGACCACCAGGACTCCTGAAGTGGTTAATGTTGTTGTTAAGTGTTCATTGAGTCGGATCTGACCCATAGTGATCTTCTATGGGGTTTCCACAGAGCAGCTGGTGAGCTTGAACCACTGACCAACCGACCTAATGCGGCCTAGTACATTAGCCCACAGCGCCACACCAGGACTCCTGAAGTGGTTAATAGAAAGTGCTTATCTTCTGCCTTCCCCACCTTCCTGCCTTGCTGCAGATGGGGACAGTGATTGGAGAACTGAGGAAGCTTTTACTTTGGGGAGAGGCTGGGGGCAGAGATACAGCCTGAAACCCTAGAGGAGGCTCTCCTCTCTCATTGTTCTAGTTCCAAGGACAATGAGAATAGTCTCCAGAGAGTCATTGTTTCAAAAATTGGAAACTGGGTAGGGGATTTCCTGAAAGTTTGAATGGAAGCCAGGCTTGGCTGTGAGGAGACTGGAGGAGGAGGAAGAAGAGGAGGAAGGGGAAGAGGAAATGGAGGGGGCAATCTAGGGTTAGGGGAAACTACTCTTGTCCCCTAAGGATAAATTTGCCCTTCCAATGTTACTGCTTTCAAACCCAGATGGCCTATATATGTTCTGATTTTTGCTCTGCCCTTCTTCCCAAGCTCCCTTCTCTAGATAAAATTAACTCTAGATTATTCAGCAAAACAAGAAGCAAAATTTTGTGTCCTTGCCTTGAGGCCAGGAATTGAGTGTGGTCTACCTTTGCATTGTTAGCACATAACACTGAGAAATAAGTTCAATTCTCCTATGATCCAGATTTTGGGGGTCCATGGAACTGAGGCAACTCACCCAGGTCATCTGCCCTTTGGTGTCCTTTTGAACCTTGAGACATTAAAGAAATGTTTTCCTAAAGACACTTTTAAGTCAAACAACAGCCTAGCAAACTGCCTAGCAGAGACCATTGTGCCTTAGGCATTGGATTCTTCTGGAAAATTGTTGTTGTTAAGTGCCATCAAGTTGGTTCTGACTCATAGCGACCCTGTCTAGGGTTTTCAAGGCTGTGAGAGAGGAAAACCTCATCTTTCTCCCACAGACAGGCAGGCAGGGTTGAACTGCAGACCTATGGCTCAAATTCAGTGCTTCTCTTACAGAACCACTGTGCTCCCTTTAGAAAATTACTTGTGTGCAGTCTGTTGGAGGAACAAGAACATATGCGTATTTATGTGGCGCGTCCTCAGTGACTGTCTCTCCAACCAATTTACCCTGGTACCCTGAACAGATTCTTTTGCTAGCTCTGGAGACATTAACATGACAATGGCCTATGTAACCCACTTTCACAGTTCCCTCCTTGGAGTGCCTTTTCTATATATTCCAGTTGCTGCTGCCTGATTCCAGTTGTATTGGCTCACAACAAATTATATTCAATTACTCTCATTTCTGGTGTTCCTGTGCATTTAGGTTTTTGTCAGCATAGAATCTAGAGCATAGTAAAAGCTTGGAAAATGCATGAAGAATTAATGAATGAAGACATCTTAGACACTTGACTAGAAAGCACTTTGATTACCCCAGGACTTCCAGGAAGGTAAATGGTACTGAAAGTTTGAGAAAAATCAATAAAGATTCTGAGATAGATCAGGCAAATAGGGCAGAGGAAGGAGTATGGTTATTAGGTAGCATTGGCACAGCAGTGCAGAATAACATTTGGTCTACAGAACAAAGCTCCCTGTCTCTTTCCTCTCACCTTACAGAGTTTGAGCTGAGCAAACACAGATTGTTCACATCTCCTCTGTGTAAGATGATTTTATGCTTCTGTGAGGCTTTGAACTTGAAACTCTTCCAAGATGGCCATCCTGATTGTTGATAGTACATATCACACAGGTAGCTAGCTAGTGCCTGGCCAACATTGAAGGTTCTCAGTTAATGTGGAATCAGTTTAATTGACAATTGTGAATGCATCTGGCCAGTTCTACAACGTTGGGTGGAATTTCAAGTTTGGCAAATTCCATGATTTTGAAATTCAAAATTTTTGTTAGTTTTATGGTTGTTGATTTAATCTTTGAAAATAACCAATGGCCATAAAACCCTGAACATCTACATTTATTTAAAAGTGGAGTCAGTCCATCCAACCACAATAGTTGAAAGTCAGTAAGCAAGCTATTGTAGGCTGCAGAGCAACTAAAAAACATGGCTTAGCAGCAATACATTCTATTTATTTGAGACGAATCGTTCCCTTCAAATCTTTACAGCGAGGATCATTCCCACCCTTCAGTACATGGGGTTGACAGAGATGAGCAACTTAGATATTGGCTACCCAATAGTGCGCTACAAAGGCACAAAGTGACTGGCTTACAACCTTTCAAGAGGGAGCCTAGTTCCAGAGGGTACGGGGAAGGCGGAATCTCCACTGAGTGGTTTCCAACCTGTCTGGACGGGCTGGTGAAAGGAGATGGGATAAGAGTCTGTGGTTCATAGTGAATAATTGCTATCAGGCCTGACTGTGAGTGTTACAAATCTAAAGGTACACATTTTGTAACAAAAGGAAGGGAGTGGTTGATTTTGCAGTCCAGGAGCAAAGGACCCTTGGACCATCAAGGGAGAAGAGTGGAGTACAGGACCCTAGCCAGAGAAGCAGTGACGCCAGAGATGGAGGCAGAGAAGGTGACGTGGAGAGATGGAACTTCTGGGAACTTTAGGAAGGGAGAGGGGCTGTGTGCTGAAGGCTGGGAGAGGGGTAAGGGGGACAGGATTGTGGGGTGTACCCTTTGGTTGTTTGATGATGCATGGAGGGGATTGTAATAATTGCAATGAAATGAAATATGATAGGATGAATGTAAAGTTGATGTTCTCCCATGTAAACTATCATTCAATTCACAATCAAAACATAAAAACAAAACAAAACAAAAAAAAAACCTTCAACCTGAAAAGAAAAAAAGAATAGTTCCCTTGTAGCTATGGATGGCTAATGAAATACAAGTGCAAGATATTGGATGTTTGGGAATTCTCTTGTAGGTGTTTGACTCAGGTGGGAGACATACCTTTTTGCTCTTTTCTCCTTCTTCTTTGTCTTACCAGGGATGTAATTGTGATAGCTGGAACTCCAGCAGGCATTTTGTGACCAAGACAAGACTTAACTTCTCTAACTTTGTGTTAAGGAAGGCCACATAGAAAGATAGAAAGTGTGTGGATCCCTGAGAAACAACAAACTGAGTAGTTTCAACCTGCTTACCTCTAAAATTCTTTTATGTGGGGCAACAAAAAGTTTTTATTAGATTAAGCCTTTTGATGTAAGGCCTTTACTCAGACACAATTCCTCACTAATACACTGGTATGATTTATATCAATAAAGAAATAAATTTCTACATCATTTCTTTCCATTTTGCTCAGTTGGGAGAAAAAAAAGAAAAGGAGTCAAAATCAGAAGAAATATCCCATTGTCTGATAGAACATGTGAATATTCCTGTGGGTTTTCAATGTGCAGTCACAAGCTGAGTTTGGAGGCAGGAGCTAGAGAGAGAACAATCGCTCTGTTCAATAAAATAGGGGAAATGTAAGTCGGAGATGCATTCTAGTGTTTGCAGGAAG
Organism: Chrysochloris asiatica; assembly: GCF_000296735.1. Taxonomy (NCBI): domain Eukaryota; kingdom Metazoa; phylum Chordata; class Mammalia; order Afrosoricida; family Chrysochloridae; genus Chrysochloris; species Chrysochloris asiatica. The sequence continues at coordinate 19,068,487 of NW_006408527.1, forward strand.
CAATGAAGAGAGGCCAAGCAACATGGAAAGCATTTCTATAGGTAGGTATGTGTACATTAGACTAAAAAGGCAGCTGAAATCCTGAACAAAGAAAAGACTGGGGGGTCGGGGAGAGTCTAAAAGAAGACACAGAACTAAAAAAT
>NW_006408527.1:19068729-19070843 GCF_000296735.1 Chrysochloris asiatica
TATATATATATATATATATTAATTAATGACCTACAAGAAAACAACAAACCCTTTGCTGCACAGTTGAGTTCATTCATGTCAACTCATGGTAACTCCATGTGCACTTAGGGTAAAATCCAAAATCATTATGTAAATTTCATTAGGTCTTGAGGAACATCCGGTTTTTTCCAAGACTGTAACAAAACGTATGGTTCCAAATAGGAGTACAAGCCGTGAAAAAAGTACACTCCTTTTAGTAATGCAGGGATCAAGTTCTAGGTCAAAACAAAGTGAAAGATAAAATTGATTTAAGAATGCATAGTCGCACTTGAAAGCAAAAAAGAAAAATCCTAAAAGCTACCAAAGAAGAAAGACAGATTACTTACTGAGAAACAGGAATCAGACTGATACCAGACTTTCTCATATGCAACAGCACATGTCAAAAAACAATGGGAAAAACTCTCTAAAACGCTGAAATAAAATAATGCTAAATGTAAAATTCTACGCCCAATGAGACTGCTATTCAAGAGCAGGGTAAAGTGAAGACATTTTAGGTATATAAAAGCAAAAAGCCAAACATGATTCTGACTTATATGACCCTATAGGACAGAAAACGACTCCTAAGGGTTTCCAAGACTACATACAAATCTTTACAGATGCAGACAGCCTCATCTTTCTCCCTTAGAGTAACTGGTGGGTATGAACCACTGACCTTATGGTTAGCAGCCCAATGCTTAACCCGTTGCACCACCTGGGCTCCTTTTTAGGCATAAAAGAACTCAGAAATGTTACTATTCACCGATTCATACATATATTATACATTATCAAGGATTATTTTATCAAGTATTTCATTTTAGTTAGATATATAATCAACACCCATGGAAGCAGCAGTCAAGAAATCAAGCAATCTGTTGCATTAGGCAAACCTGCTGCCAAAGTCCTCTTTGAAGGGTTAAAGAACAAATATGTTATTTTGAGGACTAAGGTGCAATTCTGAAGAAGGAATTAATGCATTTGAGTTATGGTATTGGAGAAGAATACTGAATATCATGGACTGCCAGAAGAACAAAAAAAAATTATCTTGGAAGAAGTACAGTTAGAACGCTCCTTAAAAGCGAGGATGTTGAGACTTTGTCTCTCATACTTCGGACATGTCATCAGGAGGGACCATTCCCTAGAGAAGGACATCATGCTGGATAAAACAGAGCCAAATCAAACCAAATCCACTGCCACTAAGTAGATCCCAATTCCTCATGGTTGGTTATGTGCCGTGGAGTCGTCTCCAACTCATAGTGACCCTGTACAGGGTTTCTGAGGTTGTAAATCTTTATAGGAGCAGAAAGCCTCATCTTTCTCCCATGTAATAGGCTAGTGGTTTTGAATTGCTGACCTTGAGGTTAGCAGCCTGACTCGTAACCACTACACTATCAGAGCTCCTTCAAATCCTCATAGCAACTCTATTTAGGGTTTCTAAGACTAAATTTTTACAGATAGCCTCATCTTTCACAACTTGGAGTGGCTGGTGGGTTTGAACTGTCGACTTCGCAGTTAGCAGCCTCACATCTCACCCACAGCACCACCAAGGTTCTTCCTGTAAAGTAGAGGGTCAGAGAAAAAGAGGAAGAACCTCAACAAGATGGACTAACACAGTAGATGCAACAATGGGTTGAAACAGAACAATTGTGAGGCTGGCTCAGGACAGGACAACATTTCATTCTGTAGCATATGAGATTGCTACAAGTTGAGTCAACTTGACAACACCTAAGAACTCCTGGTGTGGCATTGTAGGATAAACACTTCACCATAAAGGTTGGTTTGAACCGAAAGGTCAGCTGTTCAAATTCACCAGATGCTCCTCTTCAGAATTCCTATCAAGGGTTGCTAAGAATCAGACCTGACTCAACAGCTGTGTATGGAGTTCTGGTATGGTGCTACAGGATAATGCTGCACTGGATCACAAGATTGGGTGGTTCAAGCCCATCAGCATCACTATGAGTCAGAACCAACTCTTAACAACAATAATATATACATATTTTTTTTTCCTGGTGTGCTGGGGTGGCACTACACCATCAGCCCATGGTTGTCAGTTCAACCCACCAGTGGTTCCTCTGAAATATGAGTAGAAATCGACTTGA
>NW_006408527.1:19071178-19078742 GCF_000296735.1 Chrysochloris asiatica
GACGGCACTTAACAACAACAACAATATATATTTATTGTATGTTGTATGTATGTAACACATCATGTATAATTTTTTTTTAAAGGAAGAACATAAGTAGATGATACTACAGCAACACACAACCTCCCCAAATCTTAGATATAATCACTAAGGTTTATTTCTTCCTCATGTAAACTTAGCTCTGTACCTCATGTCGTCTTTATTCTAGGATTGAAGTGGAAGCAAATGTTTCTAGTGAGATGAAGTTGTTTTTGTAACAGAGGAAAAAGAAAAGTATCAGAGCCATGTGCTTACTTTTAAAGCTTCAGTTGAAAAGTAACACATTACCTTTAACCCCCACACCCTTGGCTAAAGCAAGTCCCATAGCCAAATGGGATGGACTTCTGCACGTCAGGTGATAATGGGAGAGGATACTTATTAATGTCTCAGGAAAAGGCAGAGGATAATTGGGAGCAGTAGGAGTTCCTAGGTGGTGTAAGCAGTTAGTTAACTCCTTGGTGGTGGCTAATTGAAAGGCTGGCCTTTCCTAGTGCACAGGAGGCACCTTGGAAGAAAGGACTGGCTATCTACTACTGAAAAAAGTCAGTCATTAAACATCCTATGGTGCACAGTTCTACTCTGTCATGCTGGGGTATCCATGCGTCAGAATCTGCAAGTGGTTTAACATAATCTATCATAACAGGCAGGAAGACTGGAAAAAACATGACTGCTAACAGCTATTAATTTTGAGGAGGGACAATATAGGTAATTGTAGTCTTTATTTTCAAAATTCTCAAAAGGAAAAAAGAAGACAAAGGAAAAAAGTATTTTTTCCACGAGAATAAATAAATACATTTGTGTCTTACTTTTTAGAGCTTTATATTAATCCTGAAGAGCATTTGTTCATGTTATTAATCTTATTCTCCACATATTATTTTTTTAAGAAGCAGAGAACTAATATGATTTCTTGTTGTTATGTGTTGTGAGTAGGTTCTGACTCACAGTGAGTCGGAACCAACTCTATGGTACTTAACAACAAGTGGTGCTGTGGGCGAATGCAATGGACTGTGAAGTCACTTTGAAACGCAATGTCAGTGGTTCAAGCTCACCAGCTGCTCCTCAGAAACTCTAAACAGCGTCTCTACGGGTCGGAATCAACTCGACAGCACTTAACAACAAGTGTGTAGAAACCCTAGTTGTTGTTATGTGCCGTGGATTTGGTTCCGACTCATAGCGACCCTGTACAGGGTTTCCAAGGCTGTAAATCGTTATGGGAGCAGACAGCCTCATCTTTCTCCGGCAGAACTGTTCACTCATAGTGACCACCTCTGTCTACTCAGTGAGTTGAAGTGCTGGCGGTGCCACAATGAAGAGATGGGCTGAGTTTAGACATGCACCCTTGGCGCTCCTTAATTTAGCCACAGAAGCTAGAGCGGAGGGGGCAGGAGGGGAAAAAGGCTAGCTAGTCTGAAGCATGAAGGCGCTCTAAAAAGTCCATGGAAAATTTGAATTAAAAGATAATGGGAGTTATATGGATTCCTAAGTCTATGAGAGGTGCCCATTGACCTAAAGCATAGGGAGAAGAGAAGAGGTTAGCTAGTCTAAAGTGCAGAGAAGTGTATAAACTCCCAAGTCTAAGAGATTGACCTAACCTATAGTGGCTAAGACTCCTGGTGTTGCTCTGTAAGATAAGCGCTGGACTGCAAACAACAAGGTCAGTAGTTCAAACCCACCAGTTGCTCCTCAGAAACCCTATATGGATCCCTATGAATCACAGTCAACTTAATGGCACTTAACAACTACAACATGGGGGCTAAGGATAAGCTGACCAGAACCAGACAGAATAAAGAAAATTATGCTAAACACTGCGCTGGTGTAGATGGCTACAATTTAATAGCTTGCTCTGGACTAGACTTTGCTTATAGACTTAACTGTTCAAAATTCCAATTAAAAGGGGACAAATTTCAAACTAGGACACATGCTTGCCATCTCAGAATACTAGTTTACTACAGACAAACAACTTAGAAATTGACTAAATTGGCATAATGTTCTAGAGCAATATTATGGTGTCTCCTAATGTTACAGCAGTTTTAGATTCGTTGATCCTTGTAGAAGAAACCGAGACCACTGGGAGAGGTGAAGCAGAGTTTTAGATTTTATTAAGCCAGCTGATTCAGAGGAGCTGATTTCTCCAGATTCTGAGCGCTGAATACAGGGCAGTGCAGACTTATATGGGGTCAGTATCAGGGAGGGTTTAGGTTGCAGACCTGTTTGAAGACAGGAGGGAAACCAGAGGATTGGTCTCACTCAGTAACCTGATTAACATTCTAGTTTGACTCATGGGTGGAGAGGGCAGTGAATATTTTTACCTTTTCCTGTTCACTTACAGTAAAAGCAAGAGGTTTAGTGAGATTTAGAGATAGTCTAGCTAGGCAGATGTCTAAATTCACAGAATGAAGTCAGTCAGTCTCACAAACAAAGAGGAAAATATATTTTTGTACAGTTGTAGTAGTAACTGAAAGTTACAAAATTATAATTACTGAGAGACAATCAGGGGGATCAAAGACAAGTTATTCAAAAGCTGGGATTTAGCAGGGATGGGTGGATAACACAAAACTGGGGTTGTGTGATAGGCCAAGGGTAGCTTCAGTTTACTACAGGATGGTCACAGGACAATGGTAGGACAAGTTTTTCTGGTAACTTGCTATTAAAATTGCTTTATCTATCCTGTCTGTTTCTGGGGGTCCATTGTACAGATTTTTCAATAATGCTGTGTATAGACTATTCCATCACATCTTACTTTTGTTTGGCCTTCAAGGAAAGACCTGGGACTAAACTAGGATGTACTGGATCTGCCCGATCTCAGAGGAAAAGAGTATCTCCTTTAGAATATATGGGCAGGTCAACAAGAAGATTAGAGTTAGTACTGTTAGAAAAGGCAACTTTAAAATTCAACATGGATTATAGACCTATGGCAAAACTTTAAAAAGAAGTTAAAGGAAGACAGGGTGATGAAAAAAGCAAAGAAAATGATGTAATTCGCTTATAAGTGTTAATTGTTAACAAAGGTAAAATTATAATCGTAAAAACAGCAACTATTTAAAAAATAGACTAAAGTAAGGCAAGCACTGTTAGGCTACAGTACAGTAGCCAAACTTACAGTTTCTTAAAAGTTTTGCTAGGCTGATACCTCATGATGCTCAAAGCAAACACATGATCTTTTCTCAATTAAATTTTATCAGACAATAGAAAGGGTGCAGCCAAAATAGTTTTCAGAGAAGCTAACCAAATCAAGAAAATACCAGTAGCAGACCTGAAAAACTAGTACATAAACAACTTCCCGCTGGGGGCTAATTACTAATGCCTACTTTAGTAAAAGTTTGAGCCCTGGTGTGGCACTGTGAGTTAAAGAACCGGACTGCAAAGTTGTTTGAACCAGAAGGTCGGTGGTTTAAGCTCACCAGCCGCTACTCGGAAACCCTATGCAGGTCACTGTGGGTTAGAACCGACTCAATGGCACTTAACAACAACAACAACGTTTTAGTAAAATGATTGGAAGAGGTAAGTTATTCTCCAAATATAAAAACAAACAAACAAGCATAACTTGAAAAGCCAAAAAGTGTTCTGCAGTAAATTAATTTTATGTGCTCTTTCTGGTCATAGACATAATTCCCACCAAATTATTGGGTTTTGTTGTTGTAGTTAAATGCCATCAAGTAGGTTTCAACTCATTGTTTGTTGTTGTTGTGTGCCCTCATAGCAACCTTGTGTAGCATTTCTGAGGAGTGGCTGGTGGATTTGAACCACCAACCTTGTGGTTAGCAGTCCAGTGCTTATCCTACAGCACCACACCAGGACTTATAGCAAACCCTGTAAAGGAACTAAATCTTGGCAGGAGCAGAAAACCTCATCTTTCTTTTGAGGAGCAGCTGGTGGGCTCAAACCACCAAACTCATGGTTTGCAGTTTAATGCTTATCCTGTAGAGTCAATGCACTCCCTAAATAATCAGGTTATTGTTGTTGTTAAGTGCCGTCAAGTCAATTCCAACTCACAGCAACCCTGTATGGGTTTCCAATGAGCGGCTGGTGAGCTTGAACCACCAATCTTGCAGTTCAAACTGACATTGCAGCCCAGCACATTAACCCACAACACCACACCAGGACTCCAAATAGTCAGGTTGTTGTTCTAAAGTGCTGTGGAGTCGGTTCCGACTCATAGTGACCCTGTGTAGACTTTTCAAGGAATGGCTGGTAAGCTTGAACCACCAACTTTGCGGTTCAAACCAACCTTGCAGTCTAGAGCATTAACCCACATCACCACACTAGGACTCCATAAATAATCAGGATATTGTTGTTGTTAATTTCTGTCGAGTTAGTTCTGATGCATAGTGACCCTGGATAGGGTTTCTGAGGAGCAGTTGGTGAACTTGAATTGCAAACCTTGTGGTTTAAATGACTTTGCAGTCCAGCGCATTAACCCACAGCACCACCAGATAGGACTATGGAAAAATTTAAATCTAAATCCTGAAGTTCTAACCTGGACTCATGTATAAGCTCCTGACTCATGTATAAGATTGCCGACTCTGTTTCTCCATTCTGAAGTCTAACAAACATCTCAAACATGTTCTTTTTTCAGCCTTCCTCATTTCAGTTGATTGCAACTCTATCTTTCCAGATGCTCAAGAGAAAATCCTTTCTTCTTACCTTCAAATTATATCTGTGTAAGGTTTGGAACCCTTTGAAGTAAACAATTTGACCTCTAGTCCTGAACCTTGAGAGCTGGACCACAACTGAGACCAATTAGTAGGGGATGACCAGACCAAGAGGGGTTTCCTGGGAACCAAATGCTGAGTAGGCTTCAGGACATGATGCCACCAGAGTGAACGTTTAAAAATTTAAGTGAATTCTGTCATTCCTCTATTCAAAATCTTGCCATGGTTCCCCAATTCATGAGGTATAAAAACCAAAGTCCTGACAAAATGACCCCCACTACTTCTCTGGCTTCATCTCCTTCTATTCTCATTTTACTCCACTCCAGCCACATTGTTATTTTTTAACCTGTCAGGTATGCTCATGCCATAAGACCTGGAATGCTCCGTTCTTAAATATTCACATGGCTGACTCTCACTTCTTTCAAGTCTATGTTCAGATGCCACATTCTAAATGAGGGTCCTTTTACTGCTCTGTTTAAGACTGCAACCCACCTTCCCCATTCCCAGTCTCTTTGACGTGACGGCACTTAACAACAAGAACAACAAAGTACTAATATATCACCTTTCAATATACTATATAATTTATTAAAGTATTATGTTTATTATTATCCACATTGCCCCTATTCCCACAAATACCACTAGAATAAAAGCTTGTTTAGGGCAATTGTCTTAGTTATGTAGCGCAGCTGTAACATAAACACCACAAGTGGTTATTTAGTCACTCACCGTTAGGAGACCAGAAGTCCAAATACTGGGTGCCAGCTCTTGGAGTAGATTTTCTCTTTCTATCAGCTTCTGGGGAAAGTCCTGGTCTCCTCTCAACATCTCTGGGCCCAGTATCCCTTGGAGGTCTCCATGCATCTTGACATCAATCTTCCCCTGGATCTCGGAGATTCTCAGCACAGGATCCCTGAGTCCAAAGGACATATTCCGCTCCTAGTTCTTCTTTATTAGTGGTTCTGAGGTCCATTTCTGGCTCCTGGATTTTTTCTCCTTTTATCTGTTGTAACATCAAGGTGGTTGATTGGCTTGGGTCTGTCACCTGATCAAAGGTGTTATATCCTACCTAAATTCTCTATTAACGTAACAAATATAACCTAATCCTCATTAGTATAGCCTAGATCTGCCTCATTAAAAGATGTCATAGAGTTGGTTCTGACCCATAGCAACCCAGTATAGGGTTTCTGAGGAAAGACTGGTGAGCTTGAGCTGCCAACCTTGCATTTCAAACCGACTTTGCAGTCCTGTGCATTAATACACAGCATCACACCAGGACTCTTATTAAAAGATAGAAGTCAGGATTTACTACATATAACTAAGTGGAGAGTAATTACATCAGATCACAAATGAAGAACAACCACACAATACTGGGAGTCATGTCCCAGCCAAGCTGACACTATCTTCGGGGGTTGAGGGGGAAAGGATTCAATCCATGACAGCAAGGAACTTATGTCTCTTTTGTTTCCTAATGCATTCCAGTGCTTAGAAGAGTGTTGGACACATAATAGACACACAGTCTATATACCTGTTGAATGAACATTAGACTAATCATCTATTGTTGTTGTTGTTAAGTGCTGTGGAGTTGGTTTTGACTCATGGCAAACCTATATTGGGTTTCCAAGGCTTTAAATATTTGTATGAGCAAGAAGTCCCATCTTTCTCTCAGAGTGACTAGTGGGATTGAACCATCAACCCTGAGGTTCTCATTCAATTGCCTAGCCTATGGAGTCACTGCACTCCCAGTTTAAACATTGTTGTTGTTGTTTTCTGATGTGGAGTTGGTTCCAACCCATAGTGACCCTGTACAGGGTTTCCGAGGCTGTAAATCTTTATGAGAGCAGAAAGCCTCATCTTTTTCCCCTGGAACAGCTGGTAGTTTTGAACTGCTGACCTTACGGTTCACAGCCCAATTCGCAACCACTATGCTACCAGAGCTCCTTAGTCTAATCATAGTAGTGCCGTTATTCCAACAAGGTAAAAGGCACCAGTTACAGTTTAGGGTTGCCAAGTTGTACATAGAAAACCAAAGCAGAACCACAAACTAGATTCTGAAGTCCAGATCAAGAAATAAACTACTTGCCAGGATCAAAGTTTGTTCCCTTCTTTGTGAGGATGGTTGATACACTTGATTAGGAAAATCAGAAAATCCCACTGGGTATATGGGGGCGGCACCAGAAACTGCTGGAACCTTGATCCTGGCCACTCTAAACATCCCTTTGTCATGCACTCCTTAGCTGAAAGTGGGCTCTCATTCTAAGTCTAGGTTGGAAGGTAGTTTGGGAGAAGAGGCAGCATTCCTGGCAAGATTAGAAAAGATAATGTTATTGCCACCCCTATTCCATCTCCTTGTTCTGGGTCTATGCCTGGAGGCTAAGGTCAAGGTCTTTCTTATCCAGTGAGGGTGGTTTTAAGAAACAGGAATTTACTTTATCACAGTTCAAGTGTCAAGTCAGCACCTGACTCCAGGAGGAGGTTCTTCCTTATTGGTAGCCCAGTCAGATTCTTGGTATTTCTTGGGGTTTCTCTCCACACTGTGTGTATCTTTGAATATTCTGTTCTTTTTATAACTCAGCAGTGATTAGGTTTAGAGCTCATCTTCCACTGGTGCAGCCTCAATAATAGAGCAAATGAAAATACCTCTTTCAAAACAGGGTCATATTTTCTTGTATTTTTGTTGTTGTTAAGTGCCATAGAGTTGATACCGACTCATAGTGACCCTGTACAGGGTTTCTAATGAGCAGCTAGTGGATTTGAACCACCAACCTTGTGGTTAAGTCCAGTGCTTATCCTACATTGCCACAAGTAGGATTTCAACACACATTTTGGAAGTATACAATTGAGTACTCTCTTGAAATGGTCAAACATTGACTTTTTTT
>NW_006408527.1:19079207-19102626 GCF_000296735.1 Chrysochloris asiatica
TCATTCAATATTTTGACCATAGAATCCTTCAATATTACAAATCGAGCCTGAATTTTTTTCTTCGGTTCCCTCAGACAACTGTAGAATTGATGCATTTGAGTTGTGATGTTGGAGCAGAATATTACAAGCATCATGGACCACCAAAAAACAAACAAATCTGTGTTGGAAGTATGGCCAGAATGCTCCTTAGAAGCAAAGATGGCCAGACTTCATCTCTCATACTTTGCACATATGGTCAGGATGGATCAGTCCCTGGAGAAGGACATCATGCTTGTTAAAGTGGAGGGTCAGCGAAAAAGAGGAAGACCCCCAACAAGATGGATTGGCACAGTGGCAATGGGTTCAAGTATAGCAACGATTATGAGGTTGGCAAAGAACTGGGCAGTGTTTAGGTCTGTTGTGCATAGGTTGCTATGAGTTGGTACCAACTCGATGGCACCTAACAACATCAGCAACAACAATTCAATACATAATAGGTATTAAGCAAAAAATGATTGGAGATGATAAGAAATGGAAGACCTACAGTCCTGGTTCAGACCTGGCCTTTCAACTCAGTATGGCTCGGGATACATACAGCAAGAGCCAGCCATGTTTCTGACATTTATTCATCTGCTAATAAATACAAGGGTAATATACAAATACAAAACCATAGAAACTTTTATTAAACAAAAAATATCAAAATGTGAACAAGGATACAAGAGACCAAGTGAAACAGACACTGATGAAAATCCTGGATCCCTGAACTTCAGAGGACAGGTGAGATAAGTGGATTGAGTGATGGCTGGAAGGAGAAGCCGAGCAGGGATGATGAGAGAGGACCACTGGTGAACAGCTGGCCAGACACAACATGGCCATTTTGAACTTTTGTGAGCAGCTTTGGTGACAGAAGGTGGTCTGGCAGAGCAGATTCACACAAGTGACAGGAGAGGTGCAGTTCCTTCTTTTCCCCCATGTTCCCCTGCTGACCAGAGGTGTGACCCCCTCCCACTCTCATCCACTCCCAGCACTGATGCTGCTCTAGGAAGTACAGAGCCACGTGGTTGTGAGCTGTGTCAGTGTGAGGTGGGGACTGGCTGTGCAGCTTTGGTGACTGGATTCAGGTGGGTTCAGCTTAAGACCCACAGAATGACCAGACCAGCCTTAGTCTAGCAGAAACCCTATTCCTCACAGACACTGAAACCAGCTCTATCACGGTTCTTCTCAAACTATTTTCAGAATAAGTGCCCTGAACATAGATAACACCTAGATCTGCAGGAACTCCACTTAGAGCCAGAAAATCTGTTTTTACATCCCTCCTGCATCCACCACATGAGCCCCTTGGCTGGCAGGAGCCCCCAGAGTTTTCTCTTCTCTGGGTCCAACAGCTACACTGGCTTTTTTTGTTCTGTTTATTCTTTTTCTTCTCATTCCATTCCCTTGAATTTTATCCTATCTCTGCTTTTATTTTTCCTTCTTTTCTTGTATTTTTCATTTCCCCTCTTCTTTTTTCCATTTATTCTTTCTTCACCTTTCTCTCTTTTCATCTTCCCTCTTCCTAGTTTTTCTAAGTGTTTTTTTGTTTGTTTGTTTAATTTCTTCCTTTTATTTCCTTTCTTAACACTCTATTTTCCTGTCCTTTTTTCTCTTTAGTTAGGTTTTTTTTTTTTTTTTTTTCTGGTTGCTACCTGTTTTCATTTCTCTTATCTCCTTTATGATTCTCTTTTCATTGTTGGTTGCTTGTTTGTTTATTCTGTTTTGGTTTCTTGTTGATGGAAGAGATTTGCTCCTCTTTCCCACCCAACAGGAGATACCAACCATGCTCATACAGCCACCACCGTAACTTCTGCAGCTCCACCCACTGGGCAAGAACCAATACGAGTTCCAGTACCACCTGATCAATGATAGACAGCAAGTCAACACCAGCCAAACCCACTCTAAACTGAGGAGTATGAACAGCAAACGGAGAACAGTGTACACACACAATTCCCTAATCACACCCACATGAGACACTTGGTGAGAGCCTATAAACACATCAATATACAATCATCATTTGAATATAAATTTGACAACACAACAATGCTCCAGAAACAACAGACAATTTTAGCTCACATGAAGAAACAAGAGAGAATGACTCAAATAAATGACCAAGATACAGACCCAGAAAATTTTTCTGATGGAAAAAAAGGTGATGAAACAAACTGAAAAAGAATTCAAAATTATGGTACTTAACTATCTTCAAAGTATTGACATAAAGATCACAGAAAACACTTTAGAAGAATTCAGGAAACCACTAAAAGAACAGACAAAATAGAAGCAAATTGTTAAATAATACAAAACCTGCATATAGAAATCCTGAAGATTAATTCTAAGATTTCAGAAATGGATAATTGAAAAGACAAAGGAGTAGATCTGAAGCCATGAAATTCTGAATTAGTGAGCTTGAAGCTAATTCTCTTGATCCTAGTATGCAAGAAGAGCAATAAAAAAAAGAATGAACAAAATCCAAATAAAGTCTAAGCATTTTTTGGGACACCATGAAGAGGAATAACTTACAGGTGAGCAGAATTCAGAACAGGAAAAGAAAAGAAACAAAAACAAAACCCACAGAGAAAATTGTTGAAGACAACTTTCCCTAACATCATGAAAGACAAGAAGAAATGCATACAAGGACCTGAACAAACCCCAAACAGGATAGATCCCAAAATAAAATCACTAAGACATATCATAATCAAACTTTTCAAAAACAAAGACAAGAATCTGGAGAGCAGCTTGGGAAAAATGAAAAGTGACCTACAAAAGAGAACCAATAAGACTATGCTCGAATTTCTCAGCAGAAACTATGCAGACAAGAAGGCACAGGACAACATAACAAGGCAATGGACGGCATATACAAAGGTTTGTAAGGAAAAGCCTACCAAGAATCATATACCCAGCAAAGCTGTCCCTCAAATATGACGGTGACATTGAGACAGTTCCAGATAAACAGAAATCAAAGGAACTTGCATTAACCAGACCAACTTCACTAAAATACTAAAGGTGTTCTTTGGATTAAGAACCAACAACAGAAGACAACAACCTGATATTAACATACATGTTAACACAAACCAGAACTCAATTCAGAAACAGAAGGATTCCAAAGTCAAACAAACCTCTTTGTGTTAAGTGTCATTGAGTCAGTTCCAACTTATAGTGACCCTGTATAGGATTTCCAAAGAGCAGTTGGTGGCTTTGAACACAGATCTCGAGGTTCAAACTGACTTTGTGGTCCTGTGTGTATCCTATAGCACCACACCAGTGCTACAAAGCAAACCTACAAGAATGAAAATAGAGAACCAGAGATATCAATTTTTTGGTGAAGTCAACTACACAGCAAAAAGAAGTAATAGTGTAGATTCAGAACTTCTAAATGGTCAGGATATCAAGTAGATTTCAAGATAAAACAGATAGTTTTAAATGGGGAAAAAAAATCAACAAATTACAGTGTAACCTCAAAGATAATTAATACACCTTCACATCAAAATAAAAAAGAGGAAATCCGAAAGAATTAGTAAACATTAGCACAACAGAAATTAAAATGAGAAGATAGCACGCAGTACATTGACCTGCCAGAAAAACAAACAAATTTGTGTTGGAAGATGTACAACTAGAATGTTCCCTAGAAGCAAGGATGGCAAAACTTCATTTCTCATACTTTGGCCATATCATCAGGAGGGACAAGCCCCTGGAGAAAGACATCATGCTTGGTAAAGTGAAGGGTCAGCTAAAAAGAGGAAGACCTCGAATGAGATGAATTGGCACAGTGGCAGCAGCAGTGGGCTGAAGCTTAAGAATAATTGTGAGGATGGTGCAGGATTGGGCAGTATTTCATTCTGTTGTACATAAGGCCACTATGAGTTACAACCAACTAGACAGCACCTAACAACAACAACAACAATAACAATAACAAAGGGATTAGACAGCTTGCTATTAATGCAAATAAGATACATGACACCCTTGTGGAGAGGTTGTTGTTCTTGTTAGGTGCCATTGAGTCGGTACTGACTCATAGCAACCCTATGCACAACAGAACAAAACACTGCCTGGTCCTAGGCCAACCTCACAGTTGTTGCCACATTTGAGCCCATTGATGCTGCCACTTTGCCAATCCATCTTGCTGGGGGTCTTCCTCTTGTGGGGATAAGACCATGCAAATAAGTTACATGAAATCCTACTAAGCAGATTGGTCAGGTTTACTATACCACTAATCTTAAAATAAACCATCCCAAAGGCAGGAAGTGAGGACCTCAGTATCAGCAAGAATAAGACATGGAAGCGGAATGCATCCTTTGAACCAGGGGTCTCTGCACTGAGAACCTCCTAGACACAGGAGACAGAAAACTGTAACACAAATAGGGAAGTGCACCAGGGAACAGACACAGCAGGATCAAGAGATCAGCAAGTGATGGCACCAAGGGCTTCCTGATCCACAAAATAAGAAAGCTGAGTACTTTCAGGCAGGGGGTTTACTGACAGTGCAGGATAGTCCTGGGAACTTGTTGACCAATCTAGGTTTGCCAACCCAGGTTGCTAGAAAGCTGAGTACCTTTGGCCTGAGGCTTACTGGTGGAATGGGCACTTATTGTTATTACTAAAGAAGTCTGTAATGCTTGCCTGAGCAGGACAGAGCCAGGCTAAGAGGCTGAGGGTCAGAGAGAGGCCTGTGCATGGACGCAGTTGAGAAGATGTCCTGACCGATGAACTATATCCTGAGTTATTCTTTTTTTTTTTTTCCCCAAAGGCAGATTTATAAAGTTATTTGATCATAAACTGTTAGTTGTCATCCACATTGACTGTCTGTAGTAGGTTTTTGAAAGTGGTGACCAGCACATAGGTCACCAGTGTATAAAGTTTGTTTGGTAATCTTCATCCTCATTACTTTTTCCAGACAATTGCACCCAGATAGGTATGGGACATTCCTGATTCTTTTGGCCCAGACAGCTTTGTTGAGCCTGCTGTCAATGCGAACGTCTGGTGTTCCCATCTACTTCATGGCAAATTTTTTAATCTCTTTGAGTGCTCTAGGGGCACGCTTCTTGAAGCCTACTCCATGAATGTGCTTGTGAATGTTGATGATGTGCTCTCTGGTCACCACTTCGTTGACAGCAGAATGGCCCTTCTTCTTGCCACCCTTCTTTGTGGGAGCCATAAGAATGGGACCAGGTTGGAAAAGGTCCTGAGATGTTCTTGATCCTGAACTGTAACCTGTTACTTCCCTAATAAACCCCATAACTATGAGTATTGTCTGAGTTCTCTGTGGCCACTATAAGAAATAATTTAACCCATCTGAGAAGTAGAAAGTATTGTGGGAGGGACAACTGGAATCAGAATTGTAAGACTGAAGTAAGGAAGTATATCTGACCTCCACCTCATTAGGATCAGCCTAGTACTGATGTTGATGGTTATTCTCTTTCTTCTTTGTGAAGTTAAAGGAAGAGAACTTCTGACACTCTGCCACACCCTTCTGTGAGAATTCTCAAGATGGTCCATCTTTAGGAATAAGGGCGCACGAGATTGCTAAACCAGACATAGGTTGTTGATTCACACCCAGGGATATGTAGGCAGGAAGAATTGGGGGAACAGAGGAAAGGAATATGTTCTAGGACTAGGAATTTTAAATAAGAATACAGTCATTAAGACCCTGGGTGCCATTTGGGTTAGATTGTGGAACTCTGGAGGGAGGGAAAATGGGTCATTCAGGTAGATTGTAAAACTCCATTGTTGTTGTTGTTATGTGCCATCAAGTCGGTTCCGACCCATAGCGACCCTGTATAGGGTTTCCGAGGGTGTAAATCTTTACGGGAGTAGAAAGCCTCATCTTTCTCCCGCGGAGCAGCTGGTAGTTTCGAACCGCTGACCTTAAGGTTCGCAGCCCGATTCGTAACCACTATGCTACCAGAGCTCCTTGTACCCAGTAAAAGGGGAACTAGAAGAGGGTTTTTTTTCAAGACAGGGGAATAAAACTGTTTGCAGGCCAGCGATGCAGTGCATCTGCCCATGTCTACTGGGTTGGGTGCCCGATTTTGCAAAATCAAATAAAGAAAACCTCACTCTCCCTAAAATTAGTATAGATTGGATTACTTGAGTGTTTGTCAGTATCAGCAACATTTCTCACACTTTTCACACAAAATATACGTTTATATACCGAAGGCAGGTGACATCCCAAAGGCAACACTACCTTCAACTGATTGATTGATCACATCTGATTGATTGATCACATCCGGTCATATCATGGAATTCATTTTATTATGGAAGAGAAATCTGTCCAATGTCTGTCAAGTCACTGAAAATCATAGCCTAGCCAAGTTGACACATAACAGTAACACACAGCCTGTCTCCCATGTCACTTCTTCAAAAACTAGGACAAAGGTAACACCTCCTCAAGGATCAAGGAAAAAATCTCCCAGGTGATTTTTTTCTGAAGAACCAAGGAAAATGGGCACATAAAAGAACTCATGGCCCCACAGAATGATTCAGCTATAAGCCAAAGAATACAAAGAAAGCAAGGAACCACTGGAAGCTAGAATGAAGCAAGGAAGAAACTTCTAGAGCCGTCAGAGAGAGCTTGGCCTTGCCCAACATCTTGACTTCAGACTTTTTGCTGTGAGAAAATAAATTTCTGTTTTTTTAAGCCAAGTATGTGGTACTTGGTTACCACAGCCCTAGGAAACTAATACAGTATCTACTAAATATTCATCAATTAATTTAATTCAATATCATCTCAAGGTTTTAAGTTACTTAAGATGTTGGAAACTAACTTCAGGCTAATTATTGTTGAAATAAAGCTTGTCAGAATACTTTAACTTGCTTAAACACAAATTTATATTTTTCATCATCATAAACAGTAAGTAGAAGTAATGCTAGCTTATTAGGTCTCTAAACCTATATAAGCTTAAAGAAAAGCATATCTAATTAGGATAAAAATGTACATTTGAACTATATTTAATGTTAACAACTCTGAGAAAACAGAACTGTTTTTATTAAACCATAAATATTAAACTAGCTTTGTTTGCCAAAGATCTGCTTAAATTATGTCAACTTGGATTCTTAAAATGTTTCCAAGTTAATTTCTATAAGAATATTATTTCTTTTTTATATTAAAATATTAGAAGTTCAATTTCTTGGAATTTTAGAAATAATTCTATTTATCTAAGTGCTTATTTATCTCTAAGCCAACTAAAATACAGTTCCTTTGAGATTATCTAACCTAATTTGCTAGTACTATCTGGTAGAAGAATATTAAACACTCACACAAAGGGAAGTAAAGGCTTTCCTGAATTACATATATAGAAATATACACCTATATATATAGAAAAAGCTTATAGTTTCAATTCTAGGATTTCAGTGTCAAGCATAACTACAGAAATTCATAACTAATTCAGATATCCACTTTCCAGTGAGCATCAAACTCTTAATTGATTTAAGCTGTTAAAATAAAAATAATATTAAGCCTATAATAGAAATTAATTAAAGGTTATCTAATATACAATTTGCAAACTGGAGCCAACATTTCAACTAGAAAATCACAAATGCTCCAAAGAAGAAAAATCTCTCACAGATTTTTATACTCAAGTGGTTATTGTTAAGTGCCATTGAGTTGGTTACAACTCATAGTGATCCTGTTTAGGTTTTTTGAGGAGTGACTGGTGGGTTCGAACCACTGACTCGGTGCTTAGCAGTCTAGTAGTTATACATTACCATGAAAACTAGGCAAAAATAGTGTTTACATAATAACTCATGGACATATAACATTTTCTTGGAGAAAATTTATGGTTTATGTTAAAACATATCTTCTACTTGGACCTTTGTAGTTTCTGACTATATATAGATAAGTCTTGGAAAAGCACAATGCTCAAAACTTACATTCTTGACTAATTAAGCTAGACTATTGTTTGACTTAAAGATGACGTTCAGGAAATCAGTTATCTCAAAGTTTAAGGTTCAACGATGATCTCAAGACAATAGTTTGGGTGGATCATTCTTACTAAGTGGCTCTGTTGTTTTTGTTAAGTGCTGTCAAGTCAGTTCTGACCCATAGCAATCCATAGAGTTTCCAAGGAGCAGCTGGTGACCTTTGCAGTCTGGCACATTAACCCACAGTGCCACACCAGGACTCCTTAGTGGCTCTACAAGGTCTAAATTCCATGAGAATAAAATTAATGTTCCTCAAAACTCAAAATGGCAAATATACAAAAGGACTTACAAATCAGATTTTCTTGTCGTCTTCATCCACCAGAGACAACGTTTCTGTCGACCATTATTTCATTCACAGAGATCACCAAATGATCAAACCATGAAATCAAAAGAAACCAGCAACAAAAAAGTGACAAACCTGTACATAGACCAAGAGGTAGTTGTTAGAATAGAATAAGGGGATACTTCTTCTTCTTGTTGTTAAGTGCCATCGAGTCAGTTCCAACTCAGTAACCCTGAATAGGGTGTCTGAGGAGTGACTGGTGAGCTTGAACTACCAACCTTACAGTTCAAACCAACCTTGCAGTCCAGCGCATTAACCCACAGCACCACACCAGGACTCCAAGGGGATACTAAATGGTTTAAAATCAGGAAAGGTGTGTGCCAATGTTGTATTCTTTCACCATACTTATTCAGTGTGCATGTTGTGCAAATAATCCGAGAAAGGGGATTATATGAAGAAGAAGGTGGCATCAGGATGGGAGGAAGATTCATTATCAACTTGCAATACACAGATAGTACAATCTTGCTTGCTGAAAGCAAAGAGTACTTAAAATACTTATTGATGATGACCAAAAACCAATGTAAAGAAAACAAAAATCTTCATGACTTGACCAGTAAATATCATCATGGTAAATGGAGACAAGACTGAAGTTGTCAAAGACTTCATTTTGCTAAGCTCCACAATGGACAATCATGGAAGCAACTGTCAAGAAATCAAAGGACATATTGTATTAGGCAAATATGCTGCACAAGATCTCTTTAAAGTATTCAAGGGCATAGATATCAGTTTAAGGGCTAAGGTGTATCTGACCCAAGCCAGGGTATTTTCAATCGCCTCGTAAGCATGTGAAAGTTGGACAATGAGTAGGAAGACAGTAGAAGAATGGATGCATTTGCCTTATGGTATTAGAGAAGAATATTGAAATTACCATGAACTGACATAAGAACAAACATTTGTGTTGGAAGAAATAAAGCCAGATTACGCCTTAGAGATCAGGATGCCAAGTCTTCATCTCTCATACTTCAAATATGTTATCAGGAAGGACATCATGCTTGGTAAAGAGGAGGGTTGAGTCCTGGTGTGGCACCGTAGGATAAGCACTCAACCTCATGGGTGGTTTGAACTGCAAGGTTCGTTGTTCAAACTCACCAACGACTCTTTGAAAACCCTATACGGGGTTACTATGAATTGAAATCAACTCTATGGCACTTAACAACAACAAAGTGGAGGGTCAGCAAAAAAGACGAAGAGTCCCAAACAGATGGACTGATGCAGTGGCAGCAGCAATAGGTTCAAATGTAACAATTGTGAAGATGACTCAGGACAGGGCAATGTTTCATTCTGTTTTGTATAGGGTCTCTGTGAGATTGAGCCAACTCAACTTCACCTACCAACAACAAGAACAACATGGGCAAAATACTGAATGATGCAGGAAGCATCCAAAGAAGATGGAAGTAATACACAGAGTTGCAGTAACAAAAAGAATTGATCAAATATTCAACCATTTCAAGAGGTAGCATATGATCAAGAACCGATGGTACTAAAGGAATAAGTCCAAGTTGCAATGAAGGTACTGATTAAAAAACAAGGCTCCAGGAATTGACTGAATACAAATCGAAATATTTCAACAAGTTGATGCAGCTAGAGGCATCTGGCCAACTGATTGGAAAAGATCCATATTTATGCCCATTCCAAAGAAAAGTGACCCAACAGAATGTGGAAATCATTGAACAATATCATTAATATCACATGCAAGTAAAAATTTGCTGAAGATAGTTCAAAAACCGTTGCAGCAGCACACTGTCAAGGAGCTGTCAGAAATTCACGTCAGACTCAGAAGAGGATATGAAACCATGGATATCATTGTTGACGTCAGTTGGATCTTGGCTAAAAGCAGAGAATACCAGAAAGATGTTTACTTGTGCTTTATGGACCATGCAAGGGCATTCACCTGTGTGGATCATGACAAATTATAGATAACATTTCAAAGGGTGGGAATTCCAGAACACTTAATTGTGCTCATGAGGAACCTGTACATAGAACAAGAGGCAGTCATTCAAACAAAACAATAGGATACTGAACGGTTTGAAATCAGGAAAGGTATGTGTTAAGGTTGTATCCTTTCACCACATGCATGCTGAGTAAATAATCTGAGAAACTGGATTATATGAAGAACATGGCATCAGGATTGGAGGAAGACTCATTAGCAACCTGTGATATGCATATGACACAACCTTGATTGATGGAAGCAAAGAAAACTTGAAATACTTACTGATGAAGATCATAGAAAGTCTTCTGTGTAGAACGCATCTTAATGTAAAGAAAATTAAAATCCTCACAACTAGACCAATAACTAACATCATGATAAATGGAGAAAAGATTGAAGTTGTCAAAGACTTCATTTTCTTGGATCCACAATCAATAGTCAAGAAATACAATCTACTGCAAAAGTCCTCTTTTGTGAATGTTAAAGAGCAAATATGTCAGTTAGAAGACTATGAAGCACCGGACCCAAGGTATTTTCCATTACCTCATATGCATATGGTAGCTGGACAGTGAAGATTATCAAATAACTGATGCATTGAGTTATGGTGTTTGCAAACTATATTGAAAGTATCATGGACTGCCAGAAGAACAAATAAATCTGTCTTGCAAGTAGTACAACCAGAACATTTTGTAAAATTGAGGTTGTTGAGACTTCCTGTCATATTTTGGACATGTTGTGAAGAAGGACTAGTCCCTGGAGAAGGACGTCATGTTTGGTAAAGTGGAAGGTCAGCAAAAATAGGAAGACCCCCAATAAGATGGATTGACAGGGTGGCAGCAACAATGGGCTCACACATAACAATTGTGAGGATGGTACAGGACTGGGCAGTGTTTTGTTCTGCTAAACATAGGATGGCTGTGAGTAGGAATCAATTCAAGGGCACCTAAAAACAACAATAGGACACAAAATAATAGGATGATTTCTTAACCTTTACTACTTTTCAGCAGCACAGGACTCAACATTGTCCAGAGGTAGGATTAATGGGAATGTGGAGCTGTAGAATAAGCACTGGACCACAAGGTCGGTTTGAACTAAAAGATCAGCATTTCAGACTCACCAGCTGCTCACTGGTAACCCTAAGCAGGTTGTTATGAGTTAGAACTGACTATATGTCATTTAACAATAACAATATCAACATTTAATTTTCTGACAGAACTCTCGTAATTAAATGGACGGACAGGCAATTTTTAAGCCTTTAAGGAAGAGATATTGCCAGTCTGGTCAATTCACAACTAAATAAAATTGGCAGGACAAGGAATCTGTATTACTGGCAAATTTCAGGCCTAATGTAGAAAGGATGTTAACATTTATAGGTGGCAGGCTACTTGAATGTGACCTGAAGGGACAAAACAAAGTAGAGTCAGTCTGTCAAAAGGCAGAAATTGTGGCAATTGGACTCTTCACCAGGAAACTCAAGCTCATTCTCCAATTAAGGAAATGAATATTTGACCTAACATGACTGATATTTGCAGGTGTGGCCCTGTTGAATGAGCACTGGACTGCAAGGTCAGTGCTTCAAACTCACTAGCCACTCCTTGGAAACCCTTTACAGGGTAGCTCTGAGTCAGAACTGACTTGAAGACACTTAACAACAACAACTAACCTTTCCACTTAGTTTCCCAGTCCAGCTAATCACGCTGGAGATTTTTTATCATTATTGTAAATATTATCTCTGACACAAGTTTTGCCAATCCAGCTTTTTACAGGTGCACAACTTACTGACATCTATTAAATTAATTGACTGTGTGACCCTTCCCTTAATCAATTCATTGTTTCCCATCACTGTAAACCAAAACTCAGTACTCTATAAGCAATAAACTCCTCTTTCCCCTCCCTCCTGCCCCTGACAACCAATGGTAAACTTTTGTCAATGTACTCACGCCTGTTGTCTTTTTATATTAGTGTGGTCATATAATATGTATCCTTCTGTAATTGACTTACTTCACTCTGTATAATAAATACTGAATCATACTTTTTAAAATCCATTCTCACAATCTTTGCCTTTGGATTTGAGAACCCAGTTCATTATGTTCAGTGTAATTACTGATCGCTTAGGATTTTTGTCTGCCATTTTACTATTTGTGTTCTGAATGTATTATATATTTTTTTTCCTCCATATTCTTCGATTAATATCTTCTTTTGTTTTATGTAAATATTTTCTAGCATGCCATGTTTCTTTTACTATATTTTTAAAGTTAGTTTCTTACTGTTATTCTTTGTGGTTAAGTTAGTGTTGTAATTCATAACCATCTAATTCAGATTACTACCAACTTAATTTCAATATTGTTGTTGCTATGTGCCATCTAGTCAGTTCAAAAGAGTGGCTGGTGGGCTTGAACTGCCGAACTTGTAGTTTGCAGTCTAGTTCTTGTCCTACATTGCCATACCACAAATGTTTTCCTCCAACATAATAGCTTATAACATTGATCACATTTCCATGTGCTTACTGGAAATTTGTTGAAATGTCTGTTGGGATCATTTACCCATTTTTTAACCGAGTTATTTGTCTCTTTTTTGTGCTAAATTTTAGGAGTTATTTTTATGCTTTGGATTTGAAATCTTTATTCAGTTCAAATATACCTTAGAGATATTGTGGGATTGGCTCCAGATCATGACATAAAGCACATATCACAATAAAGCAAGTCACATAATTTTTTTGGTTTCCAAGTGCATATAAAAGGCATGTTTACACTACATGTAGTCTGTTAAGAGTGTAATAGCAATATGAAAAAGTTTGAAGTGCTATAAGAATGACCAAAATGTGACACAGAGATACAAAGTGAATGCATGCTGTTGACAAAAATGGTGCCAAGAGACTTGCTTAATGCAGGCTTGACACAAACAATTCGTAAAAAACACAATTATCTGCAAAGCACAATAAAGGAATGTGCTAGAAAATGAAGCATGCCTGTATAGGATGGAAAGTTAATTTGAACAAACCTACCGACTGACACAAATAAAATTCTGGATGAATTATTTATTTAGCTAATCCTTTAAAAAGATATTAATGAGTTGGCATAGAAGAAACCTATGAATTCCCACTACGATTTGAAAACAAGGGTTCTGGAAGTTAAATGCTCTGGAAGTTTAATTCTGTTCTGAGGTTCACTGACCAGTCTTGCTACACTGACTTTCACCTTTATGGCTACATGGATCACAGGAGTCAGAAGGTAAGTCTCGGAACAGCCCATGTAGGAAATTTAATAGGCAATGTCAACCTAAAATTAGGATCCAAAGAATACCCCCAGTGGATCCACAAAATCAAACCTTGTTGTACAAAATCAGGTGACAATGAAACATACATGCCTTGACCTAAGTACTGGGTAGAATAAGGAGAAAAATCTCCCCATCTCGTTTATAATAAGAAACCAGTGCTGGTAGCTAGTATCTAACATGGTCTCAGGGCTCTCACGCTCCTGGTGTTTACACACTTGTGTGTAGTCCCCTTCTACATTGAACAAGACTGACTTGTAGCTATTAAGATATTTCAGAAATGACTGTGATTTCCTAGGCTAGGTCATAAAAGGTATTATGGCTTCTATCTTTCTCTCTAGTGAAACATTCTGTGGGGAACCAGTTGCCATGTCTTGAGGACACTCTATCAGTCCTATGGAGACATAAGGAACTGAAGCCTTCCATTAACAACCAGCACTAACTTGTCAAGCCTATAAGTGTATTTTCTAGTCCTAGTTAAACCTAAAATGATAGAATTTATGATCTCCAATATAACTCAGTGCATTACAGCACACTGAGCTAGAACCACCTAGCTAAGTGTTCCCACATTCCACAAAAACTATGTAAGGTGGCAAGAACAATTTAAGAAGCAGCAGCATGAGGCTGATCCCTATGAGGTGGAGGTTAAAGATATCCCAATTGTCCAACTTTTATAAAGTGCTATTGTTATTGCTGTATGTGCTGTCAAGTCGGTTTCAACTCCTAGCGACCCTGTGTAGGGTTTCTAAGGAGGAGTTGGTGAGTTTGAACCGCAGACCTTGTAGTTCATAGTCCAGTGCTGATCCTACAATACCACACCAGGCATCTATAGAGTGCTATGTTGTTATTGTTAAATGCCGTGGAGTCGGTTTCGACTCATAGTGACCCTGCACAGGATTTCTAAGGCTGCAAATCTTTACAGGAGCAGAAAGCCTCATCTTTCTCCCACGGAACACCTGGTTGTTTCAAACTGCCGACCTTGAGATTAGCAGCCGGATTCGTAACCACTACGCTACCAGCGCTATACCATCCCATAATCCCTGATATCACCACTTGTCCCCTCAATATTCTTCCCCATAATCCAGGGTTTTGCAATTCCCTGAAACAGCCCATAGAATTCATGGACCATCAAGGAAATGAGTCACATGGTTGTGGAGGCTAGCGAATCTCAACTCCACAGTATAGACATCAGTCTAGAGGATTCTCTTCACTTGCTCCAAATTGGGCTGTTGACTCACAAGCTTGTGGAAGTTGGAGAATCTGGTCTGGCCTCCAGTTTAAGTCCCTAAAACCAGAGGTCAGACAGCGGCAAGCTTGATGAATCAAGCAAAGGAGCCCACTGCCCACTCACAACACCAATAGGGCTCATTTATACCCAGCAGGATGGCAAAAATGACTAAGCTCCTTACTAAATGTCTATGTTTTAAAAACAACAACTAACCCTACTAACAATCATTTACAAATGAGCCATATAATCCTATCAGCATTTCCCCTCATCATCTCTTACACCCATCAGGAAAAAAAGTCATTTGGCAGGAATTAATGAGATGTGGCTAGAAGGGACATATTAATTCACTGCACTGCAAAGGTAATAATATTTTTATTTTAAACTGTTTTAAATTTTAAATTTGTTTTAAACAGTTTTAAACTGTTAAATTTTAGACAATTTGCTATCTAACTGTTGTTGGTAAGTGCTGTCAAGTCTCTTCCGGCTCATAGGGGCCCTATATAAGGTTTCTAAGAAACAGCTGGTATGTTTGAACTGTTGACTTTGTGGTTCACAGTCCAGTGCTGATCCTACAGCGCCACACCAGGATACCTAACATATAATGTGATGATTAATGTTATGTCTCAACTTGGTCAGGCTATGAATCTCACTATGTAATCATCTTCCATTTTGTGATGTGGCATGAACAGCCAAGCAATTGAAAGAGGAGTCTCTTTAGGGGTATGACCTGCCCCTAGAATAAAAATGGAGGTGCTGGCAGAACTCACCCTTTTCCTCAACCCTGCTCTCTTCTCATCACCTTACCTCTGGGTCTTGGAATGTAAACCTGAAGAAGTTTCTGGTCTGTCACTTGACGTGCAAATTTTGGAAACTCCTCTGAGAAAGAAGAGGCCTCCAGTCTGCCATATGACATGCAGATTTTGGGCTCATCATCTGCAAACATGTGACTCAGCAGAGGTCTTCAGTTTGTTGCCTGATCCATGGATTTGGAATTTACTTTGAGCTAAATTTTTCTTGCTGTGCTCTGTAGAATAAACACTAGACTGCTAACTGCAAGGTTATTGGTTCAAACCCATCAACTACTCCTTGGAAACCCTATACAGGGTCACTTTGAGTCAGAACTGACTTGATGGCACTTAACAACAACAACAACATATATGCACCACTGTTTCTGATCCTCTAGAGAAACCAGCCTAAGACAACTAGCCCTCACAAAGGTTTATGGTCTGAATTAATATTACCTGTGTAGTCACAAAAAATTCAAGCAGAAATGTGACAAATGTCAAATGAAAATATAAAATTTCTTAGGAAGAACTTGTTTTCATCTCAGACCTAAAAGAGTTACTAATGATAAAGATCTAAGGGAAATAAGAGCTCACATAAAAAAATCACAAAATATTACACAACATGATGATTGTAATTAATGTCACTGAATTACACATGTAAAAACTGCTGAATTGGGGAATGTTTTCTTATATCTCTTTTTTTTTAACCACAATTTAAAAATTTAAGGAAACACTCAAAGGTTATTTTTTCCATAATCTAGATTGCACATTGGCCAAGCTGTATTACAGTAAATATCGTTTCCCTTTTTTGTCATAGGAGAGTACCCATATAGAAACCAGTCACACAGAATTAAGCCCTATGGGGCTTTTCTTTGGGATTGAGGCCTGTGCTCCCAGTTTTCAGATACAGAGGTTAACCTTAAACAGAAACACAGAAACAGAAACCCTAGGGACACTTTGAGGAAATGACTTCCTGCCTACCTTGTTCCTAAGTGCACACCCAGGATAAAGCAAGGGGATCTCAAAGGTGAAGGCAACAGTGAGTGCAGGAGACACAGAGCCAGAGACTCCCAAGAAAAAGGTTCTTGGCAGTGCTGTTAGGAGTGTTTGGGTATGTGCTCCTGGGCTCACCTGTCCAGGTGGTCAGCAAGCCTCCCAAGCAAGCAATATCACCCACAAAGAAGACCAAGTTCCTTTGCTAATAATACTACTTACTGGGAAAATCTGCGAGGGCCCTGAGTGCAGTCACTAGAAATATTGCCAAACCAAGATGAGGATTTGCCACCTGTCACAGCAGTCAATCAGAGACAGGGAGAGATCCAATCCCAGCATTATTAACAGAAAGTAGGCAGTCTGAAGGACAGGGAGGATAACCTCTCAAGACTGTCCTCTTGAAATGTTCTTTTTGATGATAAATACAATACCATTTCTCTTGAATTTGTCATTCCATGTATTGTAAACCATATAAATGTTTGACTAAAACGGTCAATACCTGCTCATTTCAGCCCATGAAGGTCTAGGATATCCATCTTTATGCATTCCATTTCATTTTTGATGACTTCCAATTTTTCTGTGCATTTCATCTGGTGAGGTCTACATTTATAGTCATGTTTGTATTGTTGAAAAAAGGTATTCACAATGAATAAGTCATTAGGATTACAAAATTGTCTCAATAAAAACATAACAAAGAACACAATCAAAATGGTCTCCAGTGTCATTTCTATCACCAAAGCCTATTTTCCAACTACTGATGATTCTTGTTTGGTTTCAACTTCCTATTCTAATCATCAGTAATTATCATTGCATCTTGATTCCATGTTTAATAAATTTTAGACTGAAGAAGTTGGTTGTAATACCTTTCCTCTTGAATTTGTCATTATAAACCATATGATTGTTTGATTCAAATGACCAATACCTATTCATTTCAACTCATTAATGCCTAGGATATCCATATTTATGCATTCCATTTCATTTTTTGATGACTTCATATATTCCACACTCTGTTTATTAGTGGATGTTTGCAGCTGTTTCTTCTAATTTTGAGTTGTGCCCCATCAGCAATTGAAGCTTCCAAAAGCTTTGCTCCATTTGTCATTAAGGTCAACTCTACTTTGAGGAGGTGTGGCCAAACCCAGACAAGGGTTTGCTGCCTGTCACTGTAGTCAATCACAGAGATGGGGAGAGACCCAATCCAAGCTTTGTTAACAGAAAACCAACAGTTTGGAGGGCAGAGAGAATCATTTCTCAAGACCGTCTAGCCCATTATAAAGAGCAGGCACATTTTATAGGGTAAATTACATTTGGATATACACTTAATCTATCTTAACATCAAGATAGCAATTTTTGGAAAAAGAAACAATAAAGCAATAAATTTCTTCAAACATTCTATCTTTAGGGTCTCAGCTGCTTGGTTCCTGAGATAGCTATCTGGGTGGGTTTAAGCATGTCCTAGTCTCCTTGTCCTGTTCTCCTTCTAGGACCACAAGGTCATCTTAGCTAATTTGAAAACTTCCTCGTTTACTCGGTCCTCATGTGAGACTTAATAACTAAACCTACTCCATTTTGTTTAGGTCACTAGATGCATGCTATCAGAAGCAGCTCTTTCTCAGTCATATTTTTTTGAGTGCCTTCCAACCTGAGGAAGGAGCTCTGGTAGTGTAGTGGTTATGAGTCGGACTGTTAACTTCAAGGTTAGCAGTTCAAAACTGCCAGTGGTGCCACAGGAGAATGATGAGGCTTTCTGCTCCCTTAAAGATTTACAGCCTTGGAAACCCACTACAGGGTTGCTATGAGTCAGAACCTACTCCATGCCACACCACCAACCAACCAACCAATCAACCAACTAACCTGAGGAGTTCAATTCTGACACTGTATCAAACAATATTTTTCTGCTCTTCAAAAGCTTTATTAACTAATCCTTCAGACCATTTACTTCCTTTACCTAATCTGTTCTAAGTCTTGAGGCTTAGCTAAATCTGTCACCATGGGTGACCCTGATGGTATTCAAAACACCAGTGGCAGAGTTTTCAACATCACAAAACCTAATATACATGTGGGAAAAAAGCGAAGTAAAGTCAACAGAAACATCACAAAGGACATACTCAAAATGAAAGCAGAAATTTATGAAATTGAAAATAAATGACTCTGTAGAGGGATCCATAAAATGAAACAAGATATAAAATAGACAAAACTATAGCAAAGTTGGAGTCTTGATGTGATGCAGTAGGACAAACACTAGATGGCTAACTCAAGGTCAGTAGTTCAAACCAACCAGCTACGTACGCCTCAGAAATCCAATATAGAGTCGTTATAAGTCGGGACCAACTTGGTGACACTTAACAACAACACAGCAAAGTTAATAATAAATATTTAACAAATAAGTCTGCATACAAGTTACCAGGAATGAAAATGTGAGCATAATTACTATTACATTAAAGCTTTAAAAAAAAATATATCGGAGGCTCTTATGAAGAACTTTATGTCGATGAATTAGTAAATGTAGATGAAATGGACAATGCCTTAGGATGTATTTAAATTAATTTAACAGAATTCCTGAATAGTGGTTGAGCAATAAAGACATTTAATTAATATAAATATATGGATTTTAAGCATGGATTTAAAGGTAGTTCATCTAATGCTGCCTGCATGAGTTTGAAATGAATCATTTTTGTATAAACCTTTTTAAAATTAAAACATTCATAGAGAAAAGTGCACAGCTCATTATATTTTCATAAAGTAAACCAAGTAACAAACACCAAGCTCAAGATCCAGACCATTACCATAAATTAGAAGTGTCCGTGACAGTAAGCAGAAAACATTTTTTGTCTGTCAGTTCCTAAAAGAAGTACATACTGAAGTATTTGTTTTCCCCTAAAGTTAATATTATTTCCTTACCTCCGCCTGCTTCTAAGATTGCTATGTCCACCAGACTCAGCTGAGGTTCCCAAGAGGTCCATACATGTAAACTAAGAGTAATACCATAATTCAAGACTCAGGATGCAGCCATAGATACAGCTTAAGGTTACCTAAGGCTTTGGGTCAAAAGCAGAGTAAAGTCAACAAAAATGTCACAAAGGATGTATTCAAAATGAAAGCAGAAATTAATGAAATAAGAAAATAAATGTCAGCATTGAGAGATCCATAAAATGAAACATCTTGTCAAGAACTGTGTCCTCACTTATGGTCCAATATATGCTACATTGTCTTTGATAGGATCTTTTATTTATGTGGTGGATTATATTGATTGTTTTTCTAATATTGAACCATCCCTGAATACATAGTATGAATCTCACTTGGTCATGATGTATTATTGTTTTGGTATGTTGTTGGATTCTATTGGCTAGGATTTTGTTGAATTTTTTTGCATCTAGGTTCATGAGGGATGTTGGTCTATAATTTTCTTTTTAATGATGTTTTTGCCTGGTTTTGGAATGAGGGTTATGCTTGCTTCATAAAATGAATTCAGGAATTTTTCATCCTTGTCTATATTCTAGAATAGTTTGAGTAGAATTGGTGTCAGCTCCTATCTGAATAGTAAAATTCACCAGTAAAGCCACCTGGGTCCAGACTTTTTTTGTTGGGAGTTGTTAAATGACTTGATCTTGTTTTAGGCCTGTTCAAACTTTCTACTTCAGTCTGTGTTAGTTAGGGTGTACGTTTTTAGAAATTTGTCCATGTCTTCTAAATTTTCATATTTGTTGGACTACAATTCTTCATAGCATTCTGTTATTATCCTTTTTATTTCTATTGGTTCTATAATGACATCACCCATATAATTTCATATTTGTGTCATTTGCATCTTCTTTTATCTTGTTAGATTTGCCAGTGGTTTGTCGATTTTATTAATCCCTCAAAGAACCAACTTCTTGTCTTATTGATTCTTCCTATTGTTTTTCTGTTTTCTATTTCATTTATTTCTGCTCTCTTTTTGTTTCCTTTTCTAGGGTGACTGTAGGATTAATTTGCTGCTCTTGTTCTAATTATTGGAGATGTTGGGTTAAGGTGTTGATTTTAGCTCTTTCTTTTTGGATGTGTACATTTATTGCTATAAATTATCCTTGAACGCTTCTTTTGCTTCAAAGGTTTGGGTATGCTGTTTTCATTCTCATTTGATTCAAAGATTTTTTTTTTATTTCTTCTACTACCCAGAAGCTTTTCATCACGGTATTATTTAATTTCCATGTATTTGATTTTTTTCCCACTGATCTTCTTGTGTTGATTTCTGATTTTATAGCACTGTGATCTGAGAAAATACTTTGTAGTATTTTGATGTTTTTAAATGTATCAAGGTTTGGTTTGTGGCCTAACATATGGTCTATTCTGGAGAATGTTCCATGTGCATTGGCAAAGAAAGTATATTGTGCTAATGTTAGATTGAGTACTGTATATTTGTCTATGAGGTCAAGTTGGTTGGTTGTGTTGTTTAGTTCTGTGTCTTTGCTGAGCTTCTTTCTAGTTGTTCTTTCCTTCATTAAAAATGGTGTATTGAAATCTCCTACAATTATTGCAGCATTATCTATTTCTGTCTTCAGTTCTATTAGAGTTTGATTTATGTATTTTGAGGCTTTTTCATTGGGGGCATAGATATTTATTATGGTTATGTCCTCTTGTTCAACTGACTCCTTAATCATGATATAATGTCTTTCTTTGTCTCTTATGCAGGCTTTTGCCTTATAGTCTATTTATTTAATCAGAGATAAAAATTGCCAATTCTGCTCATTTTTTATTGCTACTAGATTGATATATTTTTTCCATCCTTGGACTTTTAGTCTACTTTTGTTTTTGTATGTAAGTTGTGTCTCTTGTAGACAGCACATTGAAGGATTCTATTTCCTTATCCAGTTTGCTATTCTCTGTCTCTTAACTGGTGCATTTAATTCATTTATGTTCAGTGTAATTATTAATAGGTATGAATTGATTGTTGTCATTTTCCTATGTGTTGTTTTGTGATGCTGCTGGTTTCTGTTTCCACATATTATTTTGCACTGAGTTAATTTAATTTGTTGGTCTTCTTTTCATTTTCTTCATTTCTGGTGTGTTAATGTTTACTAAGTACTTCTGATTTCCCTGTTTTTTAATTTGTGTATTAATTTTCTTTGAGATTACCCTGTAATTCATTAAGTTCCCCCCATTTAACACAGTCTATTTTTTATCTTGAAATCTACTTGACTTCCTCACCATTTGAAAGTTCTTTATCTACACTATTTCCTCTTCGTGTTTTGTAGTTGATGTCATTAAGAACTGATATTTCTGGTTCGCTATTTTCAGTCTTACAGATTTGTTTTACTTTAAATACTTCTATATCTGAATTGAATTATGAGGGGTGTCATGTATCTTAATCTCAGGTTGTCTGCTATTGTAGGTTCTCTGTCTAAAGGACTCCCTTTAGTATTTTTGGTAAAATAAGTGTGGTTATTACAAATTCCTTTAATTTCTGTTTAAAATCTGGACATGTCCTAATTGTACCATTGTATTTGAGGGATAGCTTTGCTAGGTATATGATTCTTGGTTGGCATTTTTTTTTCTTCAGTGTTTTGTGTATGTCATCCCATTGCCTTCCTTCCTACACAGTTTCTACTAAAATATCGGAGCTTAGGCTTCTTGGTTCTCCTTTGTGGGTAACTTTTCATTTTTCATGAGCTGCTTTTAGGATGATTTCCTTGTGTTTGGTTTTACAAGGCTTAATCATGGTAAGTATTAGAAATTTTCTTTTGAGGTTTATTCTGTTTGGGAATCCTTCAACTTCTTTTATGCTTATCTTCTCATGTTTCATGATGATAGGGAAATTTTCTTCCAACAACTCTTTGAAAATCTTATTTTCTCTTCATGTTCTGGAATTCTGTTCACCCATAAATTATTCCTCTTCACGTGTCCCACATAAATCTTAAAATCTTTGGATTTTCTCATTCTTTTTTCTGATTGTTCTTTTAGCATAGCAATATTGAGATTTGCCTGCAAGTTCACTAATTCTGGCTTTGATTGCTTTGAAACTACTCTTTTGTACTTTCAATGTATGTTTCTGAAATCTTAGCATTAATCTTCTGGATTTCTAATCATAAGTTTTGTATTGTTTCAAAATTAGCTTTTATTTTGCCTGTTTGTTCTTGTAGTGTTTTCCTGAATTCTTAGAAAGTTTTTTTTTTCTTCTTCCTCTTGTGTTCTCCTTGCCTTCCTTGATCTTTCTGTCAATCCAGTGAAGGTATCTAAATATCATTCTTTTGAATTATTTTTCAGGTAGTACCAATACCTTTTATTCCTTGGAAATATTTTCTGGCTCTGCATCTTGTCATTTGTTTGAGCCACTCTCTTTGGTTTCTTCATGTGAACTAAGATCATCTGTTGTCTCTGGGACATTGTGGTGTTGTTGTATATGTATGTAATTGATGACATTATGTTGGTGTGTTCTTAACTTTCACCAGCTGTCTTTTGTAGGTGTAGTTAGAGAATGGAAGTGTGTGCACATCCTTTTTTTTCCAGTTGAGCATATCAGATCAGGGTGGTTTGGGCTGATTTGGGTTGTTCTCCATCATTTATCAGGTGGTTTAAGAATTGGTATTGACTTTTTCTCAGTGGGTGGATCTGCAGAGGGTATGCTGGTAGCTAGGCTGTATGAGCATGGTTCCTGTCTCC
Organism: Chrysochloris asiatica; assembly: GCF_000296735.1. Lineage (NCBI taxonomy): Eukaryota > Metazoa > Chordata > Mammalia > Afrosoricida > Chrysochloridae > Chrysochloris > Chrysochloris asiatica. Next base: position 19,102,322 of record NW_006408527.1, read on the forward strand.
CAATGTGGGAGGGGGCGGGGATGTGTGTGTTGGGGGGAGGGCAGGCAAGAGGAAACACAGGCACAAAAGAAAACAAAACAGAACAAACAACAGCAAAATGAGAAAATAATAAGGAAAAGAAGAAAAACCAGGCAGCTATAAGGGAAAAATAATATAATAAATAAAAAGAGAAAAAAAATGACAGAAAAATAGAGGTATTGAAGAGAAAATAAAGGAGAAATAAACTAAAAAATGCTGAGGGTGGAAGAAAAGAGAAAGAAAGTAGAGAGTAGTAAAGAAAGATCAAAAGGAAAAGAAGAAGGGAA
>NW_006408527.1:19103763-19109846 GCF_000296735.1 Chrysochloris asiatica
AGCCAAGATTCATCGGACTTCAGCAATGATATTCCTCATTCCATAGCCTCTTCTGAATCTGGCTTGAACCTCTGGAAGCTCTCTGTCAATATATGCTTGTAGCCATTTCTGTATTACTTTTACTAAAACTTTACTCACATGGGTTATCAAAGAGATTGTCCAATGATTGCCACATTCCATTGGGTCACCTCTCTTTGGAATGCACACAAATATGGCTCTTTTCCGCTTTTCCGATCACTCGGCCAGATAGTTGTCTTCCAAATTTTTTGGCATAGATGAATGAGTGCCTCCAGTGCCGCCTCACTTTCTTGAAAGATTTCAATTTTTATTCCATCAATTCCTGGTACCTTGTTCTTTGTCAATTCCTTCAGTGCACCTTGCACTTCTTCCTTCAGTATCATTGGCTCTTGATCAGGTGCTACCTCTTGAACCGGTTGAACATCAACCATTTCCTTTTGGTACAATGACTCTATATATTCCTTCCATCTTTTCTTGATGTTTTTGCATCATTCAATAATTTGCCCAGAGAATCCTTCAATAATGAAAGTCAAGGCTTGGATTTTTCCTTCAGTTCTCCCAGCTTGAGAAATGCTGAGCCTGTTCTTTCTTTCTTGTTTTCTGACTCCAGATCTTTATGCGTTTTGTTGCAATATTTGGCTGTATCTTCTTGAGATGATCTTTGAAATTTTCTGTTCAGCTCTTGTACCTCCTCATTTCTTCTATTTGCTTTAGCATCTCTATGCTGGAGAGCAAGTTTCAGTGTGTCTTCTGACATCCATTTTGACCTTTTCCTTCTTTTTTGTCTTCTTAATGACTTTTTGCTTTCTACTTGTATGATGTTCTTGATGTCATCCACAACTCTTCTGTTTTTCGGTCTTTAGTGTTTAATGTATCAAAGTGGAGATAGAAAGGATAAAAATCAAAAGAAGGTTAAGAGAAGAAGAAGGAGAAAAAAGAACAAACATACAAAAGCAATGAAACAATCAAAGGAAAAAGACAAAATCATGAAGTTGTTGGACCCAGAGTGGAGAAAACTCTGAGGAGTGATGGGAGGGGTTCCTGTTAGCAACAGAGCTCATAAAGTGGGTGTGGGAAAGATGTGATGGCTGAGTTCCCAACCCTAGATGGAGTTCTTATAGGCCTGTTGTTGTAAGTACCGTTGAGTTGATTCTGATCCATAGCGACCCTGTATAGGGTTTCCGAGGAGCAGCTGGTGAGTTTGAACTGTCGACCTTACAGTTCCAATGGCTTTGCAGTCCAGCACATTAACCTACAACACCACACCAGGACTCCTCCTATAGGTATTGGTGTTGTCTATTTTCCAGGTACTCAATCCAGAAGTAGTTAATGGAGGCCCTAAATATAGCTCCACCACTCATCTGTCAGTTTGTCCTATTGTGGTGGCTTGCATGCTGCTGTGATTCTGGAAGATGTGTCACAGGTATTTTAAATACCAGCAGGGTCACCCATGGTGGACAGGTTTCAGCTGAGCTTCCAGACAAAGAAAGACTACGAAGAAGGAGAGACAGACTACTTCTGAATATTTAGTCACTGAAAACCTTATGAATAGCAGTGGAATGCTGTTAGCACTAGAATTCTTAATATTTAAACATGATGAAGACCACCAGACTATTCTGAGATATTGTGCCAGCAGATGAGTCTCTCAGGTTGGAAGGCACTCATAATGCAATTGAGGAAGAGCTACCTCCTCAAAGTAGAGTTAACCGTGATGATGTGAATGGCGTGAAGCCTTTGGTACCTTCATTTGCTGATAAGACACAACTCAAAATGAAAAGAAATAGCTGTAAGCATCAATTACTAATCGGAACATGGAATATACAAAGCATGAATCTAGGATAATTGGAAATTGTCAAACTGAAATAGAATGCATAAACATCGACATCCTAGGCATCAGTGAACAATTAATGCATTTGAGTTATGGTGTTACAGAAGAATATTAAAAGTACCATGGAATGCCAGAAGAACCAACAAATCTGTTTTGGAAGAAGTACAACCGGAATGCTCTTTGGAAGCCAGGATGGAAGTACAAACTGCAACGCCCTGATATATTGTAATCACCTGCCAAGGTCAAACTATGAGGTGACTTAAGACTCAAAGTCCTGGCATAGCACTGCAGGATAATACAGGATAATGCACTTGACTGCAAGGTCAGTTTGAGCCACAAGGATGGTGGTTCAAACCCACCAGCCATTCCTCAGGTTTGCTATGAGTTGGAACTGACTTGATGGAACTCAACAACAACAAGATTTAAAGTCTCTTGTAGAAGTTTATCAACATATTAAACCAGACAGGTTTTTATAGTTGTGAAGATAGCTCTTAACTTCTACAAGAGACTTTAAATCTTCTTGCTGTTGTTAAGTGTCTTTGAGTCAGTTTTGACTCAGCAGCCCTATAAACAGTTTTCAAGGACCAGCTGGTGAATTTGAACTGCTGCTTGATTCAAACTGATCTTGTGGTCCAGTACATTATCCCACAGTGCCACACCAGGACTCCTCTGGTTTAATATCATCATGTTGTTAAGTGTCATTGAATTGGTTCCGACCCATAGTGACCCTGTACAGGGTTTCCGAGGAGCGGCTGGTGAGCTTGAACCGCCGACCTTGTGGTTCTAATGACTTTGCACATTAACCTACAGTGCCACACCAGGACTCCTTGGTTTAATATTGTTGTTGTTAAGTTCTGTTGAGTCGGTTCTGACCCATAGTGACCCTGTATAGGGTTTCCAAGGAGCAGCTGGTGAGCTTGAACCACCAACTGTGCAGTTCAAATGGCTTTGCAGCCTGGCGCATTACCCCACAGCACCACACTAGGACTCCATTTAATACTGCTGTTGTTGTTGTGTGCTGTGGAGTCGGTTCTGACTCATAGCGACCCTGTACAGGATTTCCGAGGCTGTAAATCTTTATGGGAGCAGAAAGCCTCATCTTTCTCCTGTGGAACAGCTGGTAGTTTTGCTGACCTTGCTGTTCGTAGTCCAATTCATAACCATGCTACCAGAGCTATTTAATATAAGCCTCTTTAAATTGCCAAAATCAAAACACTAAATACTGTAAAGTCTAAGGCCCAAAGCTACATACCAAAAGTCTCTTTGTGTGCATAGTTTGTCATGCAAGATTTACTGTGGTTGTTAGTGCCTCAGAAACCCTATACAGGGTCACTATGAGTCGGAACCAACTCGATGGCACTTAACAACATCTATAGGGTCTTCCAACAGATCAAGAAAATCACAAACAAAATCAAGGAAAACATAGACAATATTCTACAAGAATTCAAGAAAAGAACAAAATGATAACATAGACAAAATAAAAAACCATACAAAATCAACAACTAGAATCAATAGAGGACCAGGTCAGTCAATTAGAGGACAAAGCCCTTGGCATCAATTTGTTTGAGGAAACATAAGAAAAAAGAATGAAGAAAAAATTTAAAAGCCTAAGAATGTCAGAGTCCTGCTGTAGGAAAAGCATTGGACTGCTAACCACAAGGTCAGTGGTTCAAACCCACCAGCTGCTCCTCCTGTATGAAGTTGCAGTGAGTTGAAAGCGACTTGAAGGCACTTAGCAACAGTAACAGTAACAGCAAGAATTATGTGGAACACTTTCAAGAGGAAAAAATTTACTTGTGATCAGAATTCCAAAACAAGAGGAAGCTAAAAAACCACAGAGAGAATTCTCAAAGATTTGCTAGCAGAAAACTTCCCTAATATCATGAAAGATGAAAAGACATCCATTTAAGAAGCTCAACAAACCCCATACAGGATAGATTTCCAAAGCAAAGTCACCAAGACATATTATAATCAAACTTTCCAAAACCAAAATCAAAGAAAGAATCCTGAGAGCAACTTAGGAAAAACAAAATGTTCCTTACAAACGGGAACTAATAAAATTAAGCTCTGATATATAGATGTATATTTTTTGGCAAAAACCATGCAAGCAAAGGGTGACATATATAAAACCTGAAAAAGAAATAATGGTCAACATAGACTTGTCTATCCAACAAAACTGTTCCTCTAATACAGTGACAAAAGTAGGACATTTCCAGATAAACAGAAATCAAGGGTATTTGTTATAATCACACCAACTTTTTAAGAAATGCAAAAGGAAGCCTTTCAAAGAGAGAACCAACAATGTCAGACAACTGAGATAAAGACACATGACAAAATCACCAAGAAACAAACATAGATAAAGAATTTTCAAAAATAAAATGAAATTACAAGACTGAAAACAGGGAACTAGAGATGTCAATCTGTAAATGACAAGTATAAAGCAAAACAAGGGAGTAAATGGCACAATGACTGAACTTCCAAATGGAGAAGAAGTCAAGATGATATCAAGATAGAATAGACTGTTTTAAACTTAGGAAGATTAGAAAAATAAATTACAGGGTAATCACAAAGAAAATCACTAAGCCTTCTAGCCCAAAGAAGAAAATCATAAGAATTCTATAAACACAAAATCTACAGCAATGAAGAAAATGAAAGAAAATTTGAAGGAAAAAAAAAGTGAATTCAACTCTGAAAAACATACAGAACAAAAAAGTCATCAACGCCACACACAAAGAAAACCACAACAGAATGACAGCAGTAACTTCATACCTATTGATAATTACATTGAATGTAAATGGATTAAGTGCACCAGTCAAGAAAACAGGAAATGGCAGACTGGATAAGAAAACTGGACCCATCAATATGTTGCCTACAAGAGATTTACCTTAAACACAAAGAGAAAAATAAGCTAAAAATCCAAGGATGGAAAAATATAACAAACTTATAGCAACAAAAAGGAGCAGGAAAGGCAATATTAATTTCTGATAAAATATGCTTCAAGGCAGAAACTAGCAGAAGGGACAAGCAAGTGCATTGTATAATGATTAAAGGTTCAATTCAGGATGAGACACAACCATAATAAACATCTATATTTTCAATGAAAATACTCTAAAATACATAAATCAAACAGTAATAGAATTGGAAAGAGAAACAGACTAATTCACAGTAATAGTGTTGTTGTTGTTGCAAAATCTCATCAAGTCGGTTATGACCCATAGCAACCCTGTATAAGGTTTCCAAATAGCAGTTGGTGAGTTTGAACCACCAACCTTATAGTTCAAACCACTTTGCAGTCCAGCACATTAACCCACAGTGCTATAATATACCACTTTTTTTTTTTAAAAAAGAATAACCAACCATTTTTAAGAAATATCAGCCATTTGAGATCAAAAGGGCAATATTTACACAGGGACAAAGTTCAGAAGGGTTAGGAAAGAAGGAGGAATGTAAACAGGAAACACAGGGAGGAAGTGGGATAAGTTATATTGCATTGGGATTGTAATCAATGACATGAAATAAAATGTATATGAATTTTTTAATAGAAAACTCATCTGCTCTGTAAGCCTTTATCCAATTGACAACAAACCTTTATTTAATAAAAAGATTTAAAATAACAAAAACAGAAAACACCTGGAAAACAAACAAGATGGTGGATCGTGTGGAAATGCAGTAAGGAGCTCCGTCAGCAACACCACAGAATATAGGACTAAGCAGGCTCAGGGGATGGTCCCAGAACTCTGAACCCCATATAAAGGAATTATCTAGAATGCTGGAAGGCTTAGAGCTAGGGGAATTTGTAGCAGAAGCAAGAAATCCATTGCTTTCTAATTCAAGACGTTCAGCTGCTCCAGGCGCCGCCATCTTGGATGACAGAACAGCAGAAATACAGGATTGGACATTCTTTTCCTTTGGTATCTGTTCATTGGTCCCTTGCTGTCTGTGCACCTCCATTTTGGTGACTATAGGGGTGCCTGAGCTAGTGGACACCCCAGCGCCACCCTCGGAGGGTTCTACTACGCAAGCTCACAGATCTCCTCAAAATTTAAAAAGAGACAGTTTCCACTTAAAACCAAATGGCCACAGCCGACCCTGAACTGACTGGCTACTACAAGAATAAGCAAGCTGTTCACCAGGAAGACATCAAGGGTAGCAATCAAGTGTCTTCAGGACAAACTCCCCTCTAAGACTGAAACTCAAAGGGAATACACAAAGAAGCATGTCAGCTTGCTGGTGACCA
>NW_006408527.1:19110663-19112394 GCF_000296735.1 Chrysochloris asiatica
GGGGAGTGGTTAATCTTACATGCCAGAAACAGAGGACCCTAGGACCATCAAGAGAGAAGCATATAAGCAGAATGCAGGACCTTATCCAGAGAAGCAGCAGAGCCAGAGGAGGTAGAGATGGGGGCATGGAGAGGGGGAGCGGCTGAGGACTCTAGATTCAAGGACTAAGAAGAGAGGGACTTCTCTGGCCAGGAGGCAGACTTGTAGAATATGCCCTTTGCAGAGGTAAATTATTATATATGCCTGAGTGGTTTGTTTGTTTGTTTTTTTAAAAAAAGCTAAAGTGTATAGAAAGAAATACTGTTAACTGATGGTAGTACATGGAGGGGATTATAATCATTGTAATGAAACAAGGTGTATGATTTGTTAAATGTAAAACTGATGATATGCCCTGTAAAATTTCACTCAATCCACAATAAAAACCTTAAATAAATAAATAAAAACAGAAAACACCACTTTCTTCTTTTTATTTTTTAATTGTGAATTGAGTGAAGGTTTACAGACAAGGCCATCAGTATTACATTTAACAAATTGTCTCATTGGAATCTCCTCTATGCACCAACAGTTGTTCCACTTCCTCCCTGTAGTTACCCATGTACAAATATTCTCTTCAAACTCTCATGTATTTGCGAGATATATAAAAATATGTATCTCACTCTCCCATGTCTATTCAGCCTGTCTGTCCCTGTACTTACATACAGAACACTGTTGTTTCAAGGTTGTGTATATATCTCTATTTACCTCTATCCCCCTTAGTCCTTACATACCTCCCTATGTCTTCACCTATCTTCATCATTTTTCTGGCAACCTCCCTCTTCTTGTATATTGCCCTCCCCATCACTCAAGTTAACATGTGGCTATTCTCTAGCCAGTGAATTACTCTCTTTTCCCTCTCACCCCTGGTAACCATCAAGGAAAGTTTCTTATAGTATGTAAATCTTTTCTTTAGTTTTTACAGTAGTGGTCTCATACAATATTTGTCTTTTTGAGATTGATTTATTTCCCTCAGCATAAAGTCTTTCAGGTTCATCCATGTTATGAGATGTTTCACAGAGTCACTATTATTCTTCAATGTGGCATAGTATTCCATTGTGTCTATGTACAAAAGTTCATTTATCCATTCTTCCACTGATGAGCATTTAGGCTGTCTCCAATTGTTTGCTATTGTAAATAGTGCTGCAATGAACATTCATGTGCATATATCTACTAATGTCCTGGTTTTTATTTCTTGTGCATCTATACCAAGAAGAAGGATTGCTGGATCAAAGGTACTTTTATTTCTAACTTTCTGAGGAGTGCCACACTGCTTTTCACAGTGGTTGAACCATTTTACAGTCCCAACAGCAATACAGGAGGGTTCCAGTCTCTCCACCACCACTCATCTGTCAGTTTGTCGTACTGTGGTGGCTTGGGAGTTGCTGTGACTCTGGAAGCTATGCCATGGGTATTTTAAATACCAGCAGGATGACCCATGGTGGAAAGGTTTCAGATGAGCTTCCAGACAAAGACAGACTAGGAAGAAGGAATAATTAACTCCTTCTGAATATTTAGTCACTGAAAACCTTATGAATAGCGGAGAAACACTATTAGTGTTTCTAATAGATATAGTGCCGGAAAGTGAGCCCCTCAGGTTGGAAGTCACTCAATATGTGACTGGGGAAGAGCTGCCTCCTCAAAGTAGAGTTGACTGTGATGACACAAATGGAGAAAAGCCTGTGGGAGAAAAGCCCA
>NW_006408527.1:19113804-19152157 GCF_000296735.1 Chrysochloris asiatica
AAATTGAAATCTTTCAAGACAGTGAGGCGGCACAGGAGGCACTCACTCAGCTATGCCAAGAAATTTGGAAGACAATTATCTGGCCCACTGATTGGAAGAGATCCATATTTGTGCCGATTCCAAAGAAAGGTGACCCAATGGAATGCGGAAATCATCAATCTCTTTGATATCCCATGTGAGTAAAATTTTGCTAAAGGTAATACAGAAACGGCTACAATCATACATTGACTAAGAACTTCCAGAGGTTCAAGCCAGATTTAGAAGAGGCCGTGGAATGAGGGATATCATTGATGATGTCCGATGGATCTTGGCTGAAAGCAGAGAATATCAGAAAGATGCCTACCTGTGCTTTATTGACTACATAAAGGCTTTTGATCATGATAAGCTATGGAGAACATTGGGAAGTATGTGTATTCCTTAACACTTAATTGTGCTCATGGACCAAGAGGCAGTTGTTAGAACAGAACATGGGAACACTGAATGTTTTAAAACTTAAAAAGGTGTGCGAAAGGGTTGTATTCTTTCACCATAGTTATTCAACCTGTATGCTGAGCAAATAATCCAAGAAGCTGGGTTATATGAAGAAAAACATGGCATCAGGTTTGGAAGACGTCTCATCAACAACCTGTAATATAATGCAGATGATGGAACCTTTCTTGCTAAAAGGGAAGAGGTCTTAAAATACTTACTGATGATGATCAAAGACCACAGCCTTCGGTATGGATTGCATTTCAATGTAAAGAAAACAAATATCTTCACTACTGGACCAATAAACAACATTCTTATCAACAGAGTAAAGATTGAAGTTATCAAGGACTTCATTCTTTTTGGATCAACTATCAACACTCAGGGAAGCAGCAGTCAAGAAATCAAACAACGTATTGCATTAGGCAAATCTCTTGCATAAGACCTTTTCAAAGTGTTGAAGAGCAAAGATGTCAGCTTGAGGACTAAGGTGCACCTGCCCCTTGAAACTTTCTGGGTAATAAAAGAAATAAAAAACAAAATTGAAAACTTCCTAGAACCAAGTTAGAATAGCATTACAACACAACAAAACCTTTTGAACACAGCAAAAGCAGGGCTCAGCACACACTTAAAAAAAAAAAAGAAAGAACCAAAATTAACACCTTAACCCAACAACTCCTACAGTTAGAAAAAGATCAGCCCCCCTAAACAACAACAACAACAAAATATTGTAGTCGACAAAAGAAATGAAATAATAAAGATTAAAACAGAAATAAGAGAAGCAGAAAAAATAAAAACAATGGAATGGAAAAAAAAACTCAGTAGAAGTTATTTCTTTGAAAAAAGTAATAAAATTAACAGACCATTGCAAATTTAACAAAGTAAAGGAAAGAGAAGATATAAATATCACAAATAAATAAAATGGATTACATAACACAGAACCAATGGAAATAAAAAAGTTAATAACAAAATAGTAGAACTGTAATTCAAAAAAATTGAAAACCTAAAAGAAATTAACAAATTCCAGAAACTCATGGCTTACCTAACCCAGACAGAGCTAGAAAATTTGAACAGACTCATTAACAAAAGAAAATGAACAGGTCATAAAAAAGCTCCCAACAACAACAAACACAGCTTGGTCTAGATGGTATCACTGGAAAATTGTATCAAATATTCAGAGAAGTGCTAGCACCAATTCTACTAAAATTATTCCACAATATAAATAAAAATTGAATGCTCCCAAAGCATAACCCTGATACCAAAACCGAGAAATGACACCACTAGAAAAGAAGTATCCCTCATGAACACAATGTTGTTAGGTGCAGTCAAGTGGGTTCTAAGTCACAGCAACCCTATGTGCAAGAGACCACAATACTGCCCAGTCCTGTGTCAGCCTCACAATCGTTCCTATGTTGAGCTCATTGTTGTAGCCACTGTGGCAGTTCATCTTGTTAATTGTCTTCCTCATTTTTGCTGGCCCTCACTTTACCAAGCATATTGTCTTTCTCCAGGGACTGATGTCTCCTGGTAACATGTTCAAAATATGTGAAATGAAGTCTTGCCATTCTCACTTCTAAAGATCATTCTGGTTGTACTTCTTCCAAGTAGATTTGTTTGTTCTTCTGGTAGTCCATGTTATAGTCAAAATTTGCCAACACTAAGATTCAAATGCTTCAATTCTTTAGTTTTCATTATTCATTCCAGGTTTTGAATGCATACAAGGTGATTGAAAATACCAGGACTTGGATCAGGCACACCTTAGTGTTCAAAGTGATGTATTTGCTTTTCAACACTTGAAAGAGATCTTTTGCAGCAGATTTGCCCAATGTAATGTGTCATTTGATTTCTTGACTGCTGCTTCCATGGACACTGATTATGGATCCAAGTAAAATTAAACCCTTGACAACCTCATTCTTTTCTCCACTTATCATGCTGTTTTTTTATTAGTCCAGTTGTGAGGATTTCTCTTTTCTTTGCATTGAGGTATAATTCGTACTGAAGGCATTGATCTTCATCAGCAAATGCTTTAAGCTCTCATCCCTTTGAACAATAAAGATTGTGCAATCTGTATATCACAGGTTGTTACTGAACCTTCTTCCAATCCTGATTCCACATTCTCCTTCATGTAAGCCAGTTTCTTTATGTGCTCAGTATCACATTGAATAAGTATGGTGAAAGGACACAAACTTAATTCATACTTTTTTCTGATTTTGAACCATGCAGAACCCTTGTTCTGTTCAAATGCCTGCCTCTTGGTCTAGGTGCAGGTTCCCCATGACCACAATTTAGTGTTCTGGAATTTCATTCTTCACAATGTTATCCCTAATTTGTTATGATCCACACAATCAAATGCCTTTGCACCATCAATGAAACACAGGTAAACATCTTTCTGGTATTTTCTGCTTTCAGTCAAGATCCATCAGATGTCAGCATTGATATCTCTCATTCCATGTCCTGTTTTGAATCCAGCTGAATTTCTGACAGTTTCCTGTCTATGTACTTTTGCAACTATTTTTAAAAGATAAAACTTTATTTCCTTGTGATATTAGTGATACTGATCAATACTTTCTGTAATCTGTTGAAATAAGCCCAGTAGGTTGGCCAGATCTTTGTCTTCCAAATTTCTTGGCATAGACAAGTGAGTGCTTCTAGCACCTCTTCAATTTGGTGAACAGTTCACTTGGCATTCCATTGATTCATGGAGACTTGTCTTTCACTAATGCCTTCAGTACAGCTTGTACATTTCCCTGCAGTATCATCTGTTCTTTATCACATGCGACCTCTTGAAATGATTGATCTAATTCTTTTTGGTACAGTGACTGTGTATTCTTTCCATCTTATTTTGATGGTTCCCTTATTGTTCAATATTTTGTCTATTATTGCTGTCATTGTTAAGTGCCGTCAAGTCAGGCCATCAAGTCAGTTCCGACCCACAATGATACTGTATAGGGTTTTCCTGGGTCAGCGGTTCAAACTCACCAGCTGCTCCTCAGAAATCCTATTGAGTCGCTATGAGTCAGAACTGACTTGATGGCACTTAACAACAACTACAAGACATTTATAATGAATAAATTGTTGCTCTTGAAAAATTCTATCATTTGATCTGCGGGTCATTTCTATCACTAAGGCCATATTTTCCAATTACTGATGTTTCCTCATAGTTTGTAAAGTTCACATTATAATCACATTATAAGCACCAGTAAATATGAATACATCCTGGTGGCATGTTTGACCAACTTTAGACTTCAGAAGTTGGTAGAAATTTCATCTTTAGCTTTAGTGATTGATGCGTACTTTTGAATAATAATGGTATTAACTGATCTTCCTTGTAGGTGTGTGGCTGTTATCCTATAATGGACAGCATTGTAATTCAGGATAGATCTTGAAATATTCTTTTTGAGGATGAACACAGTGCCATCACATATGATTGTCTGATTAAATGGTCAATGTCAGTCCACTTCATCTCACTTACCATGCCTGGAACATCCATCTTTATGCATTCCATTCTTTCTCTTTGTTTTTTGTTTTTTTTTTGGATCTGGTGCTGCTGGACATTTGAAAATTCAGGCCTTTATTAGTCTTTTGAAAGGAACATAACTTTCTGGATTATAACTTTATGTGACACCCAAAATAACACTGGGTTACCTACCAAATAGATCATTTATAGATTGAAGCAATCTTTTCAGTCAAAACTGATCATTGGTTTTGAGTGTGTATGACTGGTGAAGGAATGGGACCAAGTCAGAAATCTCAGAAACAGTTGTTGTTGTTGTTGTTATGTGCCATCGAGTCAGTTCCGACCCATAGCGACCCTGTATAGGGTTTCCGAGGGTGTAAATCTTTACGGGAGTAGAAAGCCTCATCTTTCTCCCCCAGAGCAGCTGGTAGTTTCGAACCGCTGACCTTAAGGTTCGCAGCCCGATTCGTAACCACTACGCTACCAGAAACAGTAGCACCTGGGAAAGTCTATCTACTGGTTTAAGAACTGTAATTTTACAGAAGAAAAAGACAATTTATGTGTAAATGTATATTGTTTTTATAAGTTGGTTTTCAGGAATGATGTAGCATTGCCCTCACTGATGAAGTTTAAGAATGTCTGATCATACTTTTACCAAAACCAGAGATATGAGTACTAATCAAATTGAGAGGTAGGATAAAGGAATGTCAAGAAATGTAGCTGTTACTATAGCCATTTCTGTTTTCCCTTCAATGTCTCTTTGGTTGTCAGTCACTGTGGCCTGTAAATATCTGTTGACTGGAGAATTTAACTTTGAATCCAGATTTTTATACCTCATTCAGCAAAACAAAAGCAAGCAGGTAACTGGACTTCCCATCTTTAGACAAGATCTAATCAACCTTCCTAACTCCCATCTCCCATCCCATGTAGCTTGTCATTGTATTTACCCAAATATGTGTTTAGGGGAATAGATTCTGCTGCTAAGAAAATATAATTTTTTCAACCAAGATCACTAGCAATCTTTTCTTTGATCCCTATTAATATCTCCATGAGCTATTAATATGTTTTTAAGAATAAGGAAACTGAGGCTCCTTGGGTAAATGTGCCTTATTTACCCAAGGGCTATGTTAATTCTTTTTTTTTTTTTAAGTTTTTATTGTGAATTGAGTGATAGTTTACATGGGAGAACACTGGCATAACACCATTGTTTCATTGCAATGATTACAATCTCCTCTGTGCATCATCATTCAACAGTATCCATTCCCTTTTTTTTTGGGGGGGGGGCAGGTATACACAGAAACATATAATAATTTAAACAACCAAAGAGCATATTCTGTAAGCTTGCCCCCTGGCCACCAGTACCCAGTCCCTCTCTTTCCATGAGTCCAGAGTCCTCAGTCCTCAGCTGCTCCCTCTCTCCATGCCCTCATCTGTGCCTCCATCTTTGGTCTCGCTACTTCTCTGGATAGGGTCCCGCACCCCTCTTGTGCTCTTCTCCCTTGGCCATCCTTGCTTTTTTTTTAGAAGTTAAATAACCTTTATTTTAGGGTCAGTTATAGCCACAAAAGGTTACATTTATTCTATTATCTCTATTTTTTTAAAATCAAGATAAACAGTAATAAAGAAAATGTTTTATAGTTAAACTAGCCATTCCATAATCAAGCTATTTTAGGGATATCAGATGTAAAGGAGAAAACAACATGAAATGATGCACATAGTTCAGTTTCTATAGGGCTCTGCTGTGATTTTCCTTAAAAAAGAAAAAAAAAAAAGTCTATGAAAAGCATTGTGGAAAGGGGTGAACAATAAACTGAAAATTTAGCCAGTGCTCACAGGTGAAGACTCTTCCACTTCTCTTTCACTAATTTTTGCATCACAATTCACTCTATTTCCAGTCGGTAGCCCCGGGAGGCTGCCATTTCTACTTTCTACTCCCTAAAGCATAGATAAAGGAGCTCTGGTAGCATAGTGGTTACGAGTCAGGCTGCTAATCTCAAGGTCAGCAGTTTGAAACTACCAGCTATTCCGCAGGAGAAAGATGAGGCTTTCTGCTCCCATAAAGATTTACAGCCTTGAAAACCCTGTACAGTGTCGCTATGAGTTGGAACCGACTACATGGCACATAACAACAACAAAAACACAGCACAGATAAAAGCCCTGCCAGGAATATGTCTTGGTTTAAACAGTTGATCCTAAGATAGTACTAGTTGCCTTATTAATTTGCTTATTTATTTATTTATTTTTTTTTCAAAAGACAGCCAAGCATCGTAACATTATTTCCCCTTGCCCATTACAACCATGTCACAATCCCTGTTGTACCAAGGTTGTGCGTACATCGTTATTTACCTCTGTCCCACTTAGCCCATGCAAACTTGCCTAATTGTTTTCCCATTAGCCTTGTCTTCCAGTCCTCTCCCCCTTCTTATGTATTGCCCGCCTACCCAGCACCCAAACTATACTGTGTCTATTCCCTACCCTGTACTCCACCTTCCCCTCCCTTCCCTCACCCAACCCCTACCCCCCATCACCGTAACCAGCAAAGAATTCCACACACCTCCACCCAGCTTTAGTATGGGTTCTTTTTCTTAGTCTTTTACAATAATGGTCCTATGCAATATTTCTCCTTTTTTGACTGACTGATTTCACTCAACATAATGTCCTCAAGGTTCATCATGTTATGTGGTAACTTACAGCTGCCTTGTTGTTCTTCAAAGTAGCATAATATTTCATTGTGTGTATGTACCACAGCTTATTTATCCATTCTTCAGTTGATGGGCACTTTGACTGTCATGGCTCACAGTCCATGCTTATCCTAGAGCTCCACACCAGTATTAATAGCAAAGTTCAAAAAGGCAGAAAAAAACTAATGCTGTCAAGGGTGTGGAGAAATTGAAACTCATACAGTGTTGTAAAATGGTACAACCACTGTGGACCCTACCCAGAGAAGCAGTGATGCCTGAGATGGAGACAGAGATGATGACGTGGAACGATGGAGAAGCTGGGGACTTTAGACACAGAGAGGGAGAGGAGCTGTGTGCTGATGACCGGGGGGTGGGGGGGACACACTTGCAGGGTATACCCTTTGGTTGGTTGATGATGCATGGTGGGGATTGTAACCATATCAATAAAATGATATACGATAGGATGAATCTTAAACCAATGTTCTCCCATGTAAACTATCACATAATTCACAATAAAACTTTTTTTTTTTAATTGTTGAAGACCTTACTGAAGAACTGATTTTCATATCCATACGTACCTTACTGGAAATTAAAATGAGAAAACTTGGGGGGTGGGGGGGAAAAGAAGTTGGAAATACTAGTACCATTTGACCCAGCAATCCCACTACTAGATATATATCAGGGAGAAATAACAGCCAGGATAAGAAGAGCTATATGTATCAGTAAAAATTAGATCCCAGGGAGAGAGGCAACAAGATGGCAGACTAGGCAGAAATGCTACGCAGACCCTCTACAACAAAGATACAGAAAACTAAATGAAACAGATGCAAATGATAATCCTGGAACCCTGAGCTTCAGAGAGATGAAGGAATAGAGAAGTGGATGGAATACTTACTAGAAGGGAAAGCTGAACAGATACGGCAAAAAAAGGAGATAGACTGGTGACCTGTGCTGGCAGACAGGATGTGGTGCAGCCATCGTAAACGTTTGTGAACAGCTCTAAAGACAAGACAGAGTGTTGGTATTGCAGAGGCATACTTGTGACTCATGGAGGTCTTCAAGATAAAAGCTATTTTCAAAATAATGCTAAGCAATATTCAACTTTTGCACTGTGTTGATATTTGCACTGTTGATTCAACAGCAATGTTGTTGTTTAGGTGCTGTTGAGTAGGTTCTGATTCATAGCACAGCAGAATGAAACACTGCCTGGTCCTGGTCATCCTTACAATTGTTGTTATGTGTTTGAGCCCATTGTTGCTGCTACTGTGTCAGTGCATCTTGTTGGGGTTCTTCCTCTTCTCCCTTTACCAAGCATGATGTTCTTCTCCATAAACTGATCCCTCTTGATAATATGTCCAAAGGAAGTCTCGCCATCCTCATTTCAAACTTCTTCCAAGATAGATTTGTTTGTTCTTCTGGCAGTCCTTCCTGCTTTCAGTATTTCCCCCCAGCACCATAATTCAAATGTGTTGATTCTTCTACAGTTTTCCTTATTTAGTGCATAAGAAGCAATTGAAAATACCTTGGTTTGGGTTAGATGCACCATAGTCCTCAAAGTGACCTCTTTGCTCCTTAACATTTTAAAGAAGTCTTTTGCAGCAGATTTGTCTAATGCAATATACATTAGTGGATTTCTGGACTGCTGTTTTCATGAATGTTGATTGTGGATTCAAATACAATGAAGTCTTTAACAACTTCAATCTTTTCTTCTTTAATCATGATACTATTTATTGATCCAGTTGTGAGGTTTTTTGTTTTCTTTGCATTGAGGTGCAATCCATACTGAAGGCTGTAGTCTTCATCACTAAGTATTTTAAATCCTCTTCACTTCCAGCAAGCAATGTTGTATCATATACATATTGCAGGTTGTTAATTTTTCTCTAATCCTGATGCCCTGTTCTTCATATAATCCAGTTTCTCTATGCTGTTTGCTCAGCTTAAGAGACTGAGTAATTATATATATAGGTTCCTCATGAGCATGATTAAGTGTTCTGGAATAGTCATTCTTTGCAATGTTATCCAGAGTTTGTTATGATCTACATAGCCAAATGCCTTTGCATATTCAATAAAGCACAAAGTAAACATTTTCTGGTATTTTCTGCTTTCAACCAAGATCCATCTGATATCAGCAATGATACCCCTCATTCCATGTCCTCTCGTGAATCCAGCTTGAATTTCTGATAGTTCCCTGGGATGTACTGCTGCAACAGTTTTTTAATTATCTCCAGTAAAATTTTGCTTGCATGTGATATTAATGATATTGTTTGATGATTTCCACATTCTTTTGAGTCACCTTTCTTTGGAATGGGCACAAATATGGAGCTTTTCCAATCAATTGGCCAGGTAGTTGCCTTCCAGATGTATTGGCATAGATGAGTGAATGCTTCCAGCACTGCAGCAGTTTGTTGAAACATTTCAATTTGTATTCTGTCAGTTCTTGAAGTCTTGTTTTTTGCCAATGCCTTCAGTGCAACTTGGACTTCTTCCTTCAGTACTATCTGTTCTTGATCATATGCTACCTCTTGAAATGCTTGAGCATCTATCAATTCTTTTTGGTACAGTGACCCTGTGTATTCCTTTCATCTTCTTTGAAGCTTCCTGTATCATTCACTGTTTTGCCCATAGAATCTTTCAATATTTCAGTCCGAAGATTGAATTTCTTCTTCAGTTCTTTCAGCTTGAAAAATGTCAAACATGTTCTTCCCTTTAGGTTTTCTAACTTCAGGTCCTTGCATATTTCATCATAATACTTTGTCTTCTCAAACTGTCCTTTGAAATTTTCAATTCAGATCAGTTACTTCCTCATTTTTTCCAGTTGCTTTAGCTTCTCTACATTCAAGAGCAAGTTTCACAGTGTCTTCTGAAATCCATTTTAGTCTTTTCTTTTTTGCTTGTCTTTTAAACAACCTTTTACTTTCTTCATATGTGTTTTTTGATGTCATCCCACAACTCTTTTGGTCTTAAATCATTAGGGTCATTAATTCTGTTCTTGAGATGGTCTCTAAATTCAGGTGGCATATATTCAAGCTCCCATGGAATTGTTTTACTTTTCTTCATTGTCAGCCTGAATTACTTATGAAAAATTGTTGGTCTGTTTTACAGTCAGCCCCTGGTCTGTGTTTGGTAGATGATATTGAGTGTCTCCATTGTCTTTTCCCACAGATGTCATCAACTTGATTCCTGTGTATATTAACCCTTTATGTTGCTGTGGGAAAAAAAAAAGTATTTACAATGAATAATTTGTTGTTCTTGCAAAATTCTGTCATGCAGTCCCCAGCATAGTTTCTATCACCAAGGTCATATTTTGCAACTACTGATCTTTCCTTTTCGTTTCGAACTCTATATTCCAATCGCCAGTAATTATCAATGCTTCTTGATTGCATGTTTGATCTATTTCAAACTAAAGAAGTTGGTAAAATTCTTCAGTTTTATCATCACTGGCATTAGTGGTCCATGTGTAAATTTGAATAATATTGATTTTAACTGGTCTTCCTTATGTTGTTGTTGTTAAGTGCCATCGAGTCGGGTCTGACCCATAGCGACCCTGTACAGGGTTTCCAAGGGTGTAAATCTTTACGGGAGTAGAAAGCCCTATCTTTCTCCCGCGGAGCGGCTGGTAGTTTCGAACCGCTGACCTTAAGGTTCACAGCCCGATTCGTAACCACTACGCTACCAGAGCTCCTTGGTCTTCCTTATAGACATATGGATATTATCCTATCACTGACAGCATTGTATCTGAAGATAGATCTTACAATATTCTTTTTGATGAAGATTTCCTCTTTAATTTATCATTCCCAGCATAGTAAACCATGTGATTGTCAGATTCAAAATGGCCAATACCAGTCCATTTCAACTCGCTAATGCCCAGGATATCAATCTTTATGCATTCTGCTTCATTTTTGACAACTTCCAATTTTCCTAGGTCTGTACTTCGCACATTCCATGTTCTGACTATGAATGGATGTTTACAGCTGTTTCTATCCATTTTGAATTGAGCCCCATCAGCTAGTGAAAGCTTTGTTCCATCCACATCATTAAGGTCAAATTTACTTTGAGAAGGCAGCTCCCAGACATATTGTGAGTACCTTCCAACCTGAGGGATCATCTTCTGGTACTATATCAAACAATGCTCTGCTGCTATTCATAGGTTTTCAGGGGTTAACCAGTCAGAAGTGTTCTATCACTCCTTCCTAGTCTGTCTTGTCTGGAAGCTCCACTGAAACCTGTTCATCATGGGTGAAACTTCTGGTATTTAAAATACCTATGGCATAACTTCCAGCATCATATAAACACATAAGCCCCGATAGCATGTATGACAAACTGACAGATGAGTGATCGACAACAGTAGTAGTGGGTAAAATTGCTGACAACTTAGTATAAATCCATGCCATGGGAGCAACTACTAATAGTTTTTATATACCACTACACACTCACAGACAAAAACCAAGAAAACAAAAAGCTAGTTTCACTTTAGATAAGGTGTTCTTCATGAAACAATAAAAATTATTAATTTTATCTCAGGTGTTCACCAAAGAAATTAGTGAGAAGTACACATCGTTTTATGTCCTGTGTGACAAATGGAAAGTATGTGTATACATAAAACACTTCCTCTATCTACTGAAATATGAGAATTGTCTCAAAGTAATGCATTTGTATAATTGGTTTGCAAGTTATATTAGCTACTTTTTTCAGGAAACACCATTTTTTAAGTGGGTACTTGCAAACATTTTCTTGAAAATAAGTATGCCTAACAGTTCAAGGAAAACAATTGACAATTTGTTGCCAACGAGAAATTTTGATATTGGAAAACTTGTATTTGTCACTGTGAGCTTAATAAAATCATTTGGTGTTGAGTTAGTTCTGACTCATGGCAAATCCATGTGTGTCACAGTAGAACTATACTATATATAGGGTTTTCAATTGTTGATATTTGGGGGAAGAGATCACCAGGCCTTTATTTCAGAATACCTGTTGGTGAACTCAAACTTCCAAGCTTTCATTTAGTAGCAACTAACAATAGCTTTTTAATAATTTCTGATAAAATCAGTGGCAATATAATGGAGGCAAACTCTTTTTTTAATATTATTTGCTAAAATGTGTCAGCATCTGCAAGAACTGCAAAATTTAGTGAAGTAATATTTTCATGGGACTTGGCTATTTAGCCAAATGACCAAATGCATGATATTATAATATTATGCACAGTTATATGTTTCATTCAAAATGAGCAATAGACCAAGAGAGAGAACCAATGGATTCTATTTTAACAGGGTATGAATAGTTCATAGATACAGTTTTAGATTACACATTGAAACTAACCTTTAGGAAATTACCACTTCTTGAATTTTGGTATAGTATCAAAAAGAATACCCAGAATTATTTCAAAATTATTAAGCTCTTTTATTAGGGACCCATCAACATGAGCCGCATTGGCACCAAAATCACAAAGAAGGCTGCCCAGGTCAAAATTGAGAAGTAGCACACTCACTTGAGCAATGACTTCCACCCCAACAAGCGCATATGCAAGGAAATCGCCATTATCTCCAGTAAGTAGCTCCAAGACAAGATAACAGGATATATCACACATTTCATGAAGTGAATTCACAGTGGCCCCTTGAGAGGTCTCTCGATCACACTGCAGGAGGAGGAGAGAGAAAGGAGAGATAATTATGTTCCTGAGGTTTCAGCTCTGGTTCAGGAGATCATTGAAGTAGATCCCAACACTAAGGAAATGCTGAAACTCTTGGACTTTAGCAGTCTGTCCAACCTGCAGGACACTTAGCCCACAGTTGAGATGAACTTCAAAACACCATGTAGACCATTTGAATCTTTCCACTATGCTATAATATTGTCAATAACCCTGAGAACATGAAAACAAAAAAAAAACAGTTATTAAGATAGTTCTCCTTTCTTCCAAGTATGTACAGGTATGAGACCATATTTCCTTCATATATTACAACCAAAACAACATTTTGCAACAGATTGACTGTAGAAACATATATGAGAACCCAATTGTTGTCTATTAAGCCAGACATTAAACAGATTTGCAAAAATTATGCAAGTGATTGAATGTTAACACCGAAACAGTCTCAGATTTGCAAAGGTCCAGTAAAAATAGAATACTATCTGCCTTTCTTAAAAGTATTACCTGAAGATTTACTTTTATCATCCATAATGTGAATCATTACAACAACATGAACAGAGAAATTAGATGGTGAAGGATTATTTTGTGATTTACAAATTGCTACTAAATTATTTGTATTATGGTAGGAATGTGGGGAAGAGATGTTGGGCAGACAAAAACTAGGAATCAGTGGAACACCTTAGAATCAAAGTTCCTCTATTTGGAAAGGTCTACTTCCTCTGTACTCATCTAAATCCTATTTATATTTCAAGACAAAGTTCAGACCCCACATAGAATCACAGAATCTCAGTATTGGAAAGAAGCAGGCAAGAAGGAAATCATTTATACTGAGCTCTATATTATGTACCTATCTGAATGTTTGAAATTTATTTATATTTAATCCTTATGCAAAGCCAGTAAGAATGGGTCTTGCTATCCCAGTTTTATAAAATGAGGAAATAGAAGGCCAGAGAAGTTGAAACTCTTGTCCAATGTCATCCTACTAGGTTGAAGAGGGACTCAAATCCAGATCTTTTTTATTTTAAATCCATGCCTTTTCATTCCACTATACTTTAAGGGTCATCTAATCTAAGTAAACCCTGCCCCATCTGTTGCTCAAATCCTCACTAACATATTCCTCTCAGTAGTTATCAGCTCTGTGCTCAAACACCAGAGACAAAGAATTCAACACATCTTAATGCAGCCCAATACATCTACTGACTACATTAAAAAGTTTCTCCTGATATTAAGCTGAAATAGTTCTTCTGAAGTCCTTCCTCATAACTAACAATATCCTTTGGGGTTATGGATAATAACATAGTGGAAGAGACTACTAGTTGTATTATATCCTCGTCTTAAGTGGTAATAGAATTGTTAACTCTGCACAAAGGCAGATACACTGTGAAGCTAATAAAGCTGAAGCTTCGGGTTCCTTCACTTGCATGGGCTCCTGTGAGCATTAGCAGCAGCTGGGAGCTGTTGAGTGGTCTGGATGGAGAGCAGAACAGATCGCAATTAGGAAGCATATCTGCTAAATTGTCTCAAGAGATCTCGAAAGAAAGGCACTGGAAACTTCAATCTCCAGCAATTTGTTGTGATTTCTTTTCTCACACCTAACAAATATTCACTTTCATACCTAATTTTGTGCTGGAAGTTTTGTGGGGTTTTTAGTTTTCCCCCTTTAAAAATGTTCCAGAAATTGTATTCAGCCTCACCAAATCTGGACCCATTGAATTCTTACTAAATATATTTAAAATACTATACAAGGGGCCTTCAAAAAGTTTGTGGGTAAAGGTAAATAGAATTAAAAGACAATGGAATTTTCCCAGAAACTCTTTAAACCCTCCTTGTATTTATATCTGGGCATTTACATGAGTGAAGTTGTTTCCTGTCTTCTTTGTTGTTGTTGTGTGTGGTTAAGTTGATTCTGACTCACAGTGACCCCATGTGGCAAAGTAGAATCGCCCTCATGGGATTGTCTAGTCTTCATAGGAAGAGATCACCAGGCCTTTCTCCCGGGGAGCTTCTAGGTGGGTTCAAACTGTCCACCTTTTGGTTAGCAGTTTAGTGCCTAACCACCAGGGATTCTTGTTTAACAGACTATTTGGATCTCTATCACAGTAGCATAAGAGCCCTGTGGTGTAGTGGGTTATGCGTTGGACTGCTAACCACAAGGTAAGCAGTTTGATTCCACCATGCACTCAGTGAGAGAAAGATAAGACTTTCTAATCCTATCAAAATTTACAGCCTCAGAAACCCTATACAGGGTCACTGTGACTCCAAGCTGATTTGATGGCACACAACAAGCCAGCTAGTCAGTCCTCCCAGTAGCCAGTCCAATATCATGATACAGAATTTTTATTCTATCATGTGGTAACAAAATCACCACTCCACTACCACCACCAGAGTTGTCTGGACAAGAGAGGCGAGGTCAATAATTCCTTGCCTGTAATTTTTTAACTGGAACTGTAAAGAGATTCACTCTCTCTGCAGATTGACACTTTAAGCCATATAGCATAGGATCAGCTGGTAACTATGTCTGTTTACCTCCATATGGAAGAAGCCAGTGCACATGAAAAGAATATGAAAGAAAGAGACGAGAGTGATAGAAAGTCTTGTCTTTTACATTGTTCTTCAAGGCCAACTGTGTTTTTACCCCTCCTGTAGTTTTTGTTCATCAGTGTTTCCTTGACCAGAACTACTCTGTATCTTTCCAGTAAATTTCTTGGTTTTACTTAAGCTTATTTAAGTAGAGTTTCTGCCTCTTATAACCAAGAGCCCTGCCTATTAAACAGAAAACTTCTATGTATAATGTCATGGATTGAATTGTGTCCCCCCAAAATAAGTGTCACACTTGGCTGGGCCATGATTCTCCGTGGTTTAGCAGTTAGTTACAAAACGATGTAGTGTGCCAGTTATGCAGTGATGTAATAGAATCACTCATGATGTGATTTCTACTCTTATATAATTATCCTATGTGTTGTAAGTCCTCATTTCCATCATGTTATGAATCCAGATGCAATCTACAGTACTGGGTTGTATCTTGAGTCTATCTCGCTTGACAAAAGTAATTAAATAAGCAAGGAGAGTTCAGGAAAACTTATTATCACCAAGAAAGAAGAGCCAGGAATGGAGTGCATCGTTTGGATCAGGGGTCCCTGCACTATAAAGGACCTAGATCCAGGGGAAGATTGATGTCAAGATGCACAGAGATCTCCAACAAATGCACGGTCTACAGATGTTGAGAGGAGACAAGGACCGTTCCCCAGAGACGACAAAGAAAGACAAAGCCTTACCCTAGAACCAGAACTCTAAATTTGGACTTCTAGCCTCCTCAACTATGAAAGAATAAATCTCTGTTGTTAAAGGCTTGTGGTATTTCTGTAATAGCAGCACTCTAGAATGAAGATACACCTCCATTTGGTATACCAACCAAGCCAAGAAAAGGATTCAGGGAATTCCTACTGTGTTTTCATGATACTGATTTTCATTTGACTTCTGAGTTCCTAGATCCATATATTCAACTGCCTAGTGATCAGGATATCTCAAAGGCACTTCAATACCAACATTGTCTTCCCTCTCAAGTCTCTTCTTCCAGGGCTCTCCGCCAAGCGTCACACTCAGGTGTTCAAGTCACAAACTTGATGTGGTCCATGCCTTACAAAACCTAATATGCCCTGGTCCATGCCTACCCATCTAGCTTAATGATGTGCTTTCTCCCTTCATTCGCTTTATCCATCCTGATTTATCCAAAATCAATAAAAGAACATCTCCCTTTCTCCCACCAATCCCCACTGTATCCATTTTGCATAGAATTTCCTATGCAAAACCATAACTCATATGCGAGGTATTTAAAATGGAGAGTTTATGGAAATCCCTGCCCCCACGCACTCTATCCTCTCTCGGTCTACTGTCTACACCAGACACCACTCTCAGAAATAAGGTCATCTCAAACCTCACTCAGCTAGAAATTTGAAACAAGTGGGGTTAAAAAAAAAAAAAAAAATTTTTTTAAATATATAGGTCATAGTTTTGGAGTGATGTGCGTCAAGGATTATATTGACCTAATTTTATGTGGATGACTTGGAGAGGGTCCAATATCATTTAACCCTTTCATACCTAATGGGACATATAACACCCAGTTACATTTTCTGCCTCTGGGTTTGGTTGGGAGTTGTTTTCTTACTTTTAGTGTATGCTGTCATCTGGTGGTGGCATGTATAACTGTGAATCTGAAGAAATGGGCCTTATCCCATCAATGTCTGCACCAGAGACCCTTTGGGACATATGTATCCCACTAATTGTATAAATGTCTTCCATGTATCTTCAACAAATAATTCAAAGCAGAAAATTATTCAGTCTTGAATTGGTTAACAAATTAATGATTGGACTTCTGTTGCCATCTAGATAAGAAAAATGGATTCTCCATGCCCTTGCTTTCTCATCCTGTTCTATTCCTAATAAAAAACTCAAGCAGCTGCCTTTGATTGGTGAGCCTGCTTTCTTGCTTGTACCTGACATAAGAGACTGGGGCAATTGTGTATTATTTTTGCTTTGGGGAGGTGGGACTCATAAGAAAACCCTACATAAGACCTTATCCAAAGAAGTGGTGACACCAGAGATGGAGGCAGAAATGATGACGTGGAGAGATGGAGCGGCTGGGGACTCTAGACTCATGCTGGGAAAGGAACTGTGTGCTGGTGACCAAGGAGCAGGCTTGCAGGGTGTGCCCTTTGATTGTTTGAATGATTGTATATTCCTGACTGTTTTGGTACATATACATTTAAAAAAAAGAGGGAATAGAAGCAAATACTGTTGAATGATGATGCATGGAGGGGATTGTAATCATTGCAATGAAACGAAATACCATAGGATGAGTGTAAAACTCAAGTTCTTCCATGTAAACTATCATTCAATTCGCAAAAAGAACTTTAAAAAAAAAAAAAAGAAAACCTCACACAAGAAAACAGTACTAAAAAAATGTAGGCAACATCAAAGCTTAAGTGTCTTCTCCCCATGACTTAAGCCAGTTGAGCTTACAGCATTCCTCTGACCAGGGAGTTGCTTTACAGTGGGCATCTGAACTAACTCAGACCAATGAGATGTGAGGAGGGCAGGGAGATCTTGCAAAAGAAGGTCTCTCTCTCTCTCTCTCTCTCTTTATTTTTAACTTTTCATTATAATTTGGGTGAAAATTTGCAGAGCAAATTGGTTTTCCATTCATCAATTCATACCGATTTTGTTTTGTGACATTGATTACAGTCCCACATTGTAACAGCACTCTTCCGACTTCCTCCCTGTGTTTCTTGTCTCCATTCTTCCTGAATCCTCCCTAACCTCTGAGCTTTGTCCCTATGCAAAGCCTGCCTTTTGATCTGCGAAGTTTAATACTCTGGTAGCGTAGTGGTTACGAATCGGGCTGCGAACCTTAAGGTCAGTGGTTCGAAACTACCAGCTGCACCGCGGGAGAAAGATGAGGCTTTCTACTCCCGTAAAGATTTACACCCTCGGAAACCCTATACAGGGTCACTATGGGTCGGAAACGACTCAATGGCACATAACAACAACAACAAAGGTTAATACAGTTTTCTCAGGAGCAAGTACTTCCCTGGCATTAGCATTTGGCTCAACACTGAGTCACCGGAGTGAGTTCAGGTACAGGCCTGAAGGTCTTTCTTTCTTGAGATCTATTGGAAGCCAACTCTCTGTGTTATGGGAATATAAACTTAGAATTACTGCAACTGTTTTGCCACCATGAGAAAATCTAAGCCCTAGGGAAAGCTAGCACAGCAGAATGCAGAGAGATAAGGAAAGAAAGCTAGGAACTGAATTACACCAATCCTGAAGCCTGCCAATTGTACCTCTGGGTCTTTTAATTATGTGAAATCTTCTTTATCATTTTGAGCTAGCTTGAGGTTTTTTATTTGTCTAAAAAAAAAATCACATAACAAGTCTAACAAAGGACTTGCATCCAAGATATAAAAGTGATACTCAAAAATCAAAAACAATAATTACAACCCCACTCTAGAAAATGGACAAAAGATTTGAAGAGTTACTTTACCAAAGAAGCACAATAAAAATGCTCAAAATCATTAATCATTAAAAACATGCAAATTAAAATCACAATGAGATCTACTTTAAAAAAAAGGCCTCACTGCCAGCCAGTCAATTCTGGTTTTCAGAGACTACATCTTTAGGGACCAGAAGGCCTCATCTTTCTCCTGAGGGGTAGCTGGTGGGTTTGAATCACAAACCTTTTGGTTAACAGCCAAATACTTAACCCACCATGCCACCAGAACTCCTGAGATACTACTACATACCTATTACAATGGCTAAAAGTTAAAATCTGAAAAATAAGTAAATTAAAAATTGAATGAAAAAATCTGGCAATACTGAATCTGACCAAGTTGAAGAACAACTGGAACGCTCACAAAATACTGATGGAAATGCAAAATGGAACATCCACTTTGGAAAACAGTTTGACAGTTTCTCATAAACTTAAACATCCGCTTACTGTAGACTCAGCGATTCCATGCCTATGTATCTACCCCATCTCCCCACACAAAAATAAGAAGAAAATTTATGTTCAAACAAAAGCTTGCAAAAGAATGTTTATGACCACTTCATTCATACTCAACAAAAACTGGAAACAAATGTCCTTCTACTGCTAATGGGAGCATTTAACTGTGGTACATCCAAGAAATGGAATATTACTGAGTAATGTTTACTCAAAATGAGTAAACAATGTGGTAAATCACAAATGCATTATGGTACGTTAAAGAAGCCAGACACAAAAGACCGCATGCAGCATAATTCCACTTATATGACATTTTGGAAAAGGAAAATGTACAGAAACAAACAAACAAAAAATAGATAAGTGGCTACCAGAAGCTAGTGAGGGGAAAGTGTTTGTATGTGTGCATTGAGGATAAAAATGTTCTTTATCTTCAGTGTGGTAGTGGCTATATGATTGTATATGTTTGCTAAAACTCATAGAGCTATATGCCAAAAAGTGTGAATTTTACTGTGTGTACATTTTTAAGAAGTTAATACATTGTTAAAAATGGTTCTTTCTCTATCAAACCAAATTCCAATGCCATTGAGTCGATTCCAACTCATAGAGCACATAAAGTACAGAGTAGAACTATACCTTAGGGTTTCCGTGGCAGTAAGTCTTTACAGATCACCAGTTCTCTGTCAGTTTCTCATACTGTGATGGCTTGTGTGTTGTTGTGATGATGAAAGCTATGCCATAGGTAATTTTTAAAAAGTAGGGTCACCCAGGCTGAACAGGTTTCAGCAGAGTTTCTAGACTAAGACAGACTAGAAGAAAGAGAAACAGACCACTTCTGAATGGTTAAAATTTTATAGACAGCAGCAGAGCATTGTCTGATATAGTGCCAGAAGATGAATCCCTCATATTGGAAGGCACTCAAAGTATGACTGGGGAGGAACAGCCTCCTTAAGGTAAAGTTGACCTGAATGATGGGGATGGAGCAAAGCTTTCAGAACCTTAAATTGCTGATGAGGCACAACCCAAAATGAGAAGAAGCAGCTATAAACATCCATTAATAATTAGAACATGAATGACTCTAGGATAATTGGAAGTCATCAAAAATTAAGTGGAATACATAAAGATTGATATCCTAGGTATTAACAAGCTGAAATGGACTGGGATTTGCCATTTTGAATAAGACCATCATATGGTTTACTATGCTGGGAACAACAAATTGAAAAGGAATGGAGTCACATTCATCGTGAAAATGAGCATTTCAAGATCTATCTTGGAGTACAATGTTGTGATAGGATAATATCCATATGCCTAAAAGAAAGAACAATTAAGACTATTATTTAATTTTTTGCAGCAACCCCTAAACTTAATGATGATGAAACTGAAGAATTCTACTAAGTTCTTCAGTCTGAGGAGTCCTGGTATGGCGCTGTGGGTTAATACGCTGGACTGCAATGTCGACTTGGACCTCAAGGTCAGTGGTTCAAGCTCACCAGCTTCTCCTCAGAAACCCTATGTAGGATGGCCATGAGTCCGAACCATGGCACTCAACAACTACTTCAATCTGAAGCTGATCAAACATGCAATAAAGATGCATTGATTGGTGATTGGAGTAAGAAAATTGGAAACAAAGAAGGGTCAGAAAATACAGCCTTGGTGATTAAGTTGCAGGCTCTGAGGGGTATGAAGACAAGCTCCCACCTGAATTTGAGCCCAGAGTGGGCATATTTCCTGCTGAAGCTCCTCTTCTTGCCTTCCTTTCCTGCCTAACTGCAGGGTTCATTGCTCTGCAGAATGTCTCATTGATGGTATCTTGTTTCCCAGATCTGTAAGGGCTCTTTCAGCTGCAGATCAGTGATGTGACAATTAACCTTCAAGGGAGTCTAATCCCAGATATGGGGCACATAGCAGCAACCACCTCCGGTAGTCAGCATCTTGCTAGCCCACACACACCCCACAAATCCGGTGATGCTCTGATTTCCCAGAGTGGAAGAAAACTGTTTATTTCACCTCCTTTACTCACCCCACCAGGGTCCTAAAAACTCTTCTCCCCATCAGAAAGGTTCCTTCCCCTGCAAACTATAGGTGAGTGTAAAGAATTAATTGTATTCAAACAGAAGCAGTGATTCCCTGTTGTTATTATGGGCCATTGAGTTGATTCCAACTATAGGACAAAGTATAACTGTCCAATAGGGTTTTCTAGGCTGTAACCATTATGATGGAATCTTGGTGTGGCACTGTGGGTTAATGCGCTGGACTACAAAGTTGGTTTCAACTGCGAATGTCAGTGGTTCTAGCTCACCAGCTGCTTCTCGGAAACCCTATACAGGATCGCTATGGTTCGGAACCGACTCGATGGCACTCAGCAATAACAACAATCTTTCAATAGCAGACTGCCAGGTTTTTTCTCCCTTAGAAAAACTGAGTGGGTTAGAACTGCTGACTTTTTGGTCAATAGTCAAACGCTTAACCATTACAACACTAAGGCTCCTTAGTAATACGTTAACCTTTAGGAAATCTAGCTGAATATTTTCCCTGGGCACTGAACTCCTTTCTCCAAGTTTTCCTTCATTCTCAACTCTAAAATCCACTTAATTTTTCATGAAAACACCTTGATCCTACTTCACTATTGCTCTTTCGGTTTTTTGTTATGGCAGGTTGCATCATCAGAAATATTGTCGTTGTTGTTAAGTGCTGTTGAGGTGGTTCCACCTCATAGCTACCCAGTATAGGGTTTGAGAGGTTTTAAATCTTCTTGGCAGAAGAAAGCCTCATCGTTCTCCCACAGAGCTGCTGAGGACTCAAAATGCAGACCTTGTGGTTCGCAGTCCAGTGCTTATTGTAAAGCAGACACTGGATCTGATTTTTTTCCCCCCTTTAAATTGCATTTTGTTGTTGCTGAGAATATACACACCAAAACATATACCAATTCAACAGTTTCTACACATCCCTTGTAGTAACACTGGTTACATTCATTGAGTTGTGCAACCTTGCCTCCTCTGCTTTTCTGAGTTGTCCCTGTTCTACCATCAACTGTTCTGTAAAGTTCCTATTTAATCTTTCAAGTTGCTGTTGCCACTTTGATTCCATACAGATAGTTAAAGAGCATAATGTTCCAGGCAGACAGTTTTTTTTGTTTGTTTGTTTGTTTTTACTAGTTAAGCTAAACCGTGGTTGGTTTTTAAAAAGACTCCAGGAAATATTTTTGACTTAAGGTCTATAGATTCAGTGCAATCGTTTCAGGGACTCATCTAACTTCCAAGGCTCCAAAAAGTCTAGAGTGCTTGAGAATTTGAAATTCTTTTCTGCATTTTTTCCCTTTTAAACAGGTTTCCTTTGTGGAATCTTTGATCTAAATGTTCAGTAATGGTAACAAGGCACCATTCAGTTTTTCTGGTCAAATGGCAAAGGAGGCAATTAGCCACACATTCCATTTCCTCCTCCTATTCCTGACTCCCCTTCTTTCTCTGTTGTTCCAGGTGAATAGAGACCAAGTGGTATATCATGGAGGGCTGCTTGTTGTTTTTGTTAAGTGCCAAGCCACTGAGTCAGTTTCTCATAGTGACTGTTTACAGGGTTTTAGAGGAGCAGCTGGTGGGTTTGAACCACCAACCTTTTGGTTGGCAGTCCACTGCTGATCCTACAGCACCACATCAAGACTCTTGCAAGTAAACTTTCCAAAAAATTGGGTAATGGTTGATCCTTTGTACTGAATTAACTTTACAGGTTTTATTTCATTTATCTCTAGTTCATCTTTGTACCTAGAATATATAAAGAATGCTTTATCTTCCTTATGAATTTGTATTTTTAAAATTATCTGCTCAAAACTATGTCTACTCCTCAAAGGTATTAAATATTATATTCCCATGTTTAAGAACATCTCTTTCTGTTTTTCTATTCTGTCCCAGAGACATAAATATCCTTTTTTTTCATGTATAATCATATCATTTTTAATGATTGCATACAGACTTTATTTAATAAAATTTTGATTATACTTAAAATGCTAATCATTAAGATACATTGTTGTTGTTAAGTGCTGTCAAGTCGGTTCTTACTCGTAGTGACGCTGCATAGGGTTTTCCTAGGAGCAGCTGGTGGATTTCAAATGTCGACCTTGTGGTTAGCAGTGCAGTACCTATCCTATAGCACCATGTCAGGACTAAGTGCTGTAGTTAGTTTTACACTTACTCTAACAACAACCCATTTGTAGGTACATAATAATGCACCAGATTGCAAAGCCATTTGAACTGCAAGGTCGGTGGTTCAAGCTCACCAGCTGCTCTTTGGAAACCCTATACAGGGTTGCTATGGGTCGGAACTGACCCAAAGGCACTTAACAACAACAACAAACAATGAATTATTATACCCATTTTGCGAGTGGGGAAATCGAAACAGAAGTCATAGAGCCAGAAACCAGATATGATTCCAGAGTCCCGTCTCTATAGAAGTTACTTTGCTATTCAGTCTTTTAAGATATACCTGTGTGTGTTCAAATTATGATAATAATGTACATTTGTTGTTATTGTTAAGTGCCATCAAGTCGGTTCTAACTCATAACAACTTGTATAAGATTTCCAAGGAGCAGCTGGTGGGTTTGAGCTGCTGAGCTTGTGGTTTGCAGTTCAGTGCTGATCCTACAGCACCACACCAGGAATTCTATAATGTACATAAAATGCATAAAATAAGCTATATTGTGTGTGTGTGTGAATGTGTGTTAGGGTTATGATTAGGACCTGGAATCGTGTAAAGGGTAGGACTTGGGCTAAGGTTATTGTTGTTAAGTGCTGTCAAGTCAGTTCTGACTCATAGTGATCCTGTGTTGTTTCAGAGGCATGGCTGATGGCTTTGAACCACCAATTTTGTAGTTTATAGTGACCTTGTGGTCTGGTGCTTATCCTACATTGCCATACTAAGCTAAGTTTGGGAGTAAGGATTGGTCTAGTTTTAGGGTTGTATTTATTTATTTAGTCTCTCGACTTCCTTTTCATTTGGAAGTTCCTTAATTACATTAGTCCCTCTTTCTACTTTATTGGTTTTTTGTCATTGTTGCAACTAGAATCTCTGGTTCTCTATTTTCAGCAATGTAGGTCTGTTTTACTTTGCATGCTTTTATATTTGGATTGAGCTCTGGGTGATGTTGCCATGTCTCAGGTTGTTGTCTGTTTTTTGCTGGTTCTCTGTCTAAGGAACTCGGTTTAGTGTTTTTGATAAGGTTGGTCTGATTTTTACAAATTCTTTTCATTTCTGTTTATCAGAAAATGGTACAATTTCATCATCATATTTGAAGGACAATTTTGTCAGGTATATGATTCTTATTTGGCAATTTTTTTTTTTCTTTCAAGAGTTTTATGTGTGTCATCCCATAGTCTTCATGCCTACATGGTTTCTGCTGAGAAGGCAGAGGTTCGTCTTATTAGTTCTCCTTTTTAGGTATCTTTTCATTTTTCCTGAGCTTCTCTTAGGATTCTTTCCTTGTCTTTGGTTTTGAAAAGTTTGAGTATGTCTTAGTGATTTTCTTTTGGGGTCTCTCCTGTTTGGAGTTTGTTCAGTTTCTTGAAAGGCTATCTTTCATGTTAGGGAATTTTTCTTCCAACAACTCTTAGACATTTTTCTCTATGTTTTTTGTTTTGTTTTGTTTTGTTTTGGGTCTCTTCCTGTTCTGGAAATCCAATAACATGTAAGTTATTCCTCTATTCCTCTTGACAGTGTCCCACATAAATCTTAAGTTTTCTTCAGAATTTTAAATAATATTTTCTGCTTGTTCTTTCAGCAGATGAATATTGAGAAACCTCTTTAAGCTCAGTAATTTGGCCTTCTAATGATTAAGTTCTACTTCCTAATTATTTTAATTTATTATCTATTATAATCTTTTGGCTTTCTAATTGCTATTTTTGTATGTTTTCCAGTTTTTAATTTATTTTGTCAGTTTGTTTCCTAAATTTTTCTAACACTTTGTCTGTTTCCCTTAATTTCATCTGCAGTTTTCTTGGTCATTCTATCAGTTAAAAGTACCTAAATACCGTTCTTTTAAATTACAGATCATGTAGTTCTATTACCAGTTCTGGTATTGTATTTTTTTATTCTATATTTTGGTTACTTACTTAAGGCACTCTGTTTTGTTTCTTTGTGTAAGCTGAAATCTTGTTTTCTCCAAGACATTGGTGTTGTCAATTCCACTTTTTACAGATGTACAACTCATTGGCAGCAATTATAATGATCAGCTGTGCGACCTTACCCTTAACCAATGCAATTTCCATCACTATTAATAGGCTCCCTTTTCCCTTTCCCTCCTGTCCCTAGTAACTACTAATAAACTTTGTTCTCTATACATTTCCCTTTCCTTGTCTTTTTATATAAGGATAAGTGAGGTCATACAATATTTATCCTTCTATGACTGACTTTGTAGTCCTGGTGTGGTGCCGTAAGTGAATGCACTGGACTACAAATTCGTTTGAACCACAAGGTCGGTGGCTCATGCTTACCAACAGATCCTTGGAAACTCTATATAGGGTCGCTATGGGTCAGAATAAACTCAACAGCACTAAACAACAACTTGTTTAGATTGACTTGTTTCACTCAGCATAATGTCTTCAAGTAAGACCATAAAACTGATGCATTTGAGTTATAGTGTTAGAGAAGAATATTAAAAGTTCCACGGACTGCCAGAAGAACAAATAAATCTGTGTTGGAAGAAGTACAGCCAGAATACTCGTTAGAAGTCAGGTGGCCAGACTTCATCTCTCATACTTTGGACATGTTACCTGGAGAAGGACATTATGCTTGGTAAAGTGGAGGGTTGGGGAAAAAGAGGAAGACCTCCAATGAGGATGATTGGCACATGGCAGCAGCCACATCGGGTTCAGGTGTAACAACAATTGTGAGGATGGTTTAGGACTAAGCAGTGTTTTGTTCTGTTGTACATCAGGTCACTATGAGTCAGAACCTACTTAACCTAACAATAACAGAACCTAACAATAACAACTTCTTCAAACTCCATCCATATTGTAGCATGTACCAAGACATCATTTGTCTTTCTGACTGAGTACAATTCTATTGTGTGTATGGATCACATTTTATTACTATTCATCTGTTGGAGGGCATTTAGACTGTTTACACCTTTTGGCTCTTGTTAATAGTGCTGCAGTGAACGTTGGTGTACAAGTCTCTGTTTGAATCTCTGCTTTCAGGTCTTTTGGGTATATACCTAGAAGTGGAATTGCTGGGTCTTTTGGTAGCTCTATTTGTAGTTGGTTTTTTTGTTTTGTTTTTTGATGAACTACCACATTGTTTTCCATAATGGCAGTCACATTTTGTATTCCCACCAGGATAAGAGTTTCAACTTCCCCACAATTTTCACCAATATTTGTTATTGTTTTTTCTGTTTTTTTGTAAAATTCTTAGCTATCCTAATGTGAATGTAATGGTATCACATTGTGCTTTTGATTTCATCTTTCTGATGGCTAATGACACTGGGCTTGTTTTCCTGTGTATGGTGGCCATTGGATGTCCTATTTGGTGAAATGTCTATTCAAATCTTTTACTCATTTTGTTATTAAGTTATTGTCTTCTCGCTGCTAAGTTTCAAGGTTTTATATATTTTTCAGTAATTAGATTCTTGACAGATATATAATTTCCAAAGATATTCTCCCAGTTGGTAGTTTGTTCTTTTTACTTTTTTGGATGAACAAAAGTTTTAAATTTTTATGAGTTCTCATTTATTTGTTTTGTCTTTTGCTATTTGTGCTTTTGTTACTATATTAGACAATCCATTGTTGACAGCTAGGCCTGACAGTGTTGTCCCTGCATGTTCTTCTAATAATTTTACAGTTTTAGTTTGCACATTTAGGTCTTTAATGGATCAGATTTTATATAGTAGAATCTAGCAACACATGCTTTATTTTAATAACACATAGATTGAAAAACAAAGAGTTAGTAAAAACAATATTCATAGTTCTTAGGCTTCTCCTTTAGCAAGTCCTTTCCAACATATAAGGAAAGAGACAAGGATCCCATGAATCACCAAGAAATTTGGGGAGTGAAGGCCACTTAGTCTCTTCTGAAATGTTTTCTGGGTACATGTTTTTAAACTACAGGAAGGCAAAAGATCTACCTTTATTTCTTTTTCCCTATTTCACATGCTCAGACTATGGGGGTCCTGAACAAATGACTCACAAATAAGAAGTGTATTGGTTACAAATTGGGCTGCTAATCTGAAGGTCAGCAGTTCGAAATTACCAGTCATTCTGTGGGAGAAAGATGAGGCTTTCTGCTCCTGTAAAGATTTACAGTCTCAGAAACCCTGTACAGGGTCACTATGAGTCAGAACTGACTCCACGGCACATAACAACAACAATAACATAGTATATTTGTCATATATTTTTGATAATTTTTTTTTTTACATTCATTGTCAAAATAGACACCACATTCTGCAACCCTATCGATACTTATACACACTCACAATACTCTCTTTTCTTCTAGTTCCTCAACATTGAGAACAGACAGATAAGGCCTAAGGCCTCCTCCCTACTATTTACTCTTACTTTGATCCAGTTTTCTCACTAGGACTTAGATACCTTGTTAGTTTCATTCTTCTAGTTGTGAGATCTGGGAGATTATTCCCAAAGCTAGGAAGTACTATGGAAGCCTGGGGAATTCCCCTATCCAGCCCACAGAAGAGAAGTTTGGAAAAGCCTACAGAAGCAATGCATGGGTTTTAAGATCATATACCCAGAAAAAGGGCAGCCATTCCAAACAGTCATCCAATGGAATTCAATTACAAACCATGAAATGGCTCTGATGCCCTAAGATATCAAGACTGGTGAGAAGGGGCTATTTTCTAGCCCATCAGCTTTCCCCCAAGGCTGTGAGGAGGAGGCTTTGGGACCAACTAGAGGGAAATGGAAAGCATCATCTGGATTAGCCAGATGTAGAAAGAATCAGCAAGTCATACTTGAGTTGAGTTGCGAGATACTCCCCACAACAATTGATAGATAAGTGATAGCCAGTAGCTTGGCAGTAATCAGTCCACACCAACCTATCAAATCAAGGCCAGAAGGCAAGTCAGAACTCAGATCATGTGTTTACAATGATGAGTACAAGAAAGACTAGGAGTCTGGTTCTATCATTTAGACTATTTTAACATGCTTGCAGCAATGCATGCTATAAACTCCCAGCCTCTATACTTTCTACTAAGGAAATTTTCTAGGCAGTACAAATGTATGCCGTAAGTGCTCTAGGTTTAAAATTACTGATCCCATGTGACTGTGAAAAGTTATTCACATCTAACTTCATAGAACAGTTTACAATTTAACTACATTTTCATATATTGGCTTATTTGATTCTTAGAATAATCTCAAGAGATGGAAAGTCAAGCTTATACAGATTACAGTTTATAGAGATTTAGTAAAGTAAACTTCAGTGGTACACTTGGAGCTAACGTCTTTAGATACCTTGTCTAGTATTCTTTGCATTACCTGGTGGTTTTTCAAGGTTTGCTTTTCACGGCTTTAACAATTCCATGGAGGTGTTCATAGAGTTTTGCAGAAATTCGTACTGCTCCAACAAGACCTGATGTTGGTACAGCCCTTTGATGTCATGTATATTTGCTTCTCTCAGCAATCCTCAAAAGCTGTTAGGCCTTACTGTCCCCTGATGTAATGATTAAGAAGGATGTGTAATACAGTAGATAGGGCTTGGGTGCCTTGAAAGCAAGCCTCATTCATATCAGAATCCCAGCTTTGCAGGGCTGTGGTCAGAGAAGTGGGCAAAGCAAAAGGAAGTCTGTTACTGATTCTCTGTGGTATCAAAGGACGACGCAACCGTTCCTCTTCCTGTTGAAGACTATGAAGTGCTTTCTCAGTTAGGAATGAAATTCTCTCAGATTGTTCTTGGGTTTTTTGGTTTTTGTTTAATGGTTTTAAAACATCTAATTTTTAAATAAGTAAGAGTGCCTCCTTACATCTCCACAGCGACTGCTCTGTAACCCTAAATCTGACCCATCAGTAAATTCTAAAAATGGCCTGTATCCTCTACTGTTGATGTTTGATCCAAGTCACCATTACTTTCCACTTTACCTGGATTCTCACAATAGCTCTTGTTGACTGGTCTTTCTGCTTTCACCTTTGTTCCAGGCAGTCCTGTTTCCACACAGTAGAGTGACCCTTATAATGTCAAGCCTGTGCTTAAAAACATTCCATAGTTTCTCAGCTTTTCTAGCATTTAAATCATTCCTCTTTATTTTCCTTCTTTGGCACCTGAATATATTTAAGCATTTGCTTGTTGTCTGACTCTCTCCATTACCATGTACGCTTCTTGAGAGTAGGGACTGTATCAGTTTTCTGCTGTATCCCTAGAGACTAAAAGTGTGCTTAGCACATAGTAAGCATTCAATAAATATACATCAAGAAAAGTTGTTAACCAAATAAATCCTCCTTCTGCTTACATAAGCCATAGTTGGCTTCTGTTTCTTTCAAAGGAAAGTCCTAAGAGCCTTACCTGATAGTCACAGTGTAGGGCTCAGCACACTGGGATCCCAGTTTATCTCTCATCAGTGTGACCTTGGGCAATGCCACTGACCACCCCAGATCTCTGCTTCTTTATCTATTGCCCCTCTTTGTTTCATGATCATTTTATATTTTTTAAATGCCAAATTTAAAAACAATAACAAGAACAGTGTTTTTCTTTCCCCCACATTACTTTGTTCTCTAGCTTTTGAAATTGTCTTTACATCAAAATATTTTTTTATCTTCTATTTTAAAAAATTTGATAAAGGAAACAAGTTTAAATTGCTACAAATTGATGAGCTTGACCTATACTTATGGATGTAGTAGCTCAAAATAGCAACTGAGAGGGAAGGAGTCTTCACATCAAGGATTAATCCTAGCCCCTCTGCATACAGGGTTGAAAGGAACAGGCAACAGACATTGGATACCTGAAAATGGGAGGCTATAAAGGCACAAAGTGACTGGCTTTCAAGTTTTCAAGAGGGAGTTTAGTTTCAGAGAGTGTGGGGGAAGATAGAATCCCTACTGAATAGTTTTCATCTTGTCTAGATGGGTCTGGTGAAAAGTGATGGGGATAAGATTCTTATGATTCAATAGTAATTGCTGTCACTACTAATTGCAACCTGTCACAACTGTAAAGGCAGAAGTTTTGTAACAAAAAGGGGGAGTAGTTAATCTTACAGTCCAGGAACAGAGGACCCTGGGACCATCAAGGGAGAAAACAATGAGCAGAATGTGGGACCCTATCTAGAGAGGCAGTGAGACCAGAGATGGAGGCAGAGTTGAGGACACAGAGAAAAGGAGCAGCTGAGGACTCTAGACTCATGGAAAGAAAAAGCCTGTGTGCTGGCGGCCAGGAGGCAGGTTTGCAGAATGTGCCCTTTGGTTGT
This sequence comes from Chrysochloris asiatica, assembly GCF_000296735.1. Lineage (NCBI taxonomy): Eukaryota > Metazoa > Chordata > Mammalia > Afrosoricida > Chrysochloridae > Chrysochloris > Chrysochloris asiatica. The sequence continues at coordinate 19,143,931 of NW_006408527.1, forward strand.
TTAGATGATTATACATTCCTGATTGTTTTTAAGTACATCCCCCAAAACAAAACAAAAAACAGAGGGAATATAAGCAAATACTGTTGAATGATGATGCACAGAGGGGATTTGTAATCATTGCAATGAAATGATGAGTGTAAAATCAATGTTCTCCCATGTAAACTATCACTCAATTCACAATAAAAACTTTAAAAAAGAAAAAAAGGAATTTTTATCTTCTCAGAAATGGGTCCTCTCTGCTCAGAGTTTTATTATTCTCAGATAATTGTTACATACTGCCATCTGTCAACACTGACACCAGTATACAACCATAACCCACTGCCTTCTAGTCAATTCTGCCCCATAGCGGCTTTGTATGGAGTTTCTGAGACTGTAAATCTTTATGAGAATGGATAGCCTCATCTTTCTCCCGAGGAACAGCTGGTGGGTTTAAACTGCTGACCTTACAGTTAGCAGTCCAATGCTTAGCCCATGGTGCCACCCGGGATCATTAATTAAGAGCAATAAGCTAAAGGATAATATTTGGGTTAAATAAATGTTAGAGAGTTTCTCAACCTCATTCATCGTGAACGAGGTGGAGAAATGAGTGGCACTTGAGCTAAGTTTCAATGATGAACACTATTTGGAACCACTTGAGAGAGCATGGACTTGGTGGAATAACTAGACGTAAAGTAGAGGTAATCCATAAATTATGCTTCTCTTGATTTCTAGGAAAAGACTTAAATCCCATAATTTGAAACTTTGTCCCAGGTCTTTCTCCAAATTGTACTCAATTCATATCTACATCCTTAATTCATCTTATTTCTTGTAGTGCTGTAGTATAAGCACTCGACTACAAGGTTGGTTTGAACCACAAAGTTGGTGGTTTAAATTTACAAGCTGCTCCTTGGAAACCCTATGCAGGGTTGCTATGAGTTGAAACCGACTCGATGGCACTTAACAACAACAAATCTTGCAGTCAATGACTGTATAGGCATTGTTTTGTAAGGTTCCTTTACGTCACTCATTGTTGTTATTAGGTGTTGTCAAGTCAATTCCACCTCCCAGCAGCCTTGTGTACAGCAGAAGGAAACACTGCACCATCCTCACATGCTTCGCTGTGTTTGAGTCCATTATTGCAACCACTGTATTCATCCATCTCATTGAGCGGCTCCTTTTTGGCTGGCCTTCTCCTTTACTGAGAATGATGTCCTTCTCCAGGGTTTGGTCCTTTCTGAGAACACACCCAAAGTTTTTAAAATGAAGTTTTGTCATCTTTGCATCACAGTAATTTCTATAAAATCCCAGTCCTTTTTCTCATAAAATGCTATCAAACAAAATCTTCACCTTCCTGCACTTATATTTTAATTTATATGCTGGGTTTTCTAATTACCTCTGTTTCTTTGTTTTGTTTTGTTTTTTCTTTTGTTTTTACCTCAACAATATAGCATATTTAACTACAATTTGGAACCCTAACTCTAACTCTCTAAGTAAATACAGTAAGTTATCCACTATCGAAAATTTAATAAATAGTTTTCATAGGTCTTTTTCAAGTTTTTGAAGAAAATGTCGAATGAGGTAAGGCCTGGACCTTTAAAGACCTATCTACAGATTGATGTTGATCTTATCAGTGTTTGGGTTTCACTTTTCAATCAGCAATAAGAGCACACAACTGTTTTGTAGGGAAGAAAGTATGGTTTAATGAACAGAACAGCAGACTAAGATACAATCCTGATGCAATCTTTGCCACTTTGGACAAGCCCATTAACCTCATGAACTCATTCAGAAATGTAAGCGCTGCATTACACTTACTTCCTGTCCCCAAATTCAGGGATTCTATGGACTCAAGCATGGCCACAGTAGTGAGGTTGGCCCAGGATCTGGCAGTGTTTCGTTCTGCTGTGCTATTAGTCAGTCCCGACTAGATGGCACCTAACAACAACAACAACAACAACAATTAAGGAACTCTGATAGTGTAGTGTTTATGAATGGGGCTGCTGATGCAGTTTGAAACTACCAGGTGTTCTGTGGGAGAAAGATGAGGTTTTCTGCTCCCGTAAAGATTTACAGCCTTGGAAACCCTAACAGGGTCACTATGAGTCAGACTCCACAGCACACAACAACAACAATTATCATGTTATGAGTCGGAACTGACTCTATGGCACACCACCATCACCATCCTTATCATGTTTGGTAATTATCATGTTTGGTCAGAGAAAAAGAGGAAGACCCCACTGAGATGGATTGGCAAAATGGCAGTATCAATGGGCTCAAGTGTGGCAACAATTGTGAGGTTGGCCCAGGACCAGGCAGTGTTTCGTTCTGATGTGCATATGGTCGCTATGAGTTAGTACCGACTTGATGGCACCTAACAACAGACATTATCTAGTCTGGAGTCCTGGTGTGGTACTGTTTGATAAAGCACTGGACCACAAGGTCAGTATGAACCACAAGGTCTGTGGTTCAAACTCACCAGCCACTCCTTGGAAACCCTATACAGGGTTGCTATGAATTGGAACTGACTCAATGGCACTTAACAACAACAGCACAATTATCTAGTCCATACTTCCCCATGGGAGTCCTGGTGTGGCGCTGTGGGCTAATGCATCAGACTGCAAAATCTTTTGAACTGCAAGGTCGGTGGTTCAAGTTCACCAGCTGCTCTTTGGAAACCCTAAAAAACGGAGTCCCTGTGGGTCAGAATTGACTTGACGGCACTTAACAACAACTTCCCCATGTGAAGAGAATACAATATGATCCCTTTAAGTACCCATTTCCTCTCTCAAAGATGATGGTGGTAGTGGTATGCAGTGGAGTTGGTTCTGACTCATAGGACCCTGTACAGGGTTTCCAAGGCTGTAAATCTTTATGGGTGCAGAAAGCCTCATCTTTCTCCCCAGGAACAGCTGACCTTGAGGTTAGCAGCCCAATTTGTAACCACTATGCTATCAGCGTTCCTTCTCTCAAAGATAGGACAGTAATATTTCTTACTAGCCTAATTAACTATATTTCAGTAAAGATGAACCTTATAATTTTCTCAAGGCAGACAGATAAATTTCAATTAATTCTGTAAATATTTGTTGAGTGAATACTACATCAGGCAGTATACTGAGGAACAATATTGTTTCTTTCTATATTGAATTCAGAGATATTAAAATGTGAAGGACGTATGTTTTGAATAACAAAATATGATAAAGTGTGAATAAAGTAAACTAAGGAGGCTATCTACTTAAACTGGCAGCATTTGAGGTTCAATTTTGATAATGGTATATGGTATGTGGGTTAGACATCGGAGCTCAGGCCTACCTAAAATAATTAATTTAACAGAAGGTTCCCTCCCTGTCATAAAACTGGATCCTCTAACAACTATAGTCTCAGTGTGGGGCGAACTAGAAATAATCTATCTCCCTACTACTACTAAGAGTTTCATGCCGTCCTGCACAGGGACACTGGAGTTGGAACCGACTTGATGGCACCTAACAACACCACTAGTATCATTATCACTAGGGGATGCTAACAAAAATTGTTTATCTCAAAACTTGGTGCTGAGTTGGCAAAGGGAAGAGATTATCTTTCTACAAATATCTAGCCACAAGTCAACCTTAATGCAGGTTTACAGTCCAACACATACAACCTGGAAACTTAAAAAAACACTAAAACAGAATTAGGTTGAAAATAGCCCTAATGCAACAATGCCATCAGGTGCTCAAAAGAAGCAAAGGCAAATCTCTCTGGAGGAATTTGCCTTCAGCCCAGGCCTCCTTCCCAAAAAGAAAAAATCTGTTTACAGTAAACCGAAACAAAACAAAATAATCACAACAAAATGCCATGAATAAAACCAGCAGAAACAGTAGCAAATCAGAACTGGAAAACCATTAGTTGTCCAAAAAGGAGAAAAAGTATATGTAGCACATCACTTGAACTAAAAGACAGGCTTGAAAATTATTTTTAAAAGACAACATATCTGAAAAGAAAGCAAAAGAACATATTTTTTTAAGTAACAATTAAAATTTTGTGTTGTAATTGTTCTTTATGATTGTCATTAAGTGCTGTCGAGTTGGTTCTGTCTTGTAGCAAGCCTGTTCCAAACCAGTTCCAAGGAGCAACTGGTGGGTTTGAACCACTAATCTAGTGGTTAGCAGTCCAACACTTATCCTACCATGCCACACCAGGACACTTTGTTGTTGTTGTTAAGTGCTGTCGAGTCGGTTTCGACCTATAGCAACCCTTTATAGGGTTTCCAAGGAGCAGCTGGTGAGCTTGAACTGATGATCTTGCAGTGCAAACAGTTTTGCAGTCTGGCACATTAATCCACAGCACCACACCAGGACTCTGCCAGGACACTTTAGACACAGCCATAAACAGAACCAGTAAACTCGAAGACAGATTTGACAAAATTACACAGAAAACAGAACAAAGAGGAAAAGATGAAATTTTTCACAAATATGAAAAATATAATGGAGGGTATAGTGCAGGTGACTAGAACAGCCTGAAAAGTGATTATTTAAAGCTCTAGAAGAAGGGAACTGAGAAAATGGGACCGAGACAGTCAGTGAAGGAATAGTGACTGACAATGTTTCAGAACTAAAGAAAGAATTCAGTATAGAGATGCAAGGAATCTAATGAATCTGGACCAGAATTAATAAAAAGAAAGTCACATCCAGACCCACAGCAAGGAAGCTACAGAACCTCCTCACCCCCAAACAAAACAAAACAGAGGGAATGGAAGAAAATACTGTTGAATGATGATTTACAGAGGAGATGGTAATCATTGTAATGAAACAATGGTGTAAAGCCGATGTTCTCCCATGCAAACTATCACTAAGTTCACAATAAAAACTTAAAATATATATACAGCAAACCATGCTATCAAGACCTGTTACATGAGAACAAGATGTTTCTCTTGAAAAGAAATGTACTGTATCCGCCTGACTATATGAAGATTGAGACTTTTCTGTTTTTGTAATCTTGTTTGCTAACTACTGGTGATACATAATGAATTCTGTTTATTCAATTACAAAAGCATGATCTTTCTTTTCTTAAAAAAAGAAAGAAAGCTACAGAAAGAACACTAAAGTAAATAACGAAAAAAATTACAGCAGCCATAAAAAAAAAAAAAGTCACAAGATTTCCTTGGCATGATCTCTTTGAAAGGGCTTGTTTGTAGAAGAATCATTGCCAACCTGGTATTCTATAACTAATGGGGAAATCTTTTTTAAATGAAGTCCAGATAAAGACATTTTTCAGAAAACCAAAAGCAGAGAATTCGGCATGAAAAATCTTCATTAAGGAAAATTCTGGTGTGTATTTTTGGCAGAAAGAAAGTGCCAGCATTAACATAGGAAGTTGGAAGGGGTCATTGAAGTTGAAATGTTCTAAGACCTTTGTATTGTTGACAAGGAGGCTAAAGATTTTGATTTATTGAATATTTTTCATTTGTCACTTCAAATATATTTATCTTTTCATCTTATTTTCCTCTCAGTCTTTGGGTATATTTATAATAACTGTTTCAAATCAGTGTTGTTAATTGTGTATCTCTGCCATTTCTGGGTCTGTTTCTATTGACTGATTTTTCTTCTGATAGGGATCACATTTTCCTGCTTCGGTGTATATCTCCTAATTTCTTAATGAATGGTGGACATAGAGAAGGTTTCAGTGTTGAATGATGGATTGTGTTGCCTTCTTTTTTTAAAATTTTTTTTAAAGTTGCCTTCTTTTAAAGAGCGGTGTTGAATTTTGTTTCCACTGGCTGTTACTAGAGGATCTCCTTGATCTTTCAAGTCATGTTTTTTAAGCTTTGAGTAGCCATTACTCTAGGGCTACTGTAGTACCAATTACTATGGTTTGATCTTTCTAGAGTCTTTGCTGAATGCCTCAGTTATATAGACAGTTCTCGGTACACACTGGATGGTTGGAATTCAAATGTCTCTCTGCTCTAAGTGTGCTCTGGGAAACGCTCACCTTACAGCACCTCAGGAACTCTTTCCCCAGCTTTGAGGAGCTTTGCATTATGGATGTCCAGATTAGTATTTAGTCAAAATAATCAAAGGGATCCCTATGCAGATTTCTGAAAACTCTTACTTTGTATAGCTACTTTCTCTCTGGTAGCCAAGGAAGTGGGAACTTGTGAGACAGAGTACCAGAGAGAAGGTAGCTACACAAAGTAAGAGTTTCACTCCTCTAGGCTAAAAGCCAGGATAATCATGAAACTCACTTTATTCTCTTCTTTCAGGGATCAATGCCTGAAGAGTTATTTCATTCATTTGTTTTGTCTAGTTCCCTACCCCCCAAAATTCCTTATAGAAGACTTTTAAGTAATGCAATGTAGATATTTTCCACACCCATATCTCTGGAGGAACTTGCCTTCAGCCCAGGTAGAGGTAGAACCTAATCTCCCTCCTTCACCTTGAGTGTATGCTGAATTTATTTACTTGTTTTCACAGAACAGAGTATGTAAAGGGTAAAATGGTTACATGGTGGAGCAACATAGCAGACACTACATTAACAAAGTAGTCAAGGTTAACATCAGCCGTAAAAAGCCATATTGATGTCATGTAGCTTCTGATAAAATGCAATACTTCATTTCTATAGTATTCTATCCAAAAATCTATAACCCCAGTATGGTGAAATGAGTTATTTATGCTGTCTTTTGCTTTGGCCCTTTGGAAAAAACAGCTTGAGAAATTTTTCCTCTGAGCCCTGAGAAGTTACCTTTGCCCTAGAAATCTACCTTTCAGGATTTGTTACTTTTTTCCAGGTTGATAAACATTTCCCAAGTAAGCCTTAAACAGCCTGTGATGTGATGCTTTTTGTCTGGTACTGGTGAGCTTGAACCACCGACTTTGTGGTTCAAACCGACTATGCAGTCCAGTTCATTAGCCCACAGTGCCACACCAGGATCCTTACTATACATCAAATACTGTTCTAAGAGGTAAGTTAACTGATTTAACTTTTACAACAACCCTACGAAGTAGTAGTAAATTTGGGATATAAATTAAATGAAATTATACAAGATTACCAAATTAAGAATTACAGAATTTAGAATATATATATATATATATATATATGGAGCTCTAGTGGGGTAGCAGTATTGAGTCGGGCTGCTAATCTCATGGTCAGCAGTTAAAAACTACCAGCTGCTTCATGGAATAAAGGCTTTCTGCTCCCGTAAAAATTTACAGCCTTGGAAACTCTATACAGGGTTGCTATGAGTTGACTCCACGTCACATAACCACCACCAGATTATAAACTAAAGCCCATTGCCATCAAATTGAATCTGACACATAACAATTCCACGTACAACAGAAGGACACACTCCATGGTCCTGCGCCATTCTCACATTCACGACTGTGTTTCAGTCCATTGCTGCAGGTTATGTGTCAATATATCTAATTTAGGATCTTCCTTCCCCTTTTTGCAGACTCTCTATTGTAGCATTGCATACAAGCATAGTGGGACAGTGGTATGCCACTGTGTCTGTTCTGACTCATAGGGACCACTATAGAATCTCCAAAGCTATAAATCTTTACAGAGGCAGAAAACCTCATCTTTCTCCCTCAGAGCAGCTGGTGGATTCGAACTTCTGACCCTGTGGTTACCAGCGCAATGCGTAAACCACTGAACCACTAGGACTCCTTGTATACAACATATTATCACAAGATAGCACCTTTTCTCAGTGTCACAATATTCATTCTTTTCTTTTTTACTATCTTTGTTTGTGTTCTCCCAAAAGTAGACCCTGAGTTCAAGACTTGGGAGAATATAGCTTATTTGCAAGTGATTCCAAGAAGCACAGTAAGACAGTGGAGAACCAAAAGGAATGGAAGATGTACTAGTAATAGAGTAATTGCTGTAATACCTTAGTTAACCATTGTGTTAACTGGGGCTCAATCCAGTTGGGGTGATCTGAGAGACCATAAACAACATGCCCTAGAATTATGCTACAAAAGATATGGAGGCTGAGGTATTTTGTCCCCATCTCCAGTCCCTTATTAAGTGAGAGTTGCTCCCAGGCATTATATCCCAGGCAACGTGTGGACTGTTCAGCATTCAAATGCATATGAGGTTATTGAAAAAGCATGGCTTGGGTCAGGCACACCCCAGTCCTCAAGCTGACATCCTTGCTCTTCAACACCTTCAAAAAGCATGTAAAATACCATTATAAAATAGACACTGGAGGGAGAGAGAAAGAAATAGTCAGAAATATCACCATGGAAAGTTTGTAAGCCCGCCTTCTGCCTATAACTGA
>NW_006408527.1:19166605-19172472 GCF_000296735.1 Chrysochloris asiatica
TTGCATGGAGGGATTTGTAACCATGGCAATGAGAGAAAATATATGAAAGATTGAATGTAAAACTAATGTTCTCCCATGTAAACTATCAAATAATTCACAATAAAACATTTAAAAAAAAAACAAACAGTTGCTGTACAGTCCATCTGACTCCTGGGAATCCCATGTGTGTCAGAATCGAACTATACTCCATAGAGATTTCATGATGGACTTTCTGAAAGCAAGTTGCTTCTGTGCATGTTCCAGCTGCCAACTTCCCAGTAGTCCAGAGCTTAGTAGTAGTCCAGAGCTTAACTGTTTGTGTTGCCAGAGATTTTAGCTGCCCTAACAGGCACCAGACTGCAAAGCCGTTTGAACTGCAAGGTCGGCAGTTTAAGCTCACCAGTCACTCTTCGGAAACCCTGTATAGGGTTGCTATGGGTTGGATCTAACTTGACGGCACTTAACAACAGCAACAACAACAGAACCATGAATTTGTTTAGTGTGGCAAGGTGTCCTGCTAAAATTGCTCACTTTTCTAGACTTCCTTGTAGCTAGGGGTGAACAAAAAGACTCTGTTGTGGCCGATGATATATAACTGGAAGTCATTGGATAGAAAATCGGAGAAAGATTTTTTAAAAGCACAGACTCAGATGGCATGTTCCTCTGGCTTCCTGCATTTTCCCAGAGGGCCACAGCCATGAAGACAATGCCCTAAGAATTGCTAAGAGAATGTGCCAGTGTGCTAAGGGAAACTGCAGGGAACGATAGATGTAGTCTGATGGCATTATTGAGCCCCTGTACTAGCACTGGTTTATCTATTTTAGCTTTCCTATTGTGTGAATTCAATACATTTGTATTTGTTTAAGCTACTGCTAGTTGGATTTTGTTACTTTCAGCTGAAAACATTCCATATCATAAATAAAAGAATGGGGAAACAATAACATAAACCGAAGACTCAGTTTGACTGTGATCGCTTCTTCCTTTTCAAAGAATGAGCGCATACGGACAGTCAAGTAATTTAAAATAGTCTTCATATGTCAAAACACTGATAGAAATGGAATAGAATAGAAGCAACATTGATAGAAATAATAGAATATAAGCAAAATTCATATGATTTGATAAATAAAACTTAAAACTTTAAAGAAATCCTGCCTTTGAAGCTTGTTGTTGTTAAGTACCTTCAAGTCAATTCTGACCCATAGCGACCCTGTATAGGGTTGCCAACGAACAGCTGGTGAGCTTGAACCACCAATCTTGCAGTTCAAACTAACTTTGCAGTCTGACATATTAGCCCACAGCACCACACCAGGACTCCCAAGCTTAGAGTTCAGAATTTGAACCTTAAGAGTTTAGAATTATGTGCCATCAAAGACTTGGAATGGATGCCTAAGCTCTTGGCTCAGATTTATTTGTTGGTGAGAAAAATTTTAAGAAACACCAATAGTACATTGTCCACGAAAATAATAAGGTTTAAGCTTCAGGGCTTCTCATGTAGTTATAGGGCTTCACATAAGATTTTTTAATTTGAAAAGTAATATATTTTAAGTGCCACAGGTTAAGATAATTAGGTCTTTCCACTCAGACTTCCCTTCTGTCACATTTCCCCAGTGCCAGGTAGTGTTAGACTAGTCACAGCTGTTTGGGAGCTTTAAGAAGAAATTGGGTTGGGAACACATTATTTTGGGTAAGTGGAATATTATATGCAGTTCACAGTCATTTCTGTACATTGTTAGGTTACTGCTAGTCCTCTAAAGGAAAGAATGGCTTCCAGGAATAATTCTACCGCCTACGGCATAGATTTATCTGACATTGGAACATGAAAACACAGGCTCAAAGGTCATGTAAAATTGTAAGTAGATCTTTCAATCTCATAAACATTTAATTAAAACCAAATGTCTTTCCACATATAAAGATATTGATAGTGCACTATGTTGTTGTTATTGTTAAGTGCTGTCAAGTCAGTTCCGATTTACAGAGACACTGTAGGTTTTCCAATGAGTGACTGGTGGGTTTGAACTACCAATATTTCAAATTAAGTCTTGATTTTTTTCTTCAGTTCTTTCAGCTTGAGAAATGCTGAACATGTTCTTCCTTCTTGGTTTTCTAACTCTAGGTCTTCATACATTTCTTTGTAATACTTGACTTTGTCTCTTGAGTTGCCATTTGACATTTTCTGTTCAGCTCTTTTACCTCCTTTATTTCTTCCTTTTGTTTTAGTATCTCTGTGCTGGAAAGCAAGTTTCAGAGAATCTTCTGACATTCATTTTGGTCTTTTCCTTCTTTCTTGTCTTCTTAATTACCTTTTGCTTTCTTCCTGTATTATGTTCTTGATGTCATCCCATAAATCTTCTGGTCTTCAGTCTTTAGTGTCTAACTTGTACTAGTCACTAAATGAAGACATTTATGGCAAACTAGTATCATCAATGCTAAGAGTATTTAATGTTAGTTATCACACAAGAAAATGTGAAGTGCCCTTTGAGTTTATTCTTGAGAGAAACTTAATAGAATTACAACCAAATCAGATTAACAGTCTTGAGAAATTACATGGTATTACAAATAACAAATTGTAAAAGGGAAAGAGGTTCTCTAAACTATCAATAATGCGGAATCCTGGTGTGGTAGTACAAGATAAGGTCTGCTAAGCAAAAAGTCTGTAGTTCAAACCCACCATCCACTCCTGGGAAACTATATTCAAGGTCGCTATGAGTAGAAACCAACTTGATGGCACTTAACAACAACAACAACAATCAATAATGAAGGTCATTTCAAACAGACATGAAAGAAAAAATGCTGACTTAACTTGTTTATTTGTTCAATAGAAAATGATATTATAAAATCATATCATTTAGAAAGTCGGTCAAAGAGCTGTAGAAAGAAAAGTATCACAGAGGTGATTCAGGCAGTCAACTAACAAAACCACGATGCTGTTTTCTGCATTTTGTGAATTTGTATTGTCTACTTAAAAAAAACTTTTTGTTTGAAATGTATTATGCTTTATTTTCCCATTCCAAATGAAGCTTTCTTCTGTGCCTAATTTTGTATTTATATTTCTATACACTGTTTTTTTTTAAAGAACCTCTTTTTCCCCCAAATACACAAGCTTCAGGTCCCACAAAGCTTGGATTTGCTCCTGATGACAGTTTAATGTAAAAACAAAAAACTTTATTAATTGGATAATATAAATTTACTCATCATTTTAATTCAAGTTTGAAAAGAAGGCATAAGGAATACAACCCATTCTTATTAAAAGTATAGCTATATTGTTGTTGTTAGGTGCCATTGAGTTGGTACCAACTCATAGCAACCTTATGCACAGCAGAATGAAATACTACCCAATCCTGGGCCCACCTCACTACTACTGTTGCCAAGCTTGAGTCCATCGATGCTGCCACCTGGCCAATTCATCTCGTTGGGGGTCTTCCTCTTTTTCTCTGACCTTCCACCCTACCAAACATATCCTTCTCCATAAATATCTTATATGATATATAAGATATATATAGTCGTATATATCATATAAGATATATAAGACTATATAAGATATAGTCTTATATATAAAAGTGAATTCCAGAGGGACTTAACACCAGGAGTGGAGTGTGTCCTTTGGACCTAGGGTCCCTGTACTGTGAAGCTCTTAAAATCAAGACACATGGAGATCTCTAAGGAATGCTGGGCCTACGGATGCTGAAAGGAAACCAGGGTCTTTCTTGAGAGATTGCACTCTGAAGTCAGACTTTTAGCCTCCTAAACCGTAAGAGAATAAATTTCTGTTTGTTAAAGCCATTGTGTGTAGTGTTTCTATTATAGCAGCACTAGAGAACTAAGACAGAAATTGACACCAGAAGAGTCGGGTGCTGCTTTCACAGATACCCAAAATGTGGAAGTGCTTTTGGAATTGGATAATGAGCAGATAGATGCTGGAAGAGTACTAATGTACCTAATAACAGCAAAAGCCTAGATTGCCTTGAAGAGACTGTTGGAGGAACTATGGATGTCAAAGACCATCCTGATGAGGGCTCAGTGGAAAGTGAGGAGAGCTTTAACAGCAGAGAAGGAACAGATGGTGAGAAACAGCAGCAGAAAAACAGCAGCAACAAAACCAAGAGACCAATGTACAATTGCACTGCACAAGAGCAGATCCACGGAGAAAGAGAGTGAGGTGCTTCTGGGCAGTTGTCAGTGGAATTAGGAGCAGGACAGCCGAAAACCAGCAAGCAGAAGCTGAAAAGACAAGGATCATAGGAAGCAGAGTTCCCTCAGTCTCAAAACGTGGGCTGTGAGCTCTGGGTTTTCAAGGTGGAGATATGACCTTAAGGATTTCTAAGATTGGGGCCACAGTTTCCTGAGTTTCAAAGAGTCAGATCTTCTTCACCAACTTGGGTCCAGAGTGTTGGACTGCTATTAAGATAAGGTCTCTGCCCAAAGCTGAGGCTACATGCCTGAGGGTGCAGAAGATCAGGGCACATATTTTCATAATTGATTTTAACACACAAATAGACAAGCATTCAAGCAAAGAAAAAGAGTAACAACCCGTATTCTGCCATCTGTCACCTGATGAAGTACCATCTCCCTGTTGTTAGCTGTCATCAAGATGGTCCCTGACTCACAGTGAACCTTACACCACAGGTTAAAATGCTTCCTGGTTCTGTCTCATCTCTAGGCTTGATTGTGGAGTGAAATATTGTGATCCAAAAGTTTTTCAACGGTTGATTTGGTAATAGATTTCCAGGTCTTTCTTCCTAGTCTGTCTTAGTCTGGAGGCACTGCTAAAACCTGTTCTGCATCATAATAACACATAAACCTTCACTAACAGATAACCAGATGTTTAGATCATATAACTAGATCCTCAATCAACACTTTCATCAATTGAAAATAGCTGATCAACTATGTACAAATCAGAATGAAAACTAAATGTAGCCAAGAAACAAACATAAAAATGCAGGGTCAGGAATAAAGAGAGAAACAGAATAAATACTGTTGTATTTCCACTTGGGATTCACTATGGGCCAAACCACCCTAAATGTATCCAATCTCATCTGATTTCGGAAGCTAAGCAGGGTCGGGCCTGGTTAGTATAGGATGGGAGACCACCTAGGAATACCAGGTGCTGTAGGATTTTGGATTTCTTCTGTGGTGCTATGGATCAGCATTGGACTGCGTACCACAGGGTAAGAAGTTCAAACCCACCAGCTACTCCTCAGAAACCCTATACAGGGTAGCTATGAGTTGGAACTGACTCAATGGCACTTAACAACAACAACAATGGACTCCCCCAAAAAAGCATACCTGGGAGAACAAACAAGGTGGCGGTTCAGGTGGAAGTGCAGTAAGAAGCTCCATCAGCAACAACAAAGAATATAGGACCAAGCAGGCTCAGGGGATGGTTCCAGAACTCTGAACCACATATAAAGGAATGTTTAGAATGTTGGAAGGCTTACAGCTAGCGGGATTTGTAGCAGAAGCAAAAAATCCATTGTTTTCTAATTCAAGACGCTCAGCTGCTCCAGGAGCTGCCATCTTGAGTGAGACCAAGCCGGTGAAGGATCAGAGCAGCCACGGATGCCTGACAGAACCGTGGAGATAAAGGTGTGGACATTCCTTTCTTTTGGTATCTGTTCGTTGGTCCCTTGCTGTCTGTGCACCTCCATTCTGGTGACTATAGGGGTGCCTGAGTGAGTAGACACCCCAGCCCCACCCTCGGAGGGTTCTATTATTCATGCGCACAGATCTCCTCAAAATTTAAAGAGACAGTGTTGACTTAAACCAAATGGCCACAACCGGCCCTGAACTGTTACCAACTAGAAAAAAGGCCTGAACGGGGATTATGGAGCAGAACACGCATACAAAAAAGAAAATAGATCAAAAATTAAATCCTAAGTTATGTCACAACG
>NW_006408527.1:19174441-19182665 GCF_000296735.1 Chrysochloris asiatica
GTTCAAATGGCTTTGCAGTCTGGCGCATTAACCCACAGTGCCACCCAGGACTCAGAGTGGTAGTTACTCTAAATACCAACAGAGAGGGAAAGAGTCTTCACATCAAGTATCAATGCTATCCCCTCTGTACACAGGGTAGACAGGGACAGGCAACTTAGACATTGACTACCTAAAATGAGAGGCCAATAAAGGCACGAAGTGACTGGCTTACAAGGTTTCAAGAGGGAGTTTAGTTTAAAAGTATGGGGGGAAAGAGAGTCCCCACTGAATAGCTGTCATCTTGTCTAGATGGGTGTGGTGAAAGGAGATGGTGATACGATTCATAAGATTCAATAGTGAATCATTTTTATCATGACTAATTGTGACTGTCACAATTATAAAGGTAGAAGTTTTGTAACAAAAAAAGGGGAGTTGTTTATCTTACAGTCCAGAAACAGAGGACCCTAGGACCATCAAGAGAGAAACGCACAAGCAAAATGCGGGACCTTATCCAGAGAAGCAGCAGTGCCAGAGAGGGAGGCAGAGGGAAAAAAAAAAAAAAGCATACCTGGGCTTAGGTTTTTTTCAGATGTACTTTTAGGACAACATTCCTTAAATGGCTTTAGTAAAACTGTCTACTTGGAGAATCTCAGTAGAATCTCAATAACAATCAAAGTGTAATATTTTAAAAGTTAAAAACATGACTTTCATACAAATAGTAGAGTAAACCTATGTAAAAAATAATTAATTTTAATGATGTAACAACAAAGATGGCAAAACTAGTTTCAAGAGTATTGAAGGAGCTCTCTGCTCCTCCCCAATGGACAGGCGGCCGCAACTTCTCTTCCAGTACCAGCCGCATCCCTGAGACAGGATGGTGAAGGTTGGAGTCAACGGATTTAGACATATTGGGCACCTGGTCACCAGGGCTATTGTTAACTCTGGCAAACTGGAGGTTGTTGCCATCAACGACCCCTTCATTAACCTCAGCTACATGGTGTGCATGTTCCAGTATGATTCCACCCATGGCAAGTTCAATGGCACTGTCAAGGCTGAGAATGGGAAACTTATCAACAGGAAGCCAATCTCTATCACCTAGGAGCAAGATCCCGCCAACATCAAGTGGGGGTGATGCTGGTGCTAAATATGTTGTAGAGTCCACCAGTGTCTTCACAAGGTTGGAGAAGACTGGGGCTCACTTGAAGGGTGGTGCCAAAATGGTAATCATCTCTGCGTCTTCTGCTGATGACCCCATGTTCGTGATAGGCGTGAACTATGACATAGTATGGTATGACATACTATGGTATGAGTATGACAACATAGTATGGTATGACATAGTATGGTATGAGTATGACAATTCCCTCAAGATTGTCAGCAATGCCTCCTGTACCACCAATTGTTTGGCCCCCCCTGGCCAAGGTCATCCATGACAATTTTGGCATTGTGGAGGGACTCATGACCATAGTCCATGCCATCATGCCACCCAGAAGACTGTGGATAGACCCTCTGGGAAATAGTGGCGTGATGGCTGTGGGGGACCAGAACATCATCCCTGCATCTACTGGTGCTGCCAAGGCTGTAAGGTCATCCCTGAACTGTATGGGAAACTCACTGGCATGGCCTTCCATGTCTCCACTCCTAATGTGTCTGTCATGGACCTGACATGCTACCTGGAGAAAGTTGCTAAATATGATGCCATCAAGAAGGTGGTGAAGCAGGCATCAGATAGACCCCTAAAAGGCATCCTGGGTTACACTGAAGACCAGGTCATCTCCTGTGACTTTAACAGTGATACCCACTCTTCCACCTTTGATTCTGGGGCTGGCATTGCCCTCAACGACTACTTTGTCAAGCTCATTTCCTGGTATGACAATGAATTCGACTACAGCAACAGGGTGGTGGATCTTATGGTCCACATGGCCTCCAAAGAATAAAGGCCCCCTGGACCACCAGCCCCAGCAACAGCACTAGAGGAAGAGAGAGGCCCTCAGCTGCTGGAAGTCCTTACCCCAACTCTAATCCCCCTATACACTGAGAAGCTCCCATCCTCAGTTTCCATCCAGACCCCACGAAGAAGGGGAGGGGCTTAGAGAGCCCAGACTTGTTATGTACCATCAATAAAGTACACTATCCAGCCAAAAATAAAAAAGTATTGTAGAAACTGTGTATTTGTAAATAAATAAAAAATAAAGTATTTTATAAACTGTGTATTTATAAAAAAGAATACTAGGATTAGTTTGCTAGGCCTTCAGTATGAACTGCATCTCAATGTAAAGAAAACAAAAATCCTCACCACTGGACCAATAAACAACATTCTTATCAACAGAGAAAAGATTGAAGTTGTCAAGGACTTCATTCTTCTTGTATGAACTGTAAACACTCTCGGAAGCAGCAGTCAAGAAATCAAATGATGTATTGCATTAGGCAAATCTGCTGCACAAAACCTTTTTAAAGTGTTGAAGAGCAAAGATACCGGCTTGAGGACTAAGGCCTGACCCAAGCCATGGTATTTTCAATAACCTCCTATGCATATAAAAACTGGACAGTGAATAAGGAAGACCGTAGAAGAATTGATGCATTTGAGTTATGGTGTTGGAGGAGAATATTGCAAGTGCCATGGGCTGCCGAAAGAACCAATGGATCTGTGTTGGAAGAAGTTTAGCCAGAGTGCTCCTTAGAGGTCAGGATGGCCAAAGTTTGTGTCTCATACTTCGGACATATTGTCAAGAGGGACCAGTCACTGGAGGATATCATTTTTGGCAAGATGGAGGGTCTGAAAAAAAGAGGAAGACCCCCAGTGAGATGGATTGGCCAAGTGGCAGCATCAATGGGCTCAAGCATGGCAACAATGGTGAGGTTGGTCCAGGATCAGACAGTGTTTTGTTCTGTTGTGCATAGGGTCACTATGAGTCAGTACGGACTCGATGGTACCTAACAATAACAACAACAACTGGTTCCAACTCATACCAACCCTGTCTAGGGTTTCTGAGGAGCGGCTGGTGGGTTTGAACCACCAACCTTGCAGTTCAAACCCACCTTGCGGTCTATTGCGTTATCCTGCAGCAGCACACCAGGACTCCTTAGGAGGCCAAAAGTCCAAATTTAGAGTACCAGGTCCAGAAGGCTGTTCACTTTGCAGAAAGGTCTTTGTTGCTTTTTAGCATCTATACCTAGGTTCTTTGTTGATCATGTGGCTTGTATCTTCCCTAGCTCAGCTTGATTGCTTGTAGAATTTGCTCTATTTCAAAACAGATTGGTTTAAGACACAGCCTATACTAACACTGCCACATTAACACACAAAGAAAATCCATCCCCAGAAGGGATTATAACCATAAGTATATAGGTTAGGATTTATAATACACATTTTGAGGAACACAGTTCAATCCATAACAATATGGTTTTTATTTTTTTGGTTAATATAGATGAATACATTGATTTTTTTAAATTCTTAAACCAATTTTATGTTCCTGGGTTTGCAAACAGTTTGTTAACAATCTTTGCATCTAACATTTTTTAACGAAAAATAAACTTTTCTTTTCACAACACTCTACAATGAGAAGTATTGTTTTACATATACATGTTTGTAAATTTCTTTAATGTCTAACTTAATAGAAGACAGCTGGATTCTCCTATCTGCTTAAACTTGTGATAATCTACTGTGTTGGAACTTTATGAAGAAACAACAACCTAACATGGGTATGTAATTGGAAAACGGAGGAATGTGTTAATTACTATAGTTTTAACTATATATTCATATAGTTCATTACGAATGTTCTTCTTTGAAATGAAACTAAAATGCAACAAGTTGTTTCTTAAAAGTTAGTTGAACTATAGGATCTGAAAATGCATGAATGAAATTTTTGTACTTTCACATTAAAATCCATTTGTTCATCTTGTCCATTAAAAAAATCTTTGCCTTTATATTTATGAACAATACATGTGGAGTTTTCTCATAAAGTCTCTGTCTTGTTTTGGTATCAGGGTAATATTGGTCTCCTTAGAATGAGTTGAGGAGTGTTTATTCTCTCCAATTTTCTGGAAGACTTTACAAGGAATTGTTTTGTTTTTCTTTTCTTTTTCCTTAAAAACATGGTAGAATTTATCAGAAAAGTCATGTGGGCCTGGTGTTTTCTTTTTAGAGTATTATCTTAGTTCTCTTGTGCTGTTAGAAATACCACAAGCAGATAGCTTTAACAAACAGAAACTTATTCTCTCATAATTTGTTGTTGTTTTGTGCTGTCAAATCAGTTCCGACTCATGGAGACCCTAAGTAGGGTTTCCAAGGAGTTATTTGTGGATTTGAACTGCCCCGACATTATGGTTAGCAGTCCAGTGCTTATCCTACAGCCCCACACTAGGACTCCCCCTACACTAGGACTGCTTGTTAAGTTCACAGGGTGGGATGCCCTGGGCTTGAGACCTAGTTCAGTGTCTGAAAGAGACAGAACTAGCAAGTCCTATCTCCTTGCAAAGCAAGAAAAAGATCAGCAGCAAAACACTTAGTTTATTGCAGCATTGAACATTCCAGAAGACTGGGGACAGGTCTAACTCTAGTGAGGACAGACCTCATAGAGTTAGGGGCTGGGTATTAAGTACAGTTTTTCTCTTTCTGGTCTCAGATGCCCTCCTGTAGGGGCAGGGCTGATGCTGCCTTTCACGGCACAAACTGCAAGGTGTCTCTGTTTTTGTGGTTTAGCTGTTTCCTTCTTGCTCTCACCCAGCACCTGTCACTCCTGTTTGTTGTTGTTGTTATTATTAAGTGCTGTCGAGTCCGTTCTGACTCATAAGGTTTCCAAGGAGTGGCTGGTGAGTTTGAACCACTGACTTTGTGATTCAAATTGATCTTACAGTCCGGTGCTTTGTGTTGTTGTTGTTGTTATCATAGCCTGTGACACCATGGGTGATCATTACATTACATCATTACACAACTGGTCCAGCCAAGTCAGATCGGGGGTGGATTACAATTTAATCCGTCACATGTATTAAACTATAAATTCAGTATATAGCTATTGAGGTTATCTAGTTTCAATTACAACGAGCTTTAGTAGGTTTGTGTATTTCAATGTGTTTGTCTTTTTCATCTGTATTGTTGAATTTATGGGCATAAAGGTGTTCATAATATCCTCTTATTATCTTTAAATTTTTTTATCATGGTAAAGTATATGTAATCAAAAAATTTCCATTTTAGCCATTTTATATCCAGTGACATTAATTACATCTACCATGTTGTAGAACAATGTCCAATATCCATTTCCAAAAGTTACTTTTGTTTTTGTTGTTAAGTGCCATCGAGTTGGTTCTGACCCATAGCAACTCTATATAGGGTTTCCAAGGATCAAATGGTGAGTTTTGAACCACCAACCTTGCAGTTCAAAGTGGTCTTGCAGTTAGCACATTATCCCGCAGCGTCACACCAGGACTCCAAAAGTTTTGTTGTTGTTGTTGGTGTTAAGTACTTTGTTGCCAGTTCCAACCCATAGCGACCCTCTCTATAGGATTTCCAAGGAGCAGCTGGTGAGCTTGAACCACCAACCTTGCAGTTCAAACTGACTTTGTAGTCCAGCGCATAATGGTTGTCGTAGTACCTGAAACCCTCTAACTTCAGGCCCACCCACTTATATGGAGACACAACAACCAGGAGAAGTAGAGAATATCACCATCAGCACAAAGCCTCCACTCTCTAGTCTTTTTACCAATTCTGGTACGAGCCATCCCTTCCACAGCACACTACTTCTTTTCTGGGTTCAAAACTCTGTTGCAATGGCCAAACTGACTATATTTACAGTTAAGCCGTTTATTATGGAAGTCCTGGTATGGCACTGTAGGATAAGCACGGGACCACAAGGTCGGCAGTTCAAACTCACCAGCTGCTCCTCAGAAATCCTATACAGTGTTGTTAATGAGTTGGCACTTATTAACAACAAGAAGCTACAGAAGACATGAAGACAGAGTTTGGAAGTCTACCCGCCCCCAAGTGGGAAGCACATCCTTCCTTTCTTCGGTTCAGGACAGTTCTCTCAGCTCCTCTTGCTCCTCCAAGGGGTGCAGATCCTTTTCTCTGCTGCTCCGGCGTCCTCTCAGCCCGTGGAGGACAGGTCTATCTGCCTTCTGCCATCTGGCAGTCAGCCTCTTCATTGTTAACTGACCCAGCTCACAGCCCTGAAGAACTTCAGTTCTGCTCTCATAGCTGCGCTGCATGCAGTGGGTTTTTGCATTCACCACCAACCCTGCCCGCAGCAGAGCCCCTTCTGGGCCTGTTGCCTCAGATTCAGAGCCCCTTCTGGGCCTGTTGCCTCAGACCTCTCACTGTCTTTAGTGTTATAGCCCTTAACCCCTGTTACAGCTCTTTTAGGAGGTTCCTTGCCTCCTCTTTCTCTGCTTTATTTCTCTCCTGCTTCTTTCTTCTTTCATTTTCTGTCTACTAGTCTGTGGAGGTGGCTGCACATACAAAGGGACTTTGTTGTTGTTGAAAATATACACAGCAAAACACACACCAATTCAACATCAGAAACCCTTATCTTCTCCAAATTATACAGCCTTAAAAAAATAAAAAACAAAAACTTTTTATTGTGAATTGAGTGAAGGTTTACAGAGCAGATCATCAGTTTTACATTCAACAAATCATATACTTTGCTTCATTACAATGATTGCAATCCCTTCCATGTACCATCAGTTAACAGTATTCACCTCTATTTACTTTAGCTATTGCATTCCTCCCTGTGTCTCCTGCTACCTTCTTCTCTCCTCTGCCAACCTCCCTCTTGTTGTATAATGCTCATGAATAATTTTTCCTCCTTTCTGTCCTTCACCCCCTAGCCCAAGTAACCATCACAGAATGTTCCTTTTATCAAGAAAAGCTTTTCTTAATTTTTAATATTGGTCTCATACAATATATGTTCTTTTGTTGTTGACTAATTTCACTCAGCTTAATGTCCTCCAGGTTCATTCATGTTGTGAGGTGTTTTGCAGATTCATCATTAGTCTTCAATGTAGAGTGTTCCATTGTATGTAAGTACCAAGGTTTGTCTAATGATTCTTCTGTCCATGGGCATGTTTCTACAAGACACACATCTTGTTGATGTGTGTCTTGTAGACAGCATATTGAAGCATCCTGTTTTCTTACACATTCTGTTACTCTCTGTCTCTTGATTGGTGCATTTAATCCATTTCATTCAGTGTTATTAACAATAGGTATGAATTGATTGCTGTCATTTTGCTGTGATTATTTTTGTGGTACTGCTGGTGTCTTTGTTCCACATAATTTTCTGCATTGAGTTCATTTTGTTTGAGGGTTTTCTTTTCATTTTCTTCATTTCTATTGTGTTAATGTTTACCAAATCTTTCTGATTTTCCTCTTTTTTATTTTGATGTGAAGGTATACTGATTTTCTTTGAGGTTGCCCTGTAATTTATTGTTTTTTCTCCATTTAAAACAGTCTGTTTTGTTTTAAAATCTACTTCTTTGCCTTTTGGAAATTTCTGTATCTACATTATAAAGTGATATTTCTGGTTCCCTGTTTTCAGTCTTACAAGTTTGTTTTGGAGTCCTGGTGTGGCACTTTAGGATAAGCACTGGATCACAAGGTCAGTTTGAACCAAAAGGTTGGAGGTTCAAATTACCAGCTGCTCCTCAGAAACCCTATACAGGGTTGCTATGAGCCAGAAATGACTCAGTGGCACTTAACAACAACAGTTTCTTTTTTCACTTTACTTAAAATTCTTCCCTATGTGGATTGAGTTCTGAATGGGTGTGATGTATGGTAATCTCAGGTTGTTGTCTGCTGTTATTGGTTCTCAATCCAAAGAACACCCTTTAGTATTTTTTGCAAAGGTGATCCGGTTATTACAAACTCCTTTAATTTCTGTTTATCTGGAAATGTCCTAATTTCACCATTGTATTTAAGGATTATCTTGGCTAGGTATAGGATTTGGGTTGGCAGGTTTTTTTCTTTCAGAGTTCTGAGTATGTCATCCCATTGTCTTGCATGGTTTCTGCTGAGAAATCAGAACTTAGTCTTTCTGGTTCTTCTTAGTAGATAACCTTTTGTTTTTTCTGAAAGAATCTCAGGATTCTTTCCTTGTCTTTGGTTTTGGACAGTTTGATTATGATATGTCTTGGTGGTTTTCTTTTGGGATCTATCCTGTTTAGGGTTCATTGTGCTTCATGTATGCTTATCCTCTTGTCTTTCATTATGCTAGGGAAGTTTTGTTCCAACAACTCTTTTTTAGTTTTTCCTCCTGTTCTG
>NW_006408527.1:19182803-19197804 GCF_000296735.1 Chrysochloris asiatica
TTGGAACAGATCTGGCCCTTGCGGCCCAATTTTCTGTCAAGCAGTAGGTAAGAATATTTTGGTATGTGTAGTGGAGTCAGTTCCGAATCATAGTAACCCTGCACAGGGTTTCTGAGGCTGTAAATCCTTACAGGAGCAGAAAGCCTCATCTTTCTCTCGCTGAACAGCTGGTAGTTTCGAACTGCTGAACTTGAGGTTCGCAGCCCGATTCGTAACAACTATGCTACCAGAGCTCCTTTGTTGTTGTTGTTAAGTGCCGTGGAGTCGGTTACGACTCATAGCGACCCTGTACAGGGTTTCCGATGCTGTAAGACCTTACGGGAGCAGAAAGCCTTATCTTTCACTCGCTGAACAGCTGGTAGTTTCAAACTGCTGACCTTGCGGTTCGCAGCCCGATTCGTAACCACTATGCTACCAGAGCTCCTTTAGGTAAAAATATTGTTGTTGTTGTTGTTACGTGCTGCCGAGTCGATTCCTACCCATAGCACCCCTATATGGGGTTTCTGAGGAGCAGCTGGTGGACTTGAACTGCCGACCTTGCAGTTCAAACGGCTTTGCAGTCTGGCGCATTAACCCACAGCACCACACCAGGACTCCTAGGTAAGGATACAGGGGGCCAATAATACTAGTAAAGTATGCTTACTATGGAATAGTCAACAATTCAAGATCAAAAGGGCAATATTTACCTAAGGACAAAGTTAAGAAAGGTTGGTAAGAAGGGTGGAATGAAAATAAGAACTATAAGGAGGAAGCAGGAGCACTGTTTTTCCATGGAGGGGATTGTAATCATTGAGATGAAACAAAGTTTATGATTTGTTGAATGTAAAACTAATCTTCTGCTCTGTAAACCTTCACTCAATTCACAATAAAAAATTAATATATGTACACATGCATACATATATTGTTGTTAAGTGCTGTCAAGTCAGTTCTGACTCATAGTGACCCTGTATAGGATTTTCAAGGCTTTTTAAATCTTGGTAGGAGCAGAAAGCCTTATCTTTGTCTTGTGGAGTGGCTGGCGGGCTTGAACCTTGGACCCTGCAATTTGCAGTCCAGTGCTAAGTGCTAATTGTATGGAGCCACTGGTGTCAATATATTTGTATTCCTAAAATATTCTTGAACTTACCCTTAAGCTTTGTTCAGGTGTGTTAGTTGGATATAGTCAATACCTTACAAAGTTTGCATTTTAATTTTGTTAGGTAAAAAAGCAGATAAATCTTAATCTAGGGTTAAGTTTTCCCCACACCTAATGTTGAATTCCACAAATTTTGATGTCTTTTGTTTTCATATTTTATTCAGTTCAAAATACAATGTAATTTCCTTTTTGATTTTTTTGTTGATCCAAGGATGTTTGTTGTTGTTGTTGTTGTTGTTAGGGACTGTTAAGTGGGTTCTGACTCATAGCAACTCTATGCACAACAGACTGAAACACTGCCATCCTCACAATTGTTTTGTTTGAACCCATTGTTCCTGCAACTGTATCAATCCATCTTGTTGGGAGTCTTCCTCTTTTTCTCTGACCCTTCACTTTTGCAAGCATGATGTTTCTCCAAAGTCTGGTCCCTCCTGATAACATATCTGAAGTATGAGAGATGATGTCTCACCATCCTGGCTTCTAAGCAACACTCTGGCTTTACTTCTTCCAAGGCAGATTTGTTTGTTCTTCTAGTAGTCCATGGTACTTTCAATATTCTTTTCTAACACCACGTCTTGTTTATTCATTGTCTAACTTTCACATGCATATGAGGCAATTGAACATACCTTGGCTTGGGTCATGCACACCGTAGTCCTCAAACTTACATCTATGCTCTTGAACACTTTAAATAGGTTTTATAAAGGAGTGCTGGGGTGGCACTGTGGGTTAAGGTGCCAGACTGCAAAGTGCTTTGAACTGTAATATTGTTGGGTCAAGCTCACCAGCTGCTCCTAGGAAACTCCATACAGGGTCGCTATGAGTCAGAACTGATTCAATGGCACTTAACAACAACACAAAGCAGATTTACCTAATGCAATACATTATTTGATTTCTTGACTGCTGCTTCCAAGAGCATTGATTGTGGATCCAAGCAAATTGAAGTCTTCAATAACTTCAATCTTTTCTCCATTTGTTGTTGTTGTTAAGTGCCTTCGAGTCAGTTCTAACTTATAGTGACCCTATAC
This sequence comes from Chrysochloris asiatica, assembly GCF_000296735.1. Lineage (NCBI taxonomy): Eukaryota > Metazoa > Chordata > Mammalia > Afrosoricida > Chrysochloridae > Chrysochloris > Chrysochloris asiatica. Next base: position 19,184,964 of record NW_006408527.1, read on the forward strand.
AGGATTTTCAAGGAGTAACTTGTGGTTTGAACCCCGACCTTGCTGTTCAAACCAACCTTGCAGTCGAGTACTTATCCTACAGCACCACATATTTTTGTTGTTGTTGTTAAGTGCCGTCAAGTAGGTTCCGACCCATGGTAACCCTGTATAAGGTTTCTGAGGAGTGGCTGGTGGGTTTGAACTGCCGACCCTGCAGTTCAAACTGACCTTGCAGTCCAGCACATTATCATGCAGCGCCACACCAGGACTCCACCACATATTTAGCATGATGTTATTTATTAGTCCAGTTGTGAGGATTTTCATTTTCTTTACATTGAGTTGCAACCCATACTTAAAAGTGTAGTCTTCGATCTTCATCAGTATTTAAAGTCCTCTTAACCTTCAACAAGCAAGGTTGTATCATCTTGGATCACAGGTTATTAATGAGTCTTCCTCTAACCCTAATACTATGTTCTTCATAAAATCCAGCTTCTCAAATTATTTGTTCACATACAGATTGAATAAGTATGGTGAAAGGATACAACCCTGACACACATATTTCCTGATTTTTAACCATTCAGTATTTCCTTGTTCTGTTTGAACAACTGCCTCTTTGACTATGTACAGGTTCCTCATGAGCACAATTAAGTGTTCTGGAACACCCATTCTTTGCAATGTTATCCATAGTTTGTTATGATCCAAACAGTTGAATGCCTTTGCATGGTCAATAAAGCTGAAGTAAACATGTCTCCGGTATTCTCTGCTTTTAGCCAAGAACCATCTGACATCAGCAGTATCTTTTCTTCTACATCCTCTTCTGAATCTGGCTTAAATTTATAAGTGAAATTTCTGGCAGCTCCATGATGATGTATTGCTGCAATTGTTTTTTCATTATCTTCAGCAAATTTTTACTTGTATGTGATGTTAATAATATTGTTCGATGGTTTCTACATTCCATGGGTCATCTTTGTTCGGAATGGGCAAAAATATTGATCTTTTCCAATAGATTAACCAGGTAGCTCTTTTCCAAATTTCTTGACAAAGACAAGTGAGTGCCTCCAATGCTACATCAGTTTATTGAAACATTTCAATTTATATCCTGTCAATTTCTAGAGTCTTGTTTTCTGCCAATACCTTCAGTGCAGCTTGAACATCTTCATCAAAAACATTGGCTATTGATCATAAAGTCTTGAAATAATTGAACATCAACCATTTGTTTTTGGTATAGTGACTCTGTATTCTTCCATCTTCCTTGGATGTTTTCTGAATCATTCAATATTTTACCCATAGACTCCTTCAGTATAGCAAGTTGAGGCTTGAATTTTTTCTTCAGTTCTTTAAGCTTGAGAAATTCTGAGCATGTTCTTCCCTTTTGGTTTTCTAACTCCAGTTCTTTGGAGTTAGAATTTCATTATAATAGTTGACTTTTTCTTCTTAAGCTGCCCTTTGAAATTTCTTGTTCAGCTTTTAATTCATCATTTTGTCTAGTTGTTTTAGCATCTCTACATTCCCATCAACAGTAATCTTGATGGCATTTTAATAAATTTCAGACTGAAGAAGCTGATAGAATTCTTCAATTTCATCGTCACTGCCTTTATGGTTGATGTGCTAATTTGAATAATTGTGGTATTAAAACTGGTCTTCTTTGTAGGCATATGGATATGATATTACCACAGACAGCATTGTAATTCAAGATAGATCTTGAAATGCTCTTTTTAATGATGAATATGATGAAATTCCTCTTCAATTTGTGGTTCCAGGCATAGTAAACCACATGACTGTCTGATTCAAAATACCAGCCCATTGTAGCTCACCAGTGTCTAGGATATTGATCTTCATGCATTCCATTTCATTTTTGACAACTTCCAATTTTCTAGATTCACACTTCATAATTCTACACTCCATTTATTAATGGATGGTTGCAGCTGTTTCTTCTCATTTAGAGTTGTACCACATCAGCAAATGAAGGTCCCAAAAGCTTAACTCGTCCACATTACTAAGGTCAACTCTACTTTAAGGAGGCAGGCCTTCCCCAGTCATATTCTGAGTGACTTCCAACCTGAGGGGTTCATCTCCCGGCACTATATCTGTCCATGTTCTGCTGTGATTCATACAGTTTTTAGTGGTCAGCCTCTCCTCTTCTAGTCTGTTTTAGTCTGGAAGCTCAGTTAAAACCTGCCCACCATGGTTGACCCTGCTGGCTTTTAAAATACCAGTGGCATAGCTTCCAACATCACAGCAACACACAAGTTCCCACAGTATGACAAACTGACAGGTGAGTATTGGTGTTTGAAATTATATTTTAATACATAATTTCAGGAAGGTGCATTGATGCCTGGAAGGGAACTGAAGTTACTATGGATAGAGGCTTCATGGATTTCATGTTTCAGAACTCTTGGTTTAGAGCATTGTTTGTTTTTCCTTCTTCATATTTTTCTTTCTGTTAATAAGTCTAGCCCTGAATTACTTTTCATTGTAATATTTAATCACCTTTATTTCACTATCAATTTTTCCCTCAGCTCTCATGTTTACCCTTTCCTTTAAGTTAACTTTTTACATTATGTACTGATGACAGGAAGCATGGTCAGTGATAAGAACTATGTAGTCAATTTGCATTTTACATGGGAAGCTAGTTGCTTTTGAGCAATAAACCCTTTCCCTTCCAATCAGCTGGTCCTGTATTGGCTCTTTGGCTCCTTTTCTACATTCCCAACACTGAATCCTCTACTCACAATAATTCAATAGATCTAACACTTTCATCTGAGTCTACAGCAAATTGGAACTCTGGGACCAGTGCTTTTCCACTCACGTCACATGCAATCTAGGCCGTTTCTAACCAATAGTAATACCAAGTCACATGTGTAATTTTAAATGTCCTAGTAACCACATTAGAAAGGAATTAACAAGTGAAATGAATTGTAATTTGTTTTAACCCATTATATCCCAAATATTATAATTTTAACATGTAACAAATATAAAACCATTTTGAAATACTTTTTTCTTTTTCAAACTTAGTTTTCAAAATTCAGTGTGTGTTTTATATCCACAGTACTCTCAACTGGGATGATAAATTTTCATTAGAAATACTTGATTTATGTTTAAATTTCATAAATTGTTGTTGTTAAGTGCCATCAAGTCGGTTCCAACCCATAGCGACACTGTATAGGGTTTCCCAGGAGCAGCTGGTGAGCTTGAACCTCCAACCTTGTAGTTCAAAACAACTTTGCCGTCCAGCACATTAACCCACAGCACCACACCAGGACTGAAAAAACATGTTTCCAAACCCAAGTTGTTCTAAAGTTTTCTAAATTAGATTTGGTTTCTTAATCACATTTCAAGTGCTTCATAGCCACATATGGCTAGTGACTCCTCTATTGGGCTTCAAAAGGTTCCTGGGAAAATTCTATTATCTTTTCATTCCATTTTTCCAGGTACTTGTTGAAGCCCTCTGAGATGATCATATTATCTAATTTCTTCCATGCTTGTATACTTTCTCTTTCTACATATGCAGGCACACATGCACACTTGTACACACTACAAACATTGGTTAAACATCTGTAAACTGATTTCCAACAGGAGACACTCTGTCAGAACTTCATTCAGGAATGAACTCTCAACATAATACCTTTTAATAACAATGGAGAGGCCCTGAATAGCCAACACAGCCTTAAAATAGAAGAACAATGTCAGAAGAATCAACAATTCCTGATTTCAAAACTGATGACAGAAATACACTTTCATAGAACAAAGAAAAAGAGTCATGTGGTCATTTTAACTGATGCAGAAAAATCATCTGGCAAAATCCAACACCCTTTCAGGATAAAAAACAACAACAACAAACAAACTAAAAAAAAAAAAAAAATCCTCAACAAACTAGAAATAGAAAGGAAATTCCTTAATGTGATAAATGAAAATCCAATATTATACTCAATGGAAAAGACTGAGAGCTTTTACCCTTAAGATCAGCAATAAAACAAAGACACCTGCTCTTATCAATGCTAGTCACTATTGTACTGGAAATCCTAGCCACAGCAATTACACAAGCAAAAGAAATAAAAGGCGTCTAAATTGAAGAGGAAATCAAGCTATTCTTATTCATGTGTGACATGATTCTATATACAGAAAATTCCAAAGAATCCACAAGAAAGCAACTAGAGCTAGTAAATGAACCCAGAAAAACAGTATATATGAAGTTTTTAAAAATCAGTTGGGTATAACACATATTTTTACAACAACAACAAAAAAAGAAATCAGTTGAATTTCTATACACCAGCAATGAACAATCTGAAAAGGAAATTAAAACAATTCAATTCATAAGAGCATCTTTAAAAAATACCAATGAATAAATTTAACCAGAGAGGTGAAAGACTTGCACACATTAACTGTACAACACTGATAAAAAATTAAAGAAGCTTACATAAATGGAAAGATTGTTTGTGTTCATGGATTGGATGACTAATATTAATAGGATGTCAGTACCATCCAAAGTAACATATGGATTCACCATGCAACAAAATTTTCACCATTCTTCTTTATAAAATTAGAAAAGTCCATCTTCAAATGTATATGGAATTTCAAGAAGCCCTGTATAGCCCAAGGAATTGTATTAGTTACACAGTGTTGCTATAACAGAAAATGTGAGTCCTGGTGTGGTACTGCAGGATAATGTGTTAGACTGCAAGGTTGGTTTGAACCACAAGATCAGTGGTTCAAACTCACCAGCCACTCCTCAGAAACTCTTTACAGGGTCACTGTGAGTCAGAGCTGCTTCAGTGGCACTTAACAACAACAACATAACAGAAATAGCACAAATGGTGACTTTCACAAACAAAATTTATTTTCTTACAGTTTAGGAGGCTGGAAGTCAGAATTCAGGGTGTTGGCTCCAGGGGAAGACTTTCTTTGTGTGTCTGCTCTAGAGAAAGGCCCTTGCCTCCTTTTGAGCTTCTTGTCCTAGGCAATTGTCATGAGGTTTGGCATTTCTCTTCCCCCATCTCTGCTTGTTTGCTTATTTAACCTCTTTTATATCTCAAAATAGATTTATTTAAGACACACCCTGCACTAATAATGTCTCATAACAGAACAAAGAAAGCCCATTCCCAAATGGGATGATAATCAGAGGTCAAGACAGTAGGACTTACAACACATTTTGAGTCGGTGGGGGCACAATCCATAAAAACAGAACTGAAAAAGAAAAACAAAGTAGGGAAACACACTCATTCTAGTTTCAAAATGTACTATAAAGCTATAAAAATAAGGTGTGATATTGATATATATAATGATAGATATGCAGACCAATACAATATAATTGAGAGTGCAAATGTAGTTCATACATTTATGGTCAATTAATTTTTTTTACAAGAGTATTAAATCCATTAGGTAAGGAAAGAATAATTTCAGTTACTAGTACTGAGGCAACCGGATCTCCATGTGCAAAAGAATGAAACTGGCCCCATATCTCATACCACACATGAAAAGTAACTTAGAATGGGTCAAATCTTAAAAAATACCATAAAAAGTTTATGAAAACCATGAAACACTTAGAATCAAGCATAAGAGTAATACTTCAGGACTTAGTTCTCAACAATGGATTCTTAGATATGACACCAAAAGCACACACAATTAAAGACATACGAGATCAATTGGACTTCATCAAAATGAAAACATTTTGTGCACCAAAGGACTTTATCAACAAAGTGAAGAGACAACCTGAAGAATGAGAGAAAAGATTTGGGAATCATTTATCTGATAAGTGTTTAATATCTACAACATATAAAGAACTCTTCCAATTCAACAGAACTCCTGGTGTGGTGCTGTGGGATCAACACTGGACTGGGAACCACAAGGTCGGCAATTCAAACCCATCAGCTGCTCCTTGGAAACCCTATACAGGGTCACTATAAGTCTGAACCGACTCCCCAGCACTGAACAACAAGTCAACAATAACAATAACAACAAAAGAAAAACAACCTAATGGAAAAATGGGCAAAGGACTTGAATAGATAGTTTATCAAAGAGGATATACAAACAGCCAATAAAAATATGAAAAGATGCTCAATGTCATTTGTCATTAACAAATCCAAAACTAAACCTGCTACAACTGTTTCCAAACTTATAGTGACCAAATAGGATGGTGTAGAAGTGCCCCACTGCTGTTGTTGTTAAGTGTCATAGAGTCAGTCTGACTCACAGCGACCTGGTGTTGGGTTTCTGAGGAGGCATTGGCGGGTTTGAGTCGCCAACCTTGAGGTTCAGACCGAACTTTTGGTCCAGTACTTATCCTACACGAGGACTCCATAAAACCACACTAGGTTAGTTATTATCAGAAAAAGGGCAACAAAATGTTGTCGAGGATGTGGAGAACATAGAATCCTCATTCATTACTGGTGGGAATGCAAAACAGTGTAGCCACTCTAGAAAAGAGTTTGGTAGTTCCTCAAAAAACTAAATAGAGATTTTCTACCATACCAAATGAAGCCAAATCCATTGCCATTGATTCAGTTCTGACAATTCCACTCCTAGGTGTATATTCAAAAGAAATGAAAGCAGAGACTCAAACGGATACTCATATGTATATGTCAATGTTCATTGCAACATTATTCACAATAGTCAAAAGATGGAAACAACCCAAGTGTCCATCAACAGATGATAGATAAACCACAATGTGGCCCATACATACAATGGAATGTTGTTCAACCATAAAGATAAATTATGATACATGCTAAATATGGATGAACCTTGAGACCATTATGCTGAGTGAAATAAGTCAGATACAAAAAGATAAATGTATGATTTCACTTACATGAAATATCAAGAATAAGCAAATTCATAGAGACAGAAAGTACACTAGAGGTTGGAAGAAGGGGAAGAAGAGCTATTGCTAAAGGGTTACAGTTTCTGTTTAAGGTGATGAAACTGTTTTGGAAATAGTGATGTTTATACAACATTGTGAATATAATTAATGCCACTGAACTGTATATTTAAAATAGTTAAAATGGCAAATCTGTTATTATATTTTACCACAATAAAAAAATTTTTTTTTAATCAAGACATATGGAAACTACTCTGTATACAGGCTAGATAGGGATGGGCAACTTAGACATTGGCTACCTAATACGGGGGCACTAAAAAGGCACAGAGTGACTGGCTTATAAGTTTTCAAGAGGGAGTTTAGTTTCAGAGTGTGCAAGGGAAGATAGAAATCCCACTGAATAGTTTTCATCTTGTCTAGACCAGTCTGGTGAAAAGAGATGAGGATAAGATTCTTATGATTCAATAGTGAGTAATTGTTATCATGACTAATTGTGACTATCACAACTGTAAAAGTAGAAGTTTTGTAACAAAAATGGGGGAGTAGTTAATCTTACAGTCCAGGAACAGAGGACCCTTGGACCATCAAGGGAGAAGAGCATGAGTAGAATGTGGGACCCTATCCAGAGTAGTAGTGACACCAGAGATGGAGGCAGAGATGAGGACATGGAGAGACAGAGCAGCTGAGAACTCTAGACTCATGGAAAGAGAAAGGATGTGTGCTGGCGACCAGGAGACAGACTTGCAGAATGTGATCTTTGGTTGTTTAAATGATTATATATTCCTGAGTGTTTTTGTATACACCCCCCCAAAAACAAAACAAAACAAAACAAAAAAAACCCAGAGGGAATAGAAGCAAATACTGTTGAATGATGATGCACAGAGGAAGACTGCAATCATTGCAATGAAACAATGGTGCAAAACCTATGTTCTCCCATGTAAACTATTACTCAATTCACACTAAAAACATTTGTTAAAAAAGGAATATGAAAAAATTGAATTAAATGATAAAGGAATTTTTTCATGAACCTTTTGAAAGTCCCCTCATATTTTCCAAATTTATTTCCCTTCTACCTTACTACCTTATTTTTATAATATTTAATAAGCATTGTAAAAATGTTTTGATGGTTTTTAAACACAGAAGTTCATTTGGTTCCTATAGGATAAAATAGACTGCCTTAAATGGAGGGAAGAGTTAATGGAATATAAGGTAACCACAACAGTGGGGTTGGGGTGGAGGGTTTAGTTCGGGTGTTGGGGAGGGCAATACAAGAAGGGGGAGGAGGTGGAAGAACAAAATAGATAGGGGAACACTGAAAGAGGTTTCCATGGCCTAAGTGGGACAGAGATAAATAGTGATATACATTCAACCTTGGAACAACAGGGCTCTGTGATACAGGGATCTAGGCATAGTTTGAAGAGGGGAAATAATACTAAGATGCTTGACTGTCTTATGAATATTAATTTCTCTTGCCTACTATTGTAAAATAGACACTTGAGTTGGATAGAAAGGAATGTTGGGAAACATGATTACAGAAAACTTATAAGCCTGTCTTCAGCCTATAACTGATTGGAATACCTAAAAGGAGTTCTACTACTTGCCCACTGAAATAGACCTCTTGCAGAGCCTTTGCAGAATATAGGACCTTAGGCGTAATCCTGAGTCCCATCCAGAACCTTCTGAGGTGAGATATTCCCACTAGCAAGGACAAGCAGACCAGCATGGAACAGCTAGAGCAACAGAAGATACATCTTCAAAGAAAGATCAGCAGAAAAAAACCAAAACAAAAATGTCAGCATAACTGGCTACTATAAGAATAAGCAAGCTGTTCACTAGGAAGCAATCAAGGCAAGCAATCTAGTTCCTTCAGGACAAACTCCCCTCTAAGAGTGATACCCAAAGGGAACACATGAGCAGGCATGAAATCTTCATGACAACCACATTGGTCTACTGGTGAGTGGAAGAGATGGAAAGGCAGCAATGAAGATGGAAAGGCAGCAACCACATTCCATAGATTCCCATTGACCTGAAGATGAGAGAGAGAAGAGGAAGGGCTGATTGATCCAAAGTGTGGTGAGACCTAAGGACAACTGATCCCATGGACAAGGACATAGCCACAGAGGCTGAGAGCTGAGAGTAAAGCATCCAGCTGATACAAAGTGAGGGGAGATGCACAGGAACACCCAAACTTGCAGACAGTACACATTTGACCTAGCCTCGATGGCTTGATAATCAGAACTTGAAAAAAATTTTTTTTGTTGTTGATAAACAAAGGTAAATTGCTACAATTTGATGAACCTGACCTACACTCATGGAGGTTGCTGTTGTTGTTAAGTGCTGTTGAGTCGATTCCGACCCATAGCAACCTAATACAGGGTTTCCGAGGAGCAGCTGGTAAGCTTGAACTGCCAACCTTGCAGTTCAAACAGCTTTGTAGTCTGGCACATTAACCCACAGCGCCACACCAGGACTCCATACTCATGGAGGCAGTAACTCTAAATACCAACAGAGAGGGAAGGAGCCTTCAGATCAAGTATCAATGCTATCCCCTCTCTACACAGAGTAGATAGGGACAGGCAACTTAGACATTGGCTACCTAAAATGAGGGGGCAATAAAGGCACAAAGTGACTGGCTTACAAGGTTTTAAGAGGGCATTTACTTTAAGAGTGTGTGGGGGAAGAAAGAATCTCCACTGAATAGTTTTCATCTTGTCTAGATGGGTCTGGTGAAAAGAGATGGGGATAAGATTCTTATGATTCAATAGTAATTGTTATCATGACTAATTGCAACTGTCACAATTGTAAAGGTAGAAGTTTTGTAACAAAAACAGGGGAGTGGTTATTCTTACAGTCCAGAAACAGAGGACCCTAGGACCATCAAGGAAGAAGAGCACAAGCAGAATGCGGTACCTTATCCAGAGAAGCAGCAACACCAGAGATGGAGGTAAAGATGAGGACATGTAGAGAGGGAGCAGCTGAGGACTCTAGATTCATGGGAAGACTAAGAGCTGGTGGCCAGGAGGCCAACTTGCAAAATGTACCCTTTGGAAGTGTAAAATAGTATATATACCTGAGTGGTTGTTTTTTTTTCTTAAAAAAAATTAAAAAGCTAAAGTGAATAGATAGAAATATTGTTAACTGATGGTGCATGGAGCGGATTATAATCATTGTAATGAAACAAGGTGTATGATTTGTTGAATGTAAAACTAACTATCTGTTCTGTAAACTTTCACTCAATCCACAATAAAACCTAAACAAACAAACAAAAAACCCCACAGAAGTTCACTCATAGAAAAATGTACCTTATGAAGCACAAATGAAATGCACAAAGATGTTCATTGTGGAATCAGCTATAATAGTGAAAACGCTGTAAGTGTATAAGGAAATGTTTCGTCAAGTATGATTTGGTAACTCAATGGAATATTATGTACAAAGCCTAGAGGAGAGCAGGAAATGACTATTATAGGAAGTGTGATTATGAGTGATGTTTTAAATATCCTTGAATGTCATAATAAACTTTTAACAATGGAATCTGGAAAAAAGAAACACCCTAGAGTTGAAACAAGATATAGAGACTAGGACAAAAAGCACTTTTTCTTTTCTTTAGCTGCCTAAAATTATCAATAAAAGAAGAACAGGAAATGCCCTCAGTGACCTTCCCTCCAGCCTTCCCTGCTGCTAATTCCCTGACTGTGAACACTAGCCAAGACTTTACAAGCAGCCAGTACAGAATTGAAATAGGCTGTCAGGTTCCTCTGAGGGGGTAGGAAGGTTATGCACAGAAAGATCTCAAGTACAAAGCCAAAGGAAGATCCATTTGGTGAAAAATAACACCTCTTCAAAAGAATAACCTGAGAAATGATTCCCAGTCCCAAATTAATGTTGAGTATTTAAATATTCATAAAACCAGAAAAGATGGGACTTCCCAACTTGAGTAACTTATCTTTCATGTGTTGTTAAATACACTGGTGTCAGTTCTGACTCACAGTGACCCTGTGTAGGGCTTCTGAAGCTTTTAAATCTTTGTGGGAACAAGAAAGTCTCATCTTTCTCCCATGGAGTGGCTGGCGGACTCGAACCACAGACCATGCATGTGGCTCACAATCCAGTGCTTGCCATATGGAGCCACCATGCAGTGAACTGATAGCTATAGTTTTTAGTAAATTACTTCTAAGAGGGCTGGCAAAGTAGAGATTCCATTGAATGAATACTAAATGAATATTCTGATATTCATTACTGAGACTACCAGACCTAATGTAATGAGACTTTTAAACAGACAACTCAAAGCTTCCACCTACTTAGTGTCTTTGGTTGTTGTCAAGTGCTGCTGAGTTGGCTCCAACTCACGGCAACCCTTACATAGGGTCCCTGAGGGCAGCTGGAGGGTCTGAACCTCCTGCCCTGGGGTTCGCAGTCCAGTGCTGATCCTACAGCCCCACAAACGTCTTTGGAGCTCCATAAAAATACCTGAGAAGTGAGAGCTGTGGAACCAGGCAGTCTTACTTATGAATCCAGCTCTGCCAGATACTATCAGTATATCAGTAAACATCTCTAAGGCTTCGTCTCATGTGTACATATGGGGATAGTTATGCCCATTTCACACCAAGAAGTTGAATAATCAAATGAGAATAATGCACTGAAAATGCTTATCCATAAGCCAATGGTTAAGTGCTCAGCTGCCAATCAAAAGGTAAGCTATTAGAACCCACCAGTGGCTCCAAAGAAGAAAAGATTACGAGTCGCGCCTTGGAAACTATATAGAGAGTCCCTATGAATCAGAACCGTAATGATTGCAGTTGTTGTTAAGTGCCATCGAGTCTGTTCTGACTCATGAAGACTCTGTGTGGGGTTTCCGAGGAGTCCCTGGTGGGTTCGAACCACCGACCTTGTGATTAGCAGTCCAGTGGTTATCTTTAGTATGCAGGTACCTAATGTAAATCTAGATCATTGACTGTCTAAAGCAAAGGTAGCAAACAATGTATTGTAGGATTTATAACACACATAAAATGTTGCATATAGAAACATTCTATAATCATTCTGCTCCTGTAAAGATTTACAGCCTTGGAAACCCTGTACAGGGTCGTTATGAGTCGGAACTGACTCCAAGGCACACCACCACCACCATCACCATAATGGTGACAGAAGGTGGGAATGGAATTATTCATGAGGTGGGAAGGGTGACCTGGCAGGTAATATGCAACAACAGGGAGTTTAGCAGAGGAAAGATGAAGGTAGCAGGAGACACAGGGAGGAATGCAAGAGTTAAAGTGAATAGAGGTAAATATTGTTAACTGCCAGTACATGGTGGTGGTGGTGATGTGCCATGGAATCAGTTCTGACTCATAGTAACCTTGTACAGGGTTTCCGAGGCTGGACATCGTTATGGGAGCAAAAAGCCTCATCTTTCTCCTGCAGAACAGCTGGTAGTTTTGAACTGCTGACCTTGTGGTTCGCAGAGGAGATTGCAATCATTGTAATGAAGCAAAGGATATGACTTGCTGAATGTAAAAGTGACCATCTGCTCTGTAAACCTTCACTCAATTCACAATGAAGAGTTTATATTTTTAATGTTACATACAGGAAAAGGAGGTAGTATAAATTATTTCATCATACATGAAGTGGTAGAAAATTAGTCGTAATAGACAGTAATGAGTTAAAGATGTATACTGCAATCCTTCCAGAATGTTATGAGGGCAATGGCGGTTTAGAGGTAGAATTCTTGACTTCCACATGGGAGACCTGGGTTCAATTCCTGGCCAATGTACCACATGCATAATGATATCTTTCTATCAGTGAAGGTTTGTGTGTTGCTATGCTGTAGGTTAATGCGCTGGACTGCAAAGTTGGTTTGAACCGCAGTTCAAGTTCACCAGCTGCTCCTAGGAAATCCTATACAGGGTTGCTATGGGTTGGAACCAACTCAAAGGCACTTAACAACAACAACAACAAATGATACTGAACAGGTTTCTGCAGAACGTCTAAACTAAAACAAACTAGACAGAAAGACCTGGTAATCGGCTTCCAAAAATCAGCCAGAGAAAATCCTATGGA
>NW_006408527.1:19197904-19202099 GCF_000296735.1 Chrysochloris asiatica
TGACAGCAGCTAATAAAATAATAATAATAATAAGGAATGTGTTTAAAAAAATTTAAACGAGACATAGCTATAAAGCAACGCTATTATTGTTGTTAGGTGCCATCGATTTGGTTCTGATTTATAGCTATCCCATGTACAATATAATAAACACTGTCTGGTCATGTGCCATCTCACAGTTGTTGATTGAGACCATTTTGGTAACCACTGTGTCAATCCATCTTCTTTTTTGCTGACCTTCTACTTTACTAAAGCATAATGTCCTTCTCCAGAAACTGGTCCCTCCTGATAAAATGATCAAAATATGTGAGACAGTGTCTCACCAACCTCATTTCTATGAGCACTCCAACTGCACTTCCAAGACAGTTTGTTCATTCCTTTGGCATCCAGATATACTCAATATTCTTTGCCAACACCTTAATTCAAAGCATCAATTGTTCTTTGGTCTTCCGTGTTCACTGTCTAGCTTTCACATGCATACGAGACCACTGAAAATACCATAGCTTGGGTCAGGCATACTTCCATGTCCAAAGCAGCAATTTTGCTTTTTAACATTCTAAAGGGGTCTTTTGCAGTCCATTTGCCCAATGCAGTACACCTTCTGATGTACTAACTGCCATTCCATGGGCATTGATTGTAGATCCAAGTAAACTGAAATCCTTGACAATTTCAATCTTTTCTCCATTTATGATCATGCTGTGAGGATGTTTGCTTTCTTTATGTGTAGGTGTAATCCATACTGAAGTCTTTGGTCTTCATCAGTAAATGCTTCAAGTTCTCTTCCCTTTCAACAAGCAAGGTTGTATAATATGTTTATCATGATTGTTAATGAGTCCTCCTCCAATCCTGATGCCACATTTTCTACATATAGTCCAGTTTCTTAGATTATTTGCTCAGCATACAGACTGAATAAAATGTGAAAGGATACAGTGCAATCTTTCCTGACTTTAAACCAGGCATTGTCCCCTTGTTCTGTTGGAATAACTGTCTCTTGGTCTATGTATAGGCTCCCCATAAACACAATTAAATGTTCTAGAATTCCATTCCTTGAAAAATTATCTTTAATTTGTTATGATCCACACACATAAAAAAAATGATAAACATATTTCTGGTACCCTCTGCTTTTAGTCACGATCCATCTGATATCAGCAGTGATGTCCCTCATTCCACATTCTCTTCTTAATCCAATCTGAATTTCTGGCAGTTCCCTGTTGATGTAACTGCTACAACCATTTTTAAATTATTTTCATAAAAATTTGACTTGTGTGTGATATTAATGATATTGTTTGGTAATTTCCACCTTCTATTGGATCATTTTCTTTAGAATGCAAGAAATGTGGATTACTTCCAGTTGGTTAGTCAGGTTGCTATCTTCCACATTTATTGGCATACATGAGTGGGTACTTTCAGCATTGTATCCTGTAAAGTGATAATAGAGATTAAATGGAATCATAAAAATGACTAACCCAGTTGGAGCAGAAAATTATGTGGAGCAGAGAAACCAGTAGCACCACACACACACAAAACCACACACACACAGCAAAATGACAGTAACAAATTCATACCTATTGAAAATTGCACTGGAAGCAAATGGATTACCTGCAGGAATCAAGAGACAGAGAATTACAGACTGTGTTTTTATAGACAGCATATAAGAGACATGTCAAAAAGATGGAGACAGTCTAAATGTTCTTCAAGAAGAATGGTTAAAAAAAAAGTTTGGTATGTACACACAATAGAATATTACCCACCATTGAAGAATAATGATGAATTTGCAAAACACCTCACAACATGGATGAACCTGGAGGACATTATGCTTAGTGAAATTAATCACAAAAGGACACATATTGTATGAGGCCACTGTTGTAAAGAATTAAGAAGAGGTTTTCTTGATAAAAGAAATATTCTATGACGGTGATAGATTGGGGGGGTGAGTGGAAAAAATTATTCACAGTTTAGAGGGTAGATACATGTTAACAGTGATAACAGGGTCGGCACTATACAAAAGGGAGGTTGGCAAAGGAAAGATGAAGGTAGAAAGAGACAAAGGGAGGAATGCAAGAGTTCAAGTGAGCAGAGGTGAATGTTGAATGTGAAACCGAATGTAAAAGTGATGATCTGCTCTGTAAACCTTCACTCAATTTACAACAGAAAGTTTTTTTTTTAAGGTTGTGTAATTTGAATTTATGAGGTGGGCTGTTAATCTCAAGGTTAGCAGTTCGAAACTACCAGCTGTTTCACCGGAGAAAGATGAGGCTTTCTGCTCCCGTAAAGATTTACAGCCTTGGAAACCCTATATAAGGTCGCTATGAGTCAGAAGCAACTCCAAGGCACATCACCACCATGATAATTTGAAGTAAGTAATCAACGTCACTGAATTTGTGTTGTTGTTAAGTGCCTTCTAGTGGGTTCCAACTCACAGTGATCCTGTACAGGGTTTCTGAGGAACAGCTAGTGGGTTTCATCTGCCAATCTTGCAGCTCAAACTGACCTTGTGGTCAAGCATTTATCTTACAGCACCCCATGTTAAAATTATTGAATTTGTGTGCATTTTGCTATTTATATTTTCAATAACAAATAAAAAAATTTTTAATGTTTTTAAATGATTAACCAAAGAAGGCAGGAAAAGTGAGAAAAAAAGAAAGAAGAGGTGGGATGAAGAGAAAACAGTAAAATGTTTGAAATTTTATCTTATAAGAAAGCTAACAAGTAGATCCACCAGTTTCATGAGTGCTGGTAGAAATCGAGACATTTGGGTGAGAGATTAGGGACAGCTTATTACTTGTATCAATAGCACTATCTACAGTATCAACCCTTTTGTGCCTGTTCCGTGAGCCCCAATTCTCACAAAACAATGGAAAGAGGGTCAAATGAGAAGACACGAGCAGCAGGTTGTATTATTGGAGGAAAACCTTGAGCTTGGGAAATGCTAATTTTTAAGGGCAGTACATATTTGCCCTTTGCTTTAGAGAGAGATTCAGTCTCTGTCTTCTAAGGCTGTTTGCTAAGTACACCTCCTTGAAAAGATAGTCTGGGGAAAAGGGCAGTCAGTACCTTAACTGCAAAATGTTCAGAATACAAGAGAAGTACTGAGAATAGTCTCTCACCATGGTCGATTTAAACTTCAACATATCTAGAATTACATTAAAATGATCTAATGCACCAATTTAAAAGCAAAGGCTGTCAGACTCAACTCCAGCTATATTCCACATGGCCTCCTAGTGGTGTAGTGTAAGCACTCAGGTGCTAACCTAAAGGTTGGCGGTTCAACCCCACCAGCTACTCTATAGGAAAAAGATGTGACAGTCGACTTCTGTGAAGATTTGTTGTTGTTGTTGTTGTTGCTGCTGCTAAGTGCTGTTGAATCAGTTCCAACTCATAGAAACCCTGTATAAGGAAGGTTTCCAAGGTTAAGCTGATGAGCTTGAACCACTGACCTTGTGGTTCAAACTGAACTTTCTGTCCAGTGTTTTATCACACAGAGCCACACCAGGACTCCAATCCTGGAAATTCTAGAGGATAGTTCTATTATGCCTTATTGGTTTTTTTGTTTTGTTTTCATTTAGTGCTGCCAAGTCAGTTTTGACTCATAATGACCCTGTATAGTGTTTTCAAGGAGCAGCTGGTGGATTTGAATGCCAACCTTGCAGTTCAAACTGACATTGTGGTCAAGTGCTTATCATACAGCACCACACCAGGACTCCTACAGGGTCACTGTAAGTTGGAATCATCTTGGTTCTTTTGTTTATATTCCATATGGGAGACCCAGGTTTGATTCCTGGCAACACATCTCATGAACACCCATCATTCACATTCAGTGGAGGTTTTCATGTTGCTATGATGTTGACCACTCATCTGTCAGTTTGTTGTACTGTGGTGAATTCTGTGTTTCTGTGATGCTGGAAGCTATGCCACTGGTATTTTAAATAACAGCAGGAAGAAAACCATGGTGGATAGGTTAGGCTTCTAGACTAAGATAGACTAGAAGGAAGGAGAGCAGACCACTTATAAATGGTTAGCCACTGAAAACCTTATAAATAGCAGCAGAATGTTGTCAGATATAGTCTTGGAAAATGAGCCTCTCAAGTTGGAAGGCTCCCAAAATACGACAGGAGAAGAACTGCCTCTTCAAAATAGAGCTGACCTTAATGACACAGATACAATTAAACTTTTGGGACCTTCATTTGCTGATGGGGCA
>NW_006408527.1:19204969-19206048 GCF_000296735.1 Chrysochloris asiatica
TGTGCATAAGGTCGTTATGAGTTGGCACTGACTCGATGGCACCTAACAACATACTGATTTGATCTAATTACTATTTATAGAACACATTTGTTAATGATTGAACTGCAAAAACATGTGTCATAAAACCAAACTCCTGTACCTGCTGATGTAACCCCATTTTGGAACAGGGTCTTCTTGGCTATGTTAAGGAGGCCATATCAGTGTGAGTGTACCTTTGGTCAATTAAATTTTTTTTTTTAAGTTTTTATCATGAATTGAGTGAACGTTTACAGGGCAGATCATCAGTTTTACATTTAACAAATCATACAGCTTGTTTCATCACAATGCTTACATTCCTTTCCATGTACCATCAGTTAACAGTATTTTTATTCATTTTAGCTCTTTTTTTAAAAACACTTAGGCATATATAATAATTTACACCACTAAAGGGCACATTCTGCAAGTCTGCCTCATGGCCACCAGTTCTCAGTCCCTCTCTTTCCATGAATCTAGAGTCCTCAGCTGCGTCTTCTCTACATGTCCCCATCGCTGTCTTCATCTCTGGTGTTGCTGCTTCTCTGGATAAGGTCCCACATTCTGCTTGTGCTCTTCTTACTTGATGGTCCTAGGGTATTCTGTTTCTGGACTGTAAGATTAACTACTCCCCTGCTTTTGTTACAAAACTTCTACCTTTACAATTGGGACAGTTGCAATTAGTCATTATAACAACTCATTATTGAATCATAAGAATCTTACCCCCTTCTCTTTTTACCAGACCCATCTAGACAAGATGAAAACTATTCAGTGGGGACTTTATCTTCCCACACACACTCTTTAACTAAACTCCCTCTTTAAACCTTGTAATCCAGTCACTTTGTGCCTTTATTGCCCCCTCATTTTAGGTAGCCAATGTCTAAGTTGCCCATCCCTATTTACCCTGTGTACAGAGGAGATAGCATTGTTACTTGATGTGAAGACTCCTTCCCTCTCTGTTGGTATTTTGAGCTATACCTCCATGAATATAGGTCAAGTTCATCAAATTGTAGCAATTTACCCTTTTTTCCTTTATCAAAAATTGTTTTCTTTTTGATCTTCCTCTA
>NW_006408527.1:19206719-19214644 GCF_000296735.1 Chrysochloris asiatica
AATCAATTATAGGCTGAAGACGGGCTTATAAACTTTCTGTAGTCATGTTTCCTGACATTCTTTTCTATCCCACTCAAGTCTCTATATTACAATAGTTGGCAAGGGAAGCAAATATTCCTAAGACAGGTGTCTTAGTATTATTTCCCCTCTTCAGACTTTGCCTTGATCCCTGTATCACAGAGCCCTGTTTTATCAATTACTTTTGAGATATAAAAAGAACAGAGAAGGTATAGACACAAGCAATCATCAGGAAGATAGAATAAAACCAAACCCATTTCTGTTGAATAATTCCCAATTCATAATGAATTCATGGCATCCTGGTGTGGCACTATGGGATAACTCACTGAACTGCAAGGTTGGTTTGAAACTCAAGGTCGGTGGTTCAAACTCACCAGCCACTCCTTGGAAACCCTTTACAGGGTTGCTAAGAGTCAGAGCCAACTAGACGGCACTTAACAACAACAAAGTGGCTCTACAGGACAGAGTAGAATTGCTCCCTCTGGTTTCTGAGACTGTAAATCTTTACAGGAATCTGCAGCTTCATATTTCTTGCTCCGAGGAGCTAGTTTGAACCACTGATCTTCTAGTTAGCAGTCCAATAAGCAGCCTAAAGAGACACACACTGAGCAACTAGGGTTCTTTTCCTACAGGCACAGACAGGATAAAATAGAAGCCAGCCACCATGTAGAACACCAAGGAAGAGAAGAACAGAAGTTGAAAAGAAACAAGACACTTCCTTCAAAGCTGACAGAGAGAGCTGGTTCCCTGTAAGAAAATAAATTTCTGTTCTTCAAATCTACTCACTTGTATTCCTGTTATAGCAGCACTAAAAAATTTAGACAATTTCCCCCAACAACCTCAGAATACACAGTCTCTTAGGTAGGTGTCTATGGAATTATCACCAAGATATATCAGATTGTGGGCCATAAAACAAACCTAGCAAATTAAAAATAATTCAAATCATACACAGTATATTATTTAGCCATTAGAATTCAACTACAAACCAGGAGCAGAAAAATATCTCTGGACAATCCCTAAATATTTGCAAACTAAACAGCACATTTCTAAATAACCCATATATCAAAGGAGAAGTAAAGAAGGAAATTAGAAAATATTTTGATTTGAATAAAAGTTAAAACAAAGCATATCCAAATTTGTGGGACATGGCTACATGCTTATATTAGAAAATAAGAAATATTGTCAATCAATATTTAAGCTTCTATACCTTAAGAAACTACAAAATGATTATATTAAACTTAAAGCAGGCAGGCATAAGGAAATAATAAAAAGCAGTAATCAATGAAATTGAAAACAGAAAAGCATTCTAGAAAAAAATTATGAAAAGCTGGTTCTTTGAGGAGATCAATAAAAATGATAAATCTCTAGCCAGACAAATCAATAGAGAAGTTAGAAAAAAATACAAATTGCTATTATTAGGTATTAAAAATAGAACATCACAAATCCTACAGGCATTAAAAGGATAAAAGTATGAACTTTATGTTAATAAAAATGATGTTACATGCCATCAAGTTAGTTCTGACTCAAAGCAACCCTGTATGGGGTTTCCAACGATCAGCTGGTGGGTTTGAAGCGCCAACCTTGTGGTTTACAGTCCGGTCCTTATCCTATAGAACTACATGAGGACTCTAATAAAGATGATAGCTTAGATAAAATAGACACATACCTTAAGAAACAGAAACTCCTGGAGAACAAACAAAATGCCGGATCAGTGCAGTGAGGAGCTCTGTTAGCAACAACACAGAATACCAAACCAAGCAAGCTCAGTGGATGGTCCCAGAACTCTGAACCACATATAAAGCAATATTTAGAAGGTTGGAAGGCTTACCGCTAGGGGAATTTGTAGTAGAAGCAAAAACTCCATTGCTTTCTAATTCAAGACACTCAGCTGCTCCAGGACCCACCATCTTGGGCGAGACCAAGTGAGGCAAGGATCAGAGCAGCCACAGATGCCTGACAGAACTGCGGAGATAACGTTGTAGATGCTCTTTTTTTTAATCTGTTCATTCTCTCGATGTCTGCGCACCTCCATTCCGGTGACTAGAGGGGGTGCCTGAGTGAGTAGACAAGCCACCCCACCCCCAACCCTGGAGGGTTCTACTACGCAAGTGCACAGATCTTCTTGAAATTTAAAGTGACAGTTTCCACTTAAAATCAAACAGCAGTGCAAAACGGCTACAGCTGGCCCTAAACTGTTTATCACTAGGAAAAAGGCCTGAACGGGGATTGTGGTGTGGGACAGGCAGACGGAAAAGAAATAGGCCCAAAATTAAATCCTGAGTTACATCACAACAACCACAGTGGCATCTTGAAGTTTCTCAGGAAGTAGAGTGAAAAGGGAAATCCATCTCCTGATCACATCTACCTGGAGGCAATCAGAAAGCATAAAAAATACCAAAATACACACACACATCTAAGTATTAAGGCCACAGATAACTCCTAAATATGCCTCAAAAAACAGAAACAGATGACCATATCTGCACATGTCCAGAACGAGATAAAGTGACTGAGGCAAATGAGTTGGAGGTTGACCTACATTCCATACTGGAAAATGGGCATGCTTTGGAAATGCCTGAGAGAGAATTCTGAAAAGTGATTATAAAATCTATCAAAACACTATACAATGGAGTTAAGAAAAATAAGGAAGAAGTCAGGAAAGCACTACAGGAACAATCAAATAAGATAGAGCATTGGAAACAATTCAAAACCTACAGAAAGAGGTCCAAACGATTAATAATAGAATATCAGAAATGGACAATACACTGACAGGGCAAAGGAGTAGAACTGAAGAGACAGAAGCCAGAACTAGGGAGTTAGGAGATAAATCTCTCAACACAACTGAGAGAGAGAACATGTTGAACATGTTCTTCATTTTGGTTTTCTAACTCCAGATCTTTGTACATTTCATTATAATACTTGACTTTGTCTTCTTAAGCTGCCCTTTAAATTTTTCTGCTTAGCTCTTTTACTTCCTCATTTCCTTCCATTTGCTTTAGCATATCTATACTGGAAAGCAAGTTTCAGAATGAATGCCTTTCCTGATGGTTGACTTGCTAGACCACAGACATGGTGGGAATGGGATGGGGAGGGAGGATACCCATTTTGGTCTTTTCCTTCTTTCCTGTCTGCTTACTGATCTTTTGCTTTCTTTCTGTATGATAATTTTGATGTCATCTCACAACTCTTCTGGTTCAGTCACTAGTATGCAATGCATCAAATTTGTCCCTGAGATGATTTATAAAATCAAGTGGTATATGTTCAAGGTTAAATTTTGCCTCTTGTAGACTTGTTTTAAGGAGCTCTTGTAGCGTAGTGGTTATGAATCGTGCTGTGAACCAAAAGGTCAGCAGTTCGAAACTACCAGCTGTTCTGCGGGAGAAAGATGAGGTGTTCTGCTCCCGTAAAGATTTACAGCCTTGGAAACCCTGTACAGGGTCACTATGAGTCAGAACTGACTCCATGGCACATAACAACAAAACTTGTTTTAATTTTCTTCAGCTTCAGCCTGAACTTGCATACGAGCAATTGATGCTCTGTTGCAGTCTGCCCCTGGCTGGTTTTGACTGATGATATGGAGCTTTTCCACTGTGTCTTCCCACAAATGCAGTCAATTTGATTTCTGTGTATGCCATCTGGTGTGGTCCATGTATCTAGTCTTCTTTTATGTTGTTTAAACAAGGTATTTGCAATGAAGAAATCATTGGTCTCACAAATTTCTATCGTGTGATCTCCAGCATTGTTTCTTTCACCAAGGCCATTATTTTCCAACTACTGATCCTGCCTCTGTTTCCAACCTTTGCATTCCAGTCACCAGTAATTATCAATACATCTTGACTGCATGTTTGATAAATTTCAGAATGAAGTTGGTAGAATTCTTCTGTAGGATAAGCACTGGACTGCTAACCACAAGGTCAGTGGTTCAAACCCACTAACCACTCCTCAGAAACCCTATTCAGGGTTGCTATGAGTTGGAACCGATTCAATGGCATTTAACAACAGAAAAGACTACATAAAGTATAATTCCACTTCTATGACATTCTGAAAAACTATAACATTAGAATTCCCATCAGTGGTTGCCAGTTGAGGGTGGATAAAGTGGATTGACTACAAAGGAACTTAGTCAACAGTTTGGGAAAATGGAAACATCCTATAGTTTGACTGTAAGATTGGCACAGGACCAGACAGTGTTTTGTTCTGTTGTGCATAAGGTCACTGAGTTGGTACTGACTTAACAGCACCTGAAAACAAGTCGTTATATAAATGAATACATTCATCAAATCGTTATCACAGTATATACTCAAAGCCACTACTTATCTGTCAGCTTGTTGTACTATGGTGGTTTGTGTGTTGCTGTGATGCTGGAAGCGGAGCCACCAGTATTTTCGCAGAGTCACCCATGGTGGACAGATTTCAGTGGAGCTTCTAGACAAAGACAAACTAGGTTGACAGAAGCAGACCACTTCTGAAATATTAGCCACTGAAAACTGACAACTGTGAAACGTTGTCTAAGCTGTAGTACCAGAAATGAACTCAAACATAGGAAACATTGTGAGGATGGCTTATGATTGGGTAGTAGTTTATTCTGTTGTACATAGGGTTGCTATGAGTTGGAACTAACTTGAAGACACTGGACACATCTAAAAAGAGTAAATTTTAGCACATGCAAAGTTGACCCAAAAAAACTCCAAAATCCACAAAAGCACCTGATTCTGAAAATTGTAATCTTTCTTGCTTTATATACAAGTTTGAGTCTATCTTTTCCCACACAAATACCTATGAAAATATTTTAAATCACAAATTATCCTCATTTGTAGACAAATACTTCTTGAGCATTTGAAGCCTCACAAGTCGCTTTGCATGTATTATCTCATTACAGTATTCCAACAAGTTTCAGTTGGATACCTTAAAAGTTCACTTCCCCCTATATAATATTCTATTTCCCCAAGTCTTCAAAGAAGGATACAAAATTTTATATTATTTCCAGTAAATATTTGACACTGATGAAAACTAGGAAACTCTCACAATTTGAGTCCCTTGTCAAATACAGACTATAAAGCAAGCTTTTTTCCTGGGGAAAATCCTCCCTCCCCATCTCATTCCCACCATGTCTCTGGTCTAGCAAGTCATCCATCAGGAAAGGCATTCATTTGTTATTCTTCCCAGTTTCCTTCTGCAATTTTCCAGCCCAGCAAAACATCTCTAACTCAGGGTGGCTCTGGGGACGAAGCTAATCTGTTAATACTCCAGAGATGGAAGTTTCTATGGACATGGGATGATAATCCAAGATCATCTTTCTCAGGAAATATTGTCTTAACTAGGAAGGGAGTAAAAGTGACTGTTTTATTGAGAAAAATGCCTCTGGGAATGAGGACCAGTCCTTGGAGAATTAGAACCAGGTCTCTTGGCACTTACATATAGTTCAGCCACTTGGTGAGTAAAAACAGTCACAGAACATCATTTGTATTCCCCCAGATGGGCCATAATCATCAGTTCAGTTGATGGGTATCACCAATGTTTTCAACTATGGCATTTAACAGTTCTTCATGGAACACCTGATCCTCCTACCAGGCCTACAAGGTAGTGAATACAGGGAGTATCTATCAGTTTTAATGGTTTATATCAGAAAACCAAATTAATGCTTTAATATCAGAAAACCAAATCCAAAGTGGCTTAAGCAACCTCACACATCAAAATTGGTGGTAAAGCAGTTCCAAAGTTGGCTAATTCAGTGACTCAACAAAGCCATCAAAAAACTAGGTTGTTTTGTTTGTTTTTTTCCCCTCCATTTTTTACTCTGGCATCTTGGGATGTTGATAGTTGGTAGTTATTACTTCATACTAGACTCACAACAAGCCTGTGTAGTTTCCTGAAATTTGCTGCCTGGAGGTAGACTAGTATGAGGAAACCAATGTTCTCGTATCTACTTTGGAAGGTAATTTATAAATACCTACTGGATTTTTATCTTAATATGCATAACTTCTGATCTAGCAATTCCATTTCTAAACATGCATTCCATAGAAACATGCAAGTACACATAACAGGTATAAAGGTGATTGTTACAAAACTGGCTTAATAGTAAAAAAATTGGAAACAGCCTAAAATACTCATCAATTGTTGTTGTTGTTGTTAAGTGCCTTTGAGTCAGTTCCGACCCATAGCAATCCTGTATAGGGTTCCCAAGTGGCTGATGAGCTTGAACCACCAACCTTGCAATTCAAACAGATTGGCAGTCTGATGCATTAACCGACAGCACCACACCGGGACTCCACTCATCAATTAGATAAGAGACAAAATTGAGATCCATACAATGGAATATATCAAAGCTATTTAAGATTGAAAAATGTAAGTTGCTAAGGACTCAAGTTGCAGAGTGCATGTGTACAAAGAAGTAAAAATGCCAAAATAAAGAACCAATCAGAGTTTTAGAAGGACAGTCACCTCTCTCTTAAAAGTGATGTTATTTCTGAAGAATCTTGTTAGGTGCCATTGAGTCAGTTCCAACTCATAGCAACCCTATGCACAACACAATAGCCCTGTGCACTGCCGGGTCCCATGCCATCCTCATAATTGTTACACTAGAGCCCATTGTTGCTGCCACTGTGTCATTCCATCTTGTTGGGGATCTTTCTCTTTTTAGCTGACCCTCAACTTGACCAAGCATGATATGCCCTTTTCTAGGGACTGGACTCTCCTGATAATATGTCCGAAACATATACAGCATTCTTGCTGTACGTCTTCCAAAACAGATTTGTTTGTTCTTCCAGCAGACAGTAGGACTTTTAATACTCTCCTCCAACACCATCATTAAAATGCATCAATCCTTCTATGGGCTTCTTTATTCATTGTCCAACTTTCACATGAATATGAGGTAATTGAAAATACCATGGCTTGAGTCAGACGCACCTTAGTTTTCAAACAGACATCCTTGAACACTTTAAACAGGTCTTGTGAACAGATTTACCCAATGTAATGTCCTTTGATTTCATGAAGCCTGCCTCCATGAACTTTGATTGTGGATACAAACAAATTGAAGTCTTTGACAACTTCAATCTTTACTTCATTTATCATATCATTCATTGATCCAGTTGTAAGGATTTTAGATTTCTTTACAATGAGGTGCAATCCATAGTGAAGTCTTTGATCTTCATTAGTATTTCAAGTCCTCTGCTTTCAGTAACAATGTTGTGCCATCTGCATGTCACAGGTTGTTAATGAGACGTCCTCCAATCCTGATGCCACATTCTTCTTCGAATAACCTATTTTATAAGATTATTTACTCAGCATACAGATTGAGTAAGTATGGTAAAAGGATGCAATCCTGGTGCACAGCTTTCCTGATTTTAAATCATTCAGTATTCCCTTGTTCTGTTCTAATGACTGCCTTTTAGTGTATTTATAGGTTCCTCATGAGCACAATTAAATGTTCGAGAATACCCATTTTTCATGACAAACTATGGATAGCATTGTGAAAAACGCTAGCCATAGTTTGTCATGATCCACACAGTTGAAAGTCTTTACATAGTCAATAAAACACAAATAAACATCTTTCTGGTTTCAGCCAAGAACAATCTGATGTCAGCAATGATACCCACAGTACCACGTCTTCTTCTGAATCCAGCTTGAATTTCTGGCACTTCCCTATTGGATATACTGTTGCAACTATTTTTTTATTATCTTCAGTAAAATCTTACTTGCATGTGATATTAATGATATTGATGATTTCTGCATTCCGTTGGGTCACCTCTCTTTGGAATGTGCACAAATATGGATCTCTTCCAATCAGTTGGCCAGGGAACTGTCTTCCAAATTTCTTGACAAAGATAAGTATCTTCCATTTTCTCTTGATGCTTTCTGCATCATTCAATATTTTGCTCATGGAATCAATATAACAAGTTAAGGCTTGAATT
>NW_006408527.1:19214744-19218285 GCF_000296735.1 Chrysochloris asiatica
TGAGAGATGCTGAATGTGTTCTTGTGTTCATCTCTTTTAATTTACTAACTCCAGGTCCTTGCACATTTCATTATAATAGTTGACTTTGTCTTCTCAAACTGTCCTTAGAAATTTTCTGTTGAGCTCTTTTTACTCCATTTCTTCCATTCCCGTTAGTTTCTCTGTGCTCAAGAGCAAGTTTCAAAGTCTCTTCTGACATCTTTTAGTTTTTTCTTTCTTTCCTATCTTTTTAATGACCTTTTGCTTTCTTTATATACTATGTTCCTTAAAAAAAAATTTTTTTTTAACTTTTTATTGTGGATTCAGTGAGCGTTTTCAGATAAGTTTTACATCAAATTATTATGTATTATGTTCTTGATGTTATCCCACAATTCTTCTGGTCTTCAATCATAATCTAATGTATATCTGTTCTTGAGATGGTCTTTAACTTCATGGGGGATGCATTCAAAGTAATATTTTGGCTCTTGTGGACATTTTCATTTTCTTCAGCTTAGCCTGAACTTGCATATGAGCAATTGATGATCTGTTTCAGTCTGCCACTATGCTTGTTTTAAGGTGATATTGAGCTTCTCCACTGTCTCTTCCCACAGATGTAGTCAATCTGATTTCTGTGTATTTCATCTGGTGCCGTCCATCTGTATAGTCACCTTTTATGTTGCTGAAAAAGCTTATTTACAGTGACTAAGTCATTGGTCTTGCAAAATTCTGTCATGCAGTCTTCAGCATCATTTCTATCACCAACGCTAAATATTCCAACTACTGATACTTTCTCTTTGTTTTCAACCCTTATATTCCAATCACTAGTAATTATCAATGCAATTTGATTGCATATTTGATTAATTTCAGACAGAAGTTGGTAGAATTCAATTTCATCATCATTGATTTTAATGACTCATGCATAAATTTGAATAATAGTGATATCAACTGGTCTTCCTCATAGGTATATGGATAGTATCCTATCAGACAGTGTTGTACTTCAGAACAGATCTTGAAATGTTCTGAACAACAAATGTAGTGCCATTTTTCAATGTGATGTTCCTGGCATAGTAAATCATGATTGCCTGATTCAAAATGGCCCAATATCAGCCCATGTTAGCTCACTAATGCCTAGTATATCAATTTTTATGTATTCCATTTCATTTTAACTTTTAATTTACCTAGATTCATACTTTGTACATTCCACATTCCTATTAACGGTGTTTGCAGCTGCTTCTCACTTTGAGTTGTGCTCCATCAGTATGAAAGTTTCAAAAGCTTTAATCCATTCATATCATTAAGGTCAACTCTACTTTGAGAAGGAAGTTCTTACCCAGTTTGAGTGCCTTCTAACCTGAGGGGCTCATCTTCTGACACAGTGTCTGACAATGTTCCGCTGCTATTCATAAGGTTTTCAGTGGTTAACTATTCAGACATAGTGAGTCTCTGCTTTTTCTTGGTCTTTCTTAATCTAAAAGTTCACTGAAACCTGTCCATCATGGGTGACTCTACTGGCATTTAAAATACCAGTGGCATGGCTTCCAGTATCACAGCAACATACAAACCATCACAATAGGACACATTGACAGACAAGTGGTGGTTCCACTGGATATCACTTTTAAAAATTAAAAGTAAACTAAACTTCAAAGTATTGTTAAACTTAGGTTCTCATGCTGCCTTAAAATAAGTTTTACCCAGCATTTCCTAAAAAACCCATGAGTGGATGATTATGCTTAGTTCTACGTGGAATACTAAAGAAGTTCCTCTGGCATCCAGTTACATGGGAGCTGCCTACTAGGCTTACCCCAGGAGCTGGCCATGGCATTTTATGGCCACCATGCCTCCGGTAATCCAATTAAAACAGACCCACTCCCTAAGTCTGAAATTGTGTTTGACCCAAGAGTTAGTGCCCGCACCAGGTCTTTCAGACTATTTATTCTTCCTTCAACAACTAACAGAAAGCAGAGCCAGCACTTATACTTACTTTTCTTTCAGAGCTGTTTCTCTATGCCATCCACCTCCCCTTCACAGAATGTTACAAGAGAGTTAGTAGGTGGTTAGCAAGACCCCCCTGTAAACCAACAGCCTTTCTATAACAATAATTGTTCACATACCAAGGGCTGCCAGCAAGAGCAGCTTCCCAACAGCAGCATGTTTTAGTAACCTTAATGAAGCAGAGAGCAACGCCTCCTGTAATACAAATTCTGGTTGGAAGAAAAGATCTACAGATTGTAGGAAAGTACAACTTAAAAGGAAACACCACAGGCTCCAGTAGAGCAGAAAAGCAAGCCGAGATTTCTAAATACAGAGCTCAATTGTAAGAGTTCACTGTACCTTATTTCTCACTATCATCATTTGCTCTGTCAAAAATAGAACCTTCCAGGCCTTGATCCATTCAGAATAAGCCACAGCAGGCAAAGCTCTGTTTACATAGGGCAGCCAGGTCAGAGAGGCTGTACAGGGAAATGGAAAAAGCAGCCAGCAGGTTTTGTTAGGGATTATACTGCTCCAGCTTTTATCCTTCTTTCCAGCAATTCTGGTGCCAAGAAAGCGGCAGGGAAGTCTTCACTTTGCTATGGAAAAGCTACAATCTTTTCACCAGAAGCGTTAAAGCAATCTTGGGGCTCCAATTCTCTCTGCTGCTCAGTATCCTTTGAGAAAACTCAAATGTTTAAAGAGCTAGATCCCCTCCCCTGCCACTGAGCAGGTTCCAACTCATAGCACCCCATATAGGATTTCCAAGACTATAAAATCTTTATGGGAACAGATAGCATCACTTTTCTCTTTAGGAGTGGCTTGTGGGTTCGAACCACTGACCTTGCAATTAGCAGTCCAATCCCTAATCCACAGCGCCACCAGCTGCCAGAACAGTTTGTTATTACAAAGCATGAGCAAAATGTTCCAACTCCTAACACTGCTCTGTGAACGTGTGTAAGAACTTAAAAACTTTGGCCCTCATTTTTCTGATCTGTCCCAATGGGATACTTCCCCTGCTTCTCAGGGTAATTATAAATGAGAAACTGTATAGAAAGACACTATTGCCAGCCCAGAGTGCTAGTGCAGCTACTACTGTTACTGACTTCATGGACTAAGATGCGGATTTTAGTTGATTTGGGAGCAAGTTTACAAAGGTAGGTGGAGAAGCTGGGTCAATTTCAGAAACAAATCAATGTCCCCAGTATCATTTATAAGTAAATCAGTGTCTTTAATTTGCCCACAAGTTCCCAGACATCTCAAAAATAAAATATTTTGGTGTACGTAGAATAATCTTACAACTAAAAAAAGGAACAGATAAATGGGGGGAAAAAACACCAAAAAACAAGTGAGGCATAGTTAGAACGCCAAATTCTAAACTGGGCTGACTACATTCACCTCCAAAACTCTACCTCAGGGTTTTTTGACTCCGTTTAAAGACTAGTTCGAGAGGGAACAAACAAGATGGCAGATAGGGTACAAGTGCAGTAAAACAACAACACAGAATACCCGACCAAGCAGGCTCAGGGGATGGTCCCAGAACTCTGAACCACATATAAAGGAATATTTAGAAGGTTGGAAGGCTTACAGC
>NW_006408527.1:19221410-19240567 GCF_000296735.1 Chrysochloris asiatica
AAAATAAAATAAAATACTAGTTCTATTCTCTCATGTTGCTGTGTGCTGGGGTCAATCCCATCTCATAGCAAGACCCTGTGACACAGTAGAACTGGCCCATAGGGCTTTCATGGCCTTTTCTCTTCAGGAACCATTGGTGGGTTTGAACTTTCAACCTTTTGGTTAGCAGCTCAGTGCATAACCATTGCCCTACCAGAGCTCCTTTATCTTCCTCAAAGGTACCTGGAAGCACAGGAAATGGACTTAGAAATTCTTTCCTTACCCAACCTTAACAATAATACCTACTGGCAGAATTTAAGGTTGGTCTTATTCATCTTTTAAGATTCAATTTTAATATTTGCCTTATAAATGCATATTTACCTTTGCTACAAATATAGCCATAAATGTGGTGCAGCAAAAAGGGAACTAAGTTATGAAAGCTTTTTAGACATAACCAAACACTTTGAGGGAATGAGTTGTGGGTCTAGGAGCTCAGGAACATGGTCTCAAGAGACACCAAGGTCAAATGGCATAACATAGTCCACAAAAACAATTGTCTACATTCTACTTTAGGAAGTAGTGACTGGAGTCTGTAAAGCTTGTGAGAAGCCACTGGGAGGTGCAACTACTGATCTTACCCTGTCTGAAGGAAAGATGTGTGAAGAAAGTCAGAGATGCATCATGAAAACATTTCAATGAATTGATGAAATGTAAGAACATCAGTCTCTTTGACCCCATGACCTAAACTAGATGCTGTCCTGCCACCAGTACCAACTCTTTTGAAAGGGATCACATTTCTTCTTGATAGTGGGAGAAAAATGTGGAACGAAATTCACAATCATAAAACAGACTAGGCTTGGAACTCCTGAGATGACGACCCTTAAGTCACCATTTTAGGTTTGGAAATGAACTCACCCCTGCTGGCTCAATTTTCACCCAAACAGCTGACACGTCTATAAGGGGAACATGAACCCTGGTGTGATGCCATGAGATAAGCAGTCGACTTGCAAGGTTGATTTAAATCACAAAGTCAGCAGTTCAAACTCACAAGCTGCTCCTTGGAAACCCTCTACAGGGTCTCTATGGGTCGGAACTGACTCTATGGCACTTAACAAGAGAAACAATAACACTAGTATGGTTATTGTTAGAATACACACATTAGAAAGATCAAGGGGCAGAAGAGCGAGGAAATCAGGAGGAATGGAAACAGAAACAGCAGACAGAAAGCAGGATAAGTGATGATAAATTGTAGGGGTTGTAATCAGTAAGATGAAAAACAGGTGTTATAAATTATTGAATGGAAAACCAATTTGGTCTGTAAACTTTCCCTCAATTCACAATGAAAAGTTTATAAAAAAGCTGCAATTTAACAGTATTTAGCATATATTATTGAAACTATTTACCAATGCTTGACTGTATTCATCCTTGTATCTCCATCTTGTGTGCCTAACTCAGTAATTGAATTAATAGAATCACCATGAGGAAGGAGTTCTGGTGTGGCACTGTATAGGTTAATGCTCTGTTTGAACTGAAAGGCTGGTGGTTCAAACTCACCAGCTGCTTCTCGGAAACCCTATAAGGGTCCCTGAGTCGGAACCAAGTGATCACCACCCCTACCACCTTGAGACATTGGGGATTCATACACACATGAACTCAATTATCAAATACACAATCACTGGGGGTAGGAACTTGAAGTAGGAGATGTGAACAAGAGACAGGTGTTTCTTCTGCCTAGAAATTTAACAATTCTGTTTGTGGTCCTTTTCAGACTACAAATCTGAGTCTCCCCATAACTTAACAGAACCCAAATTTAATGTAATTTTAAAGCACTTCATTCTTCGCTTAAATTCAAATACTTCTCACAATGTGATCCTCATGATAAAATAAATTACAGATCTCACATGGTGACCAAAGCTTTTAAAGTGTGTCTAAACTATTTGGTTTGAAATCAAGACTTTCAGCGTGTAAAATTTGAAGTGACGATAAAGTTATATCTTAGTGCAGTATCCATTTTTGTGGTCCCACCTGCCCAATTCCAGAAGCTTACTTGTCAGTTAGAATTTCTCTACTCCTTGCCTAAGAATCTACAGGTCCGTGCTCAGAAAAACAAATTCCAAGGCAACCACCACGCTTCAAACCCAAATCTACAGGGCAGAGTTGAATTGCTCCTAAAGGTTTCAGAGATTGTAAATCTTTATAGACGCCTCATCCTTTTCCCAGTGTGACCTGGTGTGTTCAAACTGCCAACTTTTCAGTTAGCAGCCCAACGCTTAATCTACTACACCAACCAGGGCTCCTTTGTTGCACTTCAGCAAACGTTAAAATAAATACTAACAGCTAATGAGGCTACTGGAGTCCTGGTGTGGCACTGTAAGATAAGCACTGGACTACTAAGTACAAGGATAACTACAAACCACTCCTTGGAAATCCTACACAGGGTCGATATGAGTAGGAACAACTCAATGGCACTTAACAAGGCCACTGGGGAGCACAGTGTCTCCATACAATGACTACTGGACTCAAACCGCACATACATGGTTTGAGTCCACCAACCGGTTTATGGGAGAATGATGAGGCTTTCTTCTCTCACAAAGATTTAGAGTCTTAGAAACCCTATACAGGGTAGCTATGAGTCCAGACCTACTCATTAGCACAAAGAGGCTACTGTGTAAAACATCTCAGTATAACACCAAATAGAAAGATACAATAAATTTCTTTTAGCAAAAACCCCACAGCATTTATTGTGATCTGATAATACCATAAAAGTGATGAAAACAATATGAACAGGTTTTAGAACTATAGTCATTAACAAGGACACCTACAAAAGGGGAGACAGGGGGAATGAAATTGTTGCCCACAAGAACGTTTCATTTCATTAGTCATTTCTAGTTGGATACACTTTGTAGCAGAGTAATATTGTCTCCTTTCAGCATGATCCGACCTGCAAAACAAAACAAAGCAAGCTCTCAATAGCCAACACACAGACAACTGTATAATTTCTCTTTTCAAAGTATGTGACCATTTTTAATTTCAAGTGTCTAATGTGGTGCTCTGGATCAGCACTGGACTTCGAACCACTAGATCAAGAGTTCAAACCAACCAGCTGTTCCACGGAAACCCTGCAGAGGGTCACTGTGAGTGAAGACCAACTGGACAGCACTTAAATATGTTCAAAGGCTCCCTAAGAACATATGCACTTTTTCAAAAATAGCCTATTGAAGTATGATGTTATTTTATGAAAAAAAAAATTTCCCTTTTCTGTAGACTGAGCCAACAGAACAGCTCTAGCCCAGCATTTCCTAATGCTTTAGGTCTGCAAAAGTTTGGAATGAGTTGTGCGCCAAGTTGAGAAAACACAGTATACTATAATCCCATCCCTAGAACTGTTAGTGTAAGACTCGAGTCTTGGCGTGGTGCTGTAGGAAAAGCTCTGGACTGCTAACAGCAAAGTTTGCAGTTCACACCCACCGGTCACTCTTTGGAAACCCTAGAGAGGGTTGCTATGAGTCAGACCAGACTGGATGGCACGTCCTAACAATACTGACGATTGGATTTAATAACATTAGGGCTTCAGGGACTTCAGTGGGAGCTACCCGGAGAGAGTGGCAGACCAGAAATGGAGTGAGGGAAGAGGGAAGTGGTAAAGGATGAGTTCAAAGAGCACACTACTCCCCCAAGCACTAATTTCTCAAATCAAACTAAATTTTAGCATGAATTGAACAACAGACCATTATCTTACCCAGTTGTTTTCTTGACTTTGTTTTAGAATGAATCTCTTCTGCATCATCTAATACAAGGTTCATATACTCATCAAAACCCTAGGAAAGGAGCCAATTGATTATCATCTTTTAGATTACTTCCAAACCATTAAAAAAATTCACCCTCTTACTGATCTTTCACTTAAAGCAGGGCATATGGAAACACCAACTCCCACCACCCTATAAGCTTATTTTTCAACAATCTGTCCTGCCCAATATATGTGTGGATGTATTCAACTGCCCCGGCTCTCCCCACCTCCCCATAATATGCTATTATCACTGAACACATTTGTTTTCCAACTGGTCAGAGGCGGAGATTCCTGATGGACTCTGTGACATTGTGCTGCCATGTCTAAATCAAATACCACATTGCACCTGTTCCTCAGAACGCTGTACTCCATCAATTTCTCCTTCTAACATTGTTTTATCTCTTCTGCGGGGGGCCTGGCTGTTTAGTGGTTGAGCGCTCAGCTGCTAATGGAAAGGTTGAAACCCACCATCTGGCCCACAAGAGAAACAAAGATGTGGTTGCTGGCTACCATGAAGACCACAACATCAGAAATCCTATAGGACAGTGCTAATCTGTCCTAGGTGGTCACCATGAGGTGGAACAGACTTGATGGCAATTCTCTTCTGTTCCCTCCCCTAAGTGACAATATTGTTGGTTACTTTTTTTTTTTTTAATTTTATGTCTTTTTAGGAACTACACAATTAACAACTAGAAAATAAAGCAAAGCTAAGTAGTGGACCCTGAGAAACTTTCCTTAGGTTGAGTTGTTGACTTTTCATAGATTTCTCTGCCAGGAAAGTTTCAGTGAAGTTTTTTAAACTGCTCCAAAATAAAATATCCTCGGTACTTACTATGATACAACCCTCTATCCGCATATTCACTTGCTCATACAGCCACACCTGAATCCGGGATCTCTGAAATAATCACAAAAAAATAAATATTAGAGTAAGTAAACACAATCCTACCACTTTGGTTAAACATTAGAAAAGAATTATAGCTCCTAAAAAACCGATTTGATAAATATAAGCCAAGAGGACCAAATCTTAAGATTCAAGATAGGTTACTTGCCAAGAAACCTTTTCATTTATTTAATGCTAAATTGTGATTGTCCAGGTCAACAAATTGCCTCTGTTCTAGGGACTCAATCATTTCTTGAGTCAAATGATCAGGGCTCAGTCATTTCTGCTTATAGTTCCAATACAATGAGATTAAAAATTATTGGCAATGTAACATGAAACAGCAAATGCCAATGGCCAAGAATAATGGCACATTTCTTATCTGCAAAAGCAAAATTCAGCTCTAAAACAGTTTAACTTCTCAGTTTTCCATATTACACATCTAACAAACAGAGAAGGAAACATCAGTTCTGGTGATTAGAAATGATCATAGCTTGAAATGAATCTGTTTTTCAACTGTGTTGTTTATCACACATTAAAATTTGCCAGAAACAAAACATTTTCTTTCAGAAGGAATTTAAGTATCTGACCTGTCAACTCAAAACATGAAAAACAATACTTCCAATCACCACCACCCTAAAAGAAAGTAGGCTGTTATTTGTTATGTGCTGTAGAGCCAGTTCTGATTAAAAACAACCTTGTATAGGATTTCCCAGGAGTGATTAAACCCCTCTAAATCTACGTCCCTTCTCGTTTTACAGTGTTTGAATATAGATAAAATCAACATTTTCCCATAGGCACTAAGTACACAATCTTATGACAATGTTTCACCCTTTGCCAGCCATTAAGTGGAGAAGAGGGAAAGGTTCCCATACTCTGGCCATAGTCACTACAGCAAAAGTACCAATGTCCAAATGCATGTATTTGATCACCATGTATGCAAGCTAGTAATTTTTGAAATGAGTTCATTTTGGTTTTGCAAAGACATGACACAATTCTTTGCATGCTTGGAGCGACAGCTATATGGAATATTCTGTTACATTCAAACATTCTCTGCATCCTTTCCCTTCAATTATTCCTATTTTTCAACGCTGAAACAAGAGATCTCACAGATTGGCATTCAGTTTGGTAAATTCAATTAAATAACCATTATGAAACAATTAACGACATATAACTTACGTACATTTTGCAAGTATCTGAAGATAAGGTTCTGTACCACCGTAGTTAAGGGAAAAAAATAACACTAATAGTTCCCTGAAACTGGTCGTCTCACCCCATCTCACCTTATTTTTGGTTTGTTTTCTGAACAACCAAGACACTGGTGCCCAACAAAAAACAACCCAATTCAGGTTCCCCTAAAAAACCGGAGGGCAGTCACCCTACTCCTTTACTCTCCAAGGGTTTCATTGGGCCCATCCTTCCTCCTCCCCCAAACCCCTATCTCCGCTTTCACTCAGTACCTAAATGACGTTGTTGTCCGTGCGCTCAGCCCCGCCGTCCTGCTCTTCCCACCACAGGGGTCTGCCAACCCATCTTCCACCCACCACCACCACTTCTTCAACTACCCGCGCTTTCTCCTAGTCTTGGTCGCCCCGAGGACTCATGGGATGTGAACTACACGTCTCCTTTTCAGGCCTGGTCTCTCTGCCTGCTCCTTCGCCCTCCGTTTGCTGGCCCGAATCTCCCAACGCCTGACATCTCGTACAGGATACGATGGGCTGCACCATCACCTTCTGCACTTTCTGGCCCTGGCCACGGTACGCCATGGTGGAAGCTCACAATGACCACAGTAAGCCACACGGTAACTCAGAAGGCAACTTCCGGAAATAAGAACCGGAATCGGAAATGTATTGTGGCCGCGGCGGCCTGGTGACTACTGGGAAATGCCTCTCTAGCCACAGAGTTGCTTTCTCTATGTTCTATAGCATCCGGGGGAGGCCGAACTGCGGGCTCTGCACTTGGGAACCTGGCCCGATCCTACAGCGCCACCTGGAGAGAGGCGGAAGGAGGAGCCGAGGACTTGGGGTCTGCGGTGGAAGCTGGGGACGACGTCAGAGACCCAGCCAGGTTATTTCCGCTTTAAGAGCCATCATTGTGGGCTTGTTAATTTAAGTCGTTTTTATGAGTCATACAACCTCCGAAACCTTATAGGTCGCTGGTAGTCGGAATCGACTCGATGGCAGTGGACGGGCGACTCTTAAAAAAAAATTTTTATTACGTTATTTTATTTATTGTACAACTATACATTTGTCATTTCAGCCATTTTTACATGTACAATCCAACCACACTCCTCGTGGTCACAACCATGACCACTATCCGTTTTCAAATCTCTCTGTCTTGTTTTCATTTGCGAGAAAGTTACCAATGGTTTGTCCTAATGGGAAATTAAATACACATTGTTTTCCTTTCATTATATGAAAACAAATTTTAAAAAAGAAGAAGAAAGCAATTTCTTGTTTTCCCCCTTTCCTTTTCTTTTTAACTGCCTTCCTGGTTATCCAAGTTAGCACGTATCTACACTCTACCCAGTAAATAATTCTCCCTTTCCTTCCAACCCTAGTTATCATTGTAGAATGTTTATTATAGAATGAAAACCTTTTCCTGACTTTTTACAGGGGTGGTTCTATACCATATCTGTTTCTTTACTGTCAACTAATTTTACTCAGAGTCCTGGTGTGGCACTGTAGGATAAGCACTCAACTGCAAGGCTGGTTTGAACCACAAGTTCGGCGGTTCAAATCCACCAGCTGCTCCTCGGAAACCCCATAAAGGGTCACTCTGAGTTGGAACCAACTCGATGGCATTTAACAATAGTTTCACTCAGCATAATATCATCCGTAAGCTTCCTCCATGTTATATGGTGTTTTGTAGATCCATCGTTATTCTTCAACATTGCATAATTTTCCATTGTGTGTATGTACCAAAGCTTGTCCAACCATTCTTCTGCTTATGGGCATCTTGGCTGTCTCCATCTTTTTGAGATTATGATTAATGCTGTAATGAGCATGGGCATGCATGTATCTTCTCATGTCATGGCTCTCTTATTTCTTGAAGTTATATGTACAGAGACTGCTTGATCATATGGTATTTCTATTGCCAATCTTCTGAGAAAGTACCATACCATTTCCCATAGCGGTTGCACCATTTTACAGTCACACCAGCAGTGTTGAAGGGTTCCATATACTCCACACCCTCTCCAGCATTTATTGTTTTCTGTTTTGTTTTTTAAGTTTGCTATTAAAATGGTATCATCTCACTCTTGTTTTGAATTGCATCTCTCTAATGGCTGATAATCTGTTTAAAATGAACTAGTTTAGTTTTCCCTGAAACCTGTTGTTAGGTGTCACTGAGTTTGGTCTAACTCAGTGACCCTGTGTACAACAGAATGAAAGAAACACTGCCTGGTCCTGTGCCATCCTCACAGTTGTTATATTTGAGCCCACTGTTGCAGTCTCTGTTGTGTTACTAAATTTCACTGAGCATCTTCTTTTCATTGATCTAACCAAGCATGATGGCTTCTTTCTCTAGAGACTGACAACTTATTTGAAACATGTGAGAGACTCATTTTCCTGGCTTCTAAGAAGCATAGTGGCTGTACTTCTTTCAACACAGATTTGTTTTGTTCTTCTGGCAGTCCATGGTACTTTCAATATTCTTCTCCAATACCATAAATGGACCAATTCTTCTATGATCTTCCTTATTCACCCAGATTTTACATGCATATATGAGGTGATTGAAAATATTCCATGGTTTGGGTCAGGTGCACCTTTGTCCTCAAAGTTCCATCTTGGTCTTTAACAATTTAAAGACTGTTTTTGGTTTTGTCTTTTTGTTTTGCAGATTTGTCCAATGCAATATGCCATTTGATTTCTTGACTGTTACTTCCATGAGTATTGATTGTGGATTTAAGTAAAATGAAATCTTTGACAACTTCAATCTTTTCTCCGTTTATCATGTTATTGTTTGTTGACATATTCATCAGAACTTTTGCTTTCTTTATATTGAGGTGTGATCCATAATGAAGGCTGTAGTCTTTGATCTTCATTAATAAGTGCTTCAAGTCCTTTTCACTTTCAGCAGGCAAGGTTGTGCCATCTGCATATTGCAGAATAATAAATTTCCCCAATCCTGATGCCACATTCTTCATATAACCCAGTTTCACAGATTATTTGCTCAGCATACAGTTTGAATAAGTATGGTGAAAGAATAACCCCCTGACACACACCTTTCTTGATTTTAAACTATGCAGTATCCCCTCATTCTGTTCAAATAACTGCCTCTTGGTGCATCTACCAATTCCACATGAGCACAATTAAGTGTTCTGGAATTCCCATTCTTCACAATGTTACCCATTGTTTGTTATGATCCATCCACACAGTTGAATGCCTTTACATAGTCAATAAAACACAAGTACACATCTTTCAATGAAATCCCATGTGATTCCAGCAATGATAAAGCTCATTCCACATCCTCTTCTCAATCTGGCTTGAATTTCTGGCAACTCCGTGTGCATGTACTGCTACAATCATCTTCAAATTCTCTTCTGCAAAATTTTACTAGCTTGTGATATTTTATTCTTTTAAAGTTTTTATTGTGAATTGAGTGATCATGTACATGGGAGAACATTGGTTTTACACTCATTGTTTCATTGCAATGATTACAGTCCCCTCTGTGCATCATCATTCAACAGTATTTGCTTCTATTCCCTGTTTTTGTATGTTTGGTTTTGTTTGTGCATATAATATTAATGATATTATCTGATAAATTACATTTTGTTGGATCACTTTTATTTGACCATAAATATGAACCTTTTCCAGTCACTTGACCAGATAACTGTCTTCCACATTTTTTGGCAGAGATGAATGACCACCTCCAATGTTGCATTGGTTTGTTGAAACATTTCAATTCATACTCTATGAATTGTCTTTTGCCAATATTTTCACTGCAGCTTGGACTTCTTCCTTCAGTACTATCAATTCTTGATCATACATATGCTGCCTCCTGAAATGGTTGAACACTGACCAATTCATTTTGATACAGTAACTCTGCATATTCCATCCATCTTCTTTTGATATTTCCTGCATCATTCAATCTTTTGCCCATAGAATCCTTCAGTATTGCAACTCTGGTACGAATTTTTTCTTCAGTTCTTTCAGCTTGAGAAATGCTGAACATGTTCTTCCCTTTTGGTTTTCTAACTCCAGTTTGTTGTACCATATCTTAATAATACTTGACTTGGTCTTCTTGAGCTACCCTTTGAAAAAGTTCTGTTTAGCCATTTCACTTCATTTATTCCAGTCACTTAAACTTCTCTGCATTTGAAAGCAAATTTCAGAGTTTCTTCTGACATCCATTTTGGACTTTACTTTCTTTCCTATCTTTTCAATGAACTTTTGCTTTTTTCAAGTATGGTATTCTTGATGTCATCTCACAAATTATCTAGTTTCCTGCAATTTAGACTTGAAGGTAGGCAGCACTGTGGGAAGAGAGGATAGTGGAGAAGAAGCCCTGGCAAAACTCTTAGCCCCAGGCAAGCGAAACTCAAAAGCCAGGTGCTATGGTTTGCTCTAACACTGAATTCAACATCTCTCATCAACTTTGTGGGGAGTTTTTTAAGGTGTCAACACAGAATGGTGATTTAACAAGAAGATGCTGAAATCTGATTGCTGGGGTCAAGTCCAGCTCACTTACTAGTTACATGACCAAAGTCTTGGTTTAATTGTTTGCAAAATGGAGATAAAAAATAAAAGTATCTTTCTCATGGGTTTGTGATGAGGATTCAATTCAACACACACAAACACAAAGGCTTTAGTCAATGCTCATGTTACATATAATTTCTCTGGTAAGAGACCCAGTGAATGGGGGAGCGGGAATATGTACTTGTGCCTTATCCTGCAGCCCCATACCAGAACCCCATTTCAATCATTTAGTTCTGATCCAAAAGGTTTTATGAACATCTCCTTTGTTTTCTCTTATTTTATAGAACTAGGAGTCCTGGGGTAGTGCTGTAGGTTAAGTAC
Organism: Chrysochloris asiatica; assembly: GCF_000296735.1. Classification (NCBI taxonomy): domain Eukaryota; kingdom Metazoa; phylum Chordata; class Mammalia; order Afrosoricida; family Chrysochloridae; genus Chrysochloris; species Chrysochloris asiatica. The sequence goes on from NW_006408527.1 coordinate 19,232,074, forward strand.
TGGACTGCTAATGACAGGTTGGCTGTTCAAACCCACCAGCTGTTCCTTGGAAACCCTGTACAAGGTCATACAATGAGTCAGAACCAACTCCACAGCATTTAATTAAGAAGTAGGTAGGAGCCTTGGTAGCTAGCATAGAGGGTTATGTGTTGGACTGCTAACTGCAAGGTCAGCAGTTTGAATCCACCAGTTGCTCTATAGGAGAAAGATAAGGCTTCTCCGCTTCACAGCACTGGACACTGTCTGCGGGGCCACTATGAGTGGGAACAGACTCCATGGCCCACAGCAGCAGCAGGAGCTAGCATTGCCTTGGCTATTCTTCTTTTTTTCATATGAACTTCAGAATCCATCTATCTCATTTTTTAAATCCTTTGGGTTCACAAGGAAAAGTTTTTGAAAACTTCTTTGGAGATTTTAATTAAGATTTTATTCAATTCTAGAATGACTGAATAATCAAATTTTTTTTAATTCAAGTACATGTTCTCTTTCTATTTGTCCAAATCTTCCTTTTAGGTCTTCAGTGTTTTGTTTTCTTCATATAGATCCTGTGCGTTTCTTAAATTTAATCCTATCTTTCTATATTAACAATTAGGTCTTTACCACAATTGTCTGCTCCTGCTAGTTGTTAGAAAAATCAACGCCATCAAAATGATTCAGGCTTGAATGACTATGGTGTTGTTAAGTGCCACTGAGTCAGTTCCAACCCATAGCGGCCCTGCATAGGGTTTCTGAGGAGTGGTTGGTGAGCTTGAACTGCCGACCTTGTGGTTCAAAACAACTTTGCAGTCCAGTGCATTAAATTGCAGTGCCACACCAGGACCCTTGCATGACTACGGTGGTGGTGTTTATGTGCCATGGAGCCAGTTCTGACTCAGAGCGACCCTGTACAGGGTTTCTGAGGCTGTAAATCTTTATGGGAGCAGAAAGCCTCATCTTTCTCCCATGGAACTGCTGGTAATTTCGAACTGCTGACCATGAGATTAGCAGCCCGATTCATAACCACTACACACTACCAGAGCTCCTTACATGACCATAAAGGCATCATAATAAGCAAAGTCAAAAGAATTGGGAGAAATACAATGTGTGCAATGCATCAGAAAATGGTGAATTTCTAATCTTTATAATGGAAGCATGCTTGTTCATATACAAGGGTAAGTCAAAAAGCATTGCTGTAGTATTATGGAAACGCTTCATTAAAAATATCAAAATGTGAAGGTACTATTTCTCAACATGTTCTCCATCTGTGTCTGTAAACTTCTGAAGGCCTTGTTTCTTCTAACTGTAATCCTTCGCTGTATTATGTACTCTTCAATTTATACATCAAAATACCAGTTTTGGCATCTTTGGGGGACTCAAATCATGTTCTTTGAGTTTTGAGAACATAAAGAAGTTTGAAGGGCTAAAATGAGGGTCGTAGTGGGGTAGCTGGAGTAAGTCTTCCTAACAGTTCTTACAAGACACCCCTTCTTACTCTAGAAGAATGTACAGGTGCATTGTTACGATGGGGGAAAAAATTCCTCAGTGTAACTTTCCTGGCCTATTTCTCACCGACGCAGTTTTCAGTTTTCTGAACATTTCTTCTTACTAAGCCCTCCTAATCATCCTGCGTCCTTTGAGAAAATCTATCCATCTCAAAAAATTGTCACCATAACCTTATACACTGAGCTGTTTGCTTTGAGTTTCACTGGCCCAGCAGATCCCCTCCAAAGCCACAGTTCTGATTGAATGTTTTTTTGAACCTTTATTTGAAGGCACCCTGAGACTTAGACAAGTGTATTACTAAGACAGTTTGTCTGCAGCCACCCATGTGGCTGAGCGCAGACACATGTTTAAACACCTTATGTAAAACCCCTTACATTTACTCTAATGTAACAATACTTTTAGACTAATTCGTGTGTGCCTAAAATACCTCTGGAAGGATACCATGGAGGTGAACACTGGTTTTGGAGAAAAACTGAGTGCTGGGGCAGGGGCAGAAGGAATGATTTTTACTGTATATATTTTTATACTTTTGAATTTTGCAGCTTATGATCACTGATTCAGTGAATTCATAGTGCTATGAAATCTGTCTCCTTTTTAAGTTATAATTAATTATAATGTTCTTGGAACATTTTGAGATTTTCATGACACACCCAAGGTAGCTGTAAATTAGGCTTGAGAATCACTGATCCCAGGAGACACACCCGTGAAAAAGGAACGCCCTCCAGGCTTCGGAAGAAGATCCATCTCAGCCAGAAGCCTCACAATTTGTTGAATTGCTGGACCAAGGTCATTGTCTAGAAGTGTGCCAAAGATGGGTTGAGAAGAGTCAGGGACAGCCTAACAAAACACAGCAGGCCCTGAAATAAGTCAAGACCTTTTTCATTACCTCAGTAAACATTTATTGATTGACTTTTATGTGACGAGCCTGGACTCGGCACTGAAAATATTGAGTTAAGAATCTTATGCTTTGCTGGGGAAGATTGTCAAGTAAATAATTTTAAAGCAATAAGGTAAACAAAGAGGATTAAGAAAAATGTTGATAAAAAACAGTCCACTGTAGTGGGAAAGTTCCCAGTAAGTGTACAGACACAAACAAGGTATTAATGAGTAAAACTAGGAGTCAGATAGAAGTATCAAGGCCATGGAAAGAGGACCAGGTTTCAGAGTGGGAACTGGCTGGAGATGCTGAGTGTAGGCTAACGTTCCCACAAGACAGCTGCTTCCTGAGAGCTGGAGAGTCTGCAAGGCATGCCTCCAACCTTAAATCATTTCAGTTGTTAGTAGAACAGATATTAAATAAATGGAACCCGTGTCTTGGCGTACTGCAGCTGTTGTCGGTTTGTTAAATCAAACAGTGCAAACAAGAATTTTAGAACATTCCAGTAGCAACTGGCCACAGAATGGTAAAGCCTCTGTGCTTTCCCCTCAGTTCCCCAATCCTGATTTCATTCATCTCTGAACTCCTCTTTTTAAAACACTTAACTTATGTTGGAAGTGTCTCAGATGACAACAGTTATTTCAAAACAGCAGCCTGTGCAGTTTATGGCATCAGTTCTGGCTAATTTTCCTTGATCAAAAGAATCACCCACTCCTGATCAATGCCTAAATGAAAGTATAATTTAGAAGGCTGACTTGGGAAGTGGAATATAAAGTAAAAATAGGAAACTACAAAAATTATCATCTTTTGACGATTGGGCCAGATGATGATGAAATCCACAGATGGTCTTATTTGAAGACTACAAAATTATTTCTCACATAAATATTTAAAGCATGTTGGAGTCCAAGGCTAATAATCTGAAAATTGCTGGATAAAACCCTTTTTCCATAGGCATGACACGGTCAGAGTTCAGTTTAAACCTTCTCTAAATCCTTGGAAGAATGTTGCATTCTTCAGAAGGAGTTGCATCATATTACAACATTTCCAAAGCAAGAAAGACAAGAACAATCAAGATGTGGACTGTTCACACACAATATAATTGGTGTCAAGTACTAAAACCCAGTTTGGGGAGAAGGAAAGTAGGGCGTTGGGAGAGGTATCCTGAAGTTTATAGGGTGTGCAGTTCTTAGTCAAAAGAAAAGAGGTAACAGACTTTTAGGTAGAATAGTGATAGCATTAGTAAAGGCAAAGGACTAAACAGAGATTATTGCATTGGGGGAAACCAACCATAAATTGTTTTGCTAAACTGTAGAGCAGGGGTGGGGAACTTTTTTTTCTGCCAACATTTATAACATCATTTGCAGGCCATACAAAATTATCAACTTAAAGGTTAACCTGCTATATTTGGTAAAACATTTAATTAACTCACTCCTAAAGGAGCGTTGGTAGCGTTGTGGTTACGAATCCGGCTGTGAACTGCAAGGTCAGCAGTTCAAAACTACCAGCTGCTCCGCAGGAGAAAGATGAGGCTTTCTACTCCGGTAAAGATTTACAGCCTCGGAAACCCTGTTCAGGGTCGCTATGGATCGGAACCGACTCGACAGCACTTAATAACAACAACAACAATGTGATAGACTTCTGGTGTGGCACTGTAGGATAGCAGTGGACTTCAAATAACAAGGTGGGCAGTTTAAACCCACCAGCTGCTCCTCAAAAATCCTATGCAGGATCGCTATGAGTTGGAATTGATGGTACGGCACTAAAAAACAACAATGACAACAGTGTGATGGCTGGAACTGTGATTCCTTTGGCAGGACCAGACCAAATGATTTCACTGGCCTGATATGGCTCTCAGGCCGGATGTTCCCCACCCCTGCTGTACAGCATGACACATCAGTGGCAGCAGAGGAAACTGCTAGGGCAGAGCCCTTACATGTTGTGCTAAAAACTTGAACTTGGGAGGAAAGAGGAAGGCACTGAAGGGTTTATGAAGCGGAGTGTTGTCGGGAACCTGCCTCGACAGGGACGTTTGGTTCACGAAGTAGGGAGATCTGGCTGCAAAAGAAATAGAAAAAGAAATATACACAAAGACGCAATGAGAGAGACAAAGAGACACCCCGATACCAGAGTGGATGCAAGACTGGCAGGCAGACCCTGGATTGCAGGCATCATGGCCCTGCAGGCAGTAATGCACGCAGGTTTCAATCTGCGTCTGTCTTTTATTTCAGGGAGGGATTTTACACAAAGGAAGAAGGGGATTATTAAAACAGGGTACAGAAATGAAATGTGATTAATTGTTCAAAACAGGACACAATGATATACAGGAACAAATTTAAAAATATACATGGCAAATTGTCTTAATAATCTAACATCCTTAATTTTCCAAAAATTCAAGCAAATTGTTATAAATTACTTTTTAGGCTCAAATCCTAAGGCAGTGACTCTCGGAGATTTTTCAAGGCTAATTAACATACCTATAGCACTTAATCTCGAATGGGTAAAGGTGAAAAAGGATTTAAAAGGTCTGAAAAGAGCCAAGCTGTTTCAGCTACTTGGTTTAAGCTTTCAGGAGGAAGAAGGACCTCTAGGTTAATGGATTACACCTGGGGACAATTTGAGGAGGTTGTCACTATTATTCCTTGAACAATACTTCAGAATTCGCCAATCTACTTTGAGTGAATTCCTTGGGCGGATTGTCTCCAGAGCCTCTCTGCGGAATCTCAGCAAACCTGCCTTTGGAACTTTTATGGCCTCGGCTTTAGAAGAGGTTTTTGTTTTAATATTTGTCCATGGGTATCCAGGATAAGTTAATATCAAACATAACTGAATAATTTGATAAAGAATAGTTTGGACATACTTGCCAGGTGGCCAGAGTTTGTTCCTCAGAGAGATTTGTTCGCAGGACCCTACGCACTGCCAACACAGTGGAGATGTTAAGAGAGGCACATAAGAAACCATTTTCTCAGAAGCTACAATTACTGGAGTTAGAAGCATAGAATGAATAATAAGACCAAAGAAAATTATACAGAGGTAGCCCACCAGTGAGTTCGTAAAAGCCTATGAGCCCGGGATGTCAGGAGGTCACTTCCTTGGCCCTCAGGGTCCCTGGCTAGCAATCCTGAGTGGGGCCTTCGTGTTGGATTTTCGTCCAAGACACAGGGCCTCAACATCTCAGTGCTTTGCGGGCCCCAACAGAGTGTCTTGGATGTGCATTCTAAATGGATCCTTTCCCCCGATTCATAACCAACAATAGATGATAACTGAGAACAAGAATGAGACAGAGCAGAGGCTCTAAAGCAGAAATCCATCAGGATAGTCAGATTTTGAGAAAGAAACTTCACCTACTCTGTTTCACCTGGTTTGCCACTCAAATTGTCTTTGCTAAACTACACAAAACTCGGGTTCTGACACCTCCAGGAAGCCTACATTAATGAGTCTGGGACCCATTGACGTCTCATTCACTCATCCCTTTGACACCATCAACCACTTAATACTTAGACTCACTTCACTCCTGTTACTGTTCTCTACAAGTATATCCTAAGTACTTCAAGGACAGGGACTTGGTTTATATCATTGCCTACCCTTAGTGGTCAAAACCAAAACACCAAAGCCACTGCCATTGAGTCAATTCTGACTCATAAGAGTTTCCAAAACTGTAAAACTTCATGAGAGGTTTGAACTTTCCAACTTGCAGTAGCAGTCCAGTGCTTATACTACTTGTTTAATGGTGGTAAGAGTATATAATGCTCTAATCTGGGCCACTCCTAGAGGCTGTTGTGTGCCGTTGGGCCGATTTTGACTCATAATTACCCCGTCACAGAAGAGAATTGCCCCATACGTTTCCCCAGACTGTATAGCCTTTATAAAAGCAGAATCCCAGGTCTTTTCTTCTACTGAGCCACTGGTGTGTTCAAACCGCCAACTTTCCCAAGGAACATCTGAGAGTTTAACACTTTGTCAACAAGGGTAGGAGTCCAAAATGCTTTGTGGCAGTCAGTTACACAGGAATATATTCCTATCATGTTTCCACACAACTTTTGCTAACTGCAAGGTCAGCAGTTTAAATCCATTATCTGCTTTGAGGGAGAAAGTGGAGAGTTTCTGCTCCTATAAAGATTTACAGTCTCCGATACCTGATATAGTAATGCTATGAGTTAGAACCAACTCCATGGCATGCCACCACCACCACATTGAGCTCCCAGTCCTAATAAATGACCGCATTAACCACACATGCTGATCACTGTTCCCTCCATTTGGCTTCTTCCTCCCATAATTGACAGTCATAACTAGGAGATACTGTGGGGTCCTCTCTAGACCACCACAATAAAGTGATTTTTACTATAAAACAAGTCTCACACGGATTTTTTTGTTTTTCAGTATATATAAAAGTTATATTTGGACTCCTGGTGTTGTGCTATGGATCACCACTGGACTACAAACCACAAGGTTGGCAGTTCAAACCCACCAGCTACTCCTCAGAAACCCTATACAGGGTCGCTGTGAGTCGGAACTGACTCGATAGCACTTGGGAGTCCTGGTGTAGCATGGTAGGATAGGCACTGGGCTGCTAACCATGGGGTTGGCAGTTCAAACCCACCAGCTGTTCCTTGGAAACCCTATACAGGGCCCCTATGAATCAGATGTGGCTCAAGGACACTGAACAACAACACAGTCTATGAAATTTGAGATGTTATGAAATTACGAGGTATACTTGTATTTATTTAATAACCAGGAGTCTTTTTTTTTTTGTCCTCTGCCTTCTTCAGAATCTAAATCTTGGCTGTGCTTACCTTTATTCTCAACTCCATAGGCTTTACTCCTGCTCGAGGACATAACAGTCTCAGACCAAAAAACCTAGGGAGAGGCAATACTAAATTCTAGTCCACTTATTGGATGTTGCTTATTATTACCATAGGAGTCCTGGTGTGGTGCTGTGGGTTAATGCACTGGATTGCAAAGTTCCTTTGAACCTCAAGGTCGGCTGTTCAAGCTCACTAGTTGCTCCTAGGAAACCCTATACTGGATCGATATGGGTGGGAACGGACTTGATGGCACTTAATAACAACCTTATGTTGCTTATTATTACCATAGACTCAGACTCTGGACACCTTAGAATGTTAGAAATTCAACCAATTTTAAATAGTTTGTTTACTATGCGACTCAGCATATCCTCTAGAACCATTTTTTTTTTTTTTTTTTTTCAAATGATCTATTTCTGGATTGCTGTTCTTAAGGATCGTCGCTTTATTTTTGCCCATTTTATTGTGCAACATAGAGTTTTCTTACCACTATTAAGAAAATGACCACTAACATTGATTTGGCAATTAAGAATTTGAATGTCTGGCATATAGAAAAAGAGCGCTGGTGGTGCAGTAGGTTAAGCACTGAACTGCTAACCCCAAGGTTAGTGGTTCCACAAAAGAGAAGATCAGCAGAACAAACAATATAGTGGATCGGGTGGAAGGAGCTCCGTCAGCAACAACCCAGAATACAGGACCAAGCAGGTTCAGGGGCTGGTCTCAGAACTCTGAACCACATATAAAAGAATATTTAGAAGGTTGGAAGGCTTACAGCTAGGGGAATTTGTAGCAGAAGCAAGAAATCCATTACTTTCTAATTCGAGACGCTCAGCTGCTCCAGGAGCCGCCATCTTGGGTGAGACCAAGTGGAGAAGGATCAGAGAAGCCACGGATACCTGACAGAATTGCGGAGATAAAGGTGTGGACATTCTTTTCTTTCGGTAGGTGTTCATTGGTCCCTTGCTGTCTGCGTACCTCCATTTGGGTGACTATAGGGGTGCCTGAGCTAGTGGGCACCCCAGTCCCACCCTCAGAGGGTTCTATTATGCATGTGCACAGATCTCCTTGAAATTTAAAGAGACAGTTTCCAATGAAAACCAAATGGTCACAGCCGGCCCTGAACTATTTATAACTAGAAAAAATGCCTGAACGGGGATTGTGGAGCGGGACAGTCAGACGAAAAAGGAAATAGGCCAAAAATTAAATCCTAAATTACGTCAAAACAACCAACAGTGGCATCTTGAAATTTCTCAAGAAGAAGAGTGAAAAGGGAAGCCCATTTCCTGATCACATCTACCTGGAGGCAATTAGAAAGCATAAAAAATACCAAAATACA
>NW_006408527.1:19242072-19274180 GCF_000296735.1 Chrysochloris asiatica
CTACTATTGTAAAATAGACACTTGAGTGGGATAGAAAGGAATGTTGGGAAACATGGTTAGAGAAAACGTGTAAGCCCACCTTCAGCTCAGCCTACAACTGATTGGAATACAAAGCCTTTACAGAGTATGGGACCTTAGGTGGAATCCTAAGTCCCATCCAGATCCCATGGACAAGGACTTAGCCATAGAGGGTTAGAGCTGAGAGTGAAGCATCCAGCTGATATGAAGTGAGGTTGATGCACAAGAACACCCAAACTTGCATACAAGTTTGCGGGAACTTATCCAGAGAAGCTGCGGTGCCAGAGAGGGAGGCAGAGATGGGGGCATGGAGAAAGGGAGCAGCTGAGGACCTTAGATTCATGGACTAAGAAGAGAAGGACTAAGAGCTGGTAGCCAGGAGCAGACTTGTAGAATGTGCCCTTTGCAGATATAAATTATTATATATGCCTGAGTGGGTTTTGTGTGTTTGTTTTTTAAAAAGCTAAAGTGGATAGAAAGAAATACTGTTAACTGATGGTACATGGAGGGGATTGTAATCACCATAATAAAACAAGGTGTATGATTTGTTGAATGTAAAACTGATGATCTGCCCTGTAAACTTTCACTCAATCCACAACAAAAACCTTACACTAAAAAAAACAAGAGAGGGAGAGATTGAAGATGAGAGTCTCAGCTCTCATGCTTGCTGATTCAGTCTCAGAAACAATTCTGTACTGTCCCACCAGGTCGATATGAGTCAGAATCAATTTGAAGTCAGTGGTGGTGGGTGGGAGTGATTATAGGAACTTTCAAATATTTACTGAGCAGCTCTTTAAGGTCACATTTAAGGAAAAGAAGCTCTTCTACTAATCAAACTGAATGTTTCATAAGAAGTGTGCTTTCTTACTGCTAAATCTGTATACTGAAACTATGTGGAAAACAGCAGTGATCTCCCAGAGTTGGGAAAGCTTGTCAGAATGGCTATGTGAATAAACACTCACCATCATCTACTTCTCACATGGCAACTGCAGACCATGCATTTCCTCAGACTAAACTGCCACACCCAATTCATTAATCAATTGCACAACCACAGTGAAATGACACCCTAATTTTAAGAATCATAGAACTTTGATCAATATTGATCAAACTTTGCTCCTGAAGTTATAAATATCAGTCTTTATCTATGGTGGCTTCAAACTGGTCAAAATGGAAAATAAGCTGTTTTGGATATATAACAGACACTCCATTGGGACTTTAAGTCAAGGTCAGAACATTGTGGAACGTTTATCTTGACTCAAATATGACTTTGAAACTACTTTGAAATTTCTGGCGCTGCAACATTTCAGCCCTCTTCCTACTGTTAAAACTGAAGATCATCATCACTCAAAATTAAATATACATCTATTTTGCATTTTATGAAAGGTTGAACTTCAGACTTTGTATTTTTTTAAATCTGTTGATAGCTAACAAGTATGAATAGATTCCCATAACAAGTTAAAAATTGGCACACTACTGAAAACATTGGATGCCTGCATGCTTGAGATTCCATGGACAAGGACATAGCCACAGAGGGCTAGAGTTGAGAGTGAAGCATCCAGCTGATATGAAGTGAGGGGAGAGGCACAAGAACATCCAAACTTGCAGATAGTACCCAATTGATCTAGCCTCAATGGCTTGATAATCAGAACTCACCTAGAGGACAATAAAAAAACCATAACCTTTGATAAAGGAAACTTGAGTTTAAGAGTGTAAGGTAGAAGATAAGAGCCCCCACTGAATAGTTTTCCTCATGTCTAGATGGGTCTGGTAAAAAGAGATGGCGATAAGATTCTTAAAATTCAAGTGAGTTAATTGTTATGACTAATTGAGACTGTCACAATTGTAAAGGTACAAGTTTTATAATAAAAAAGGGAGTAATAGTTAATCTTACATTCCAGGAAGAGGGCCCTAGGACCATCAAGGGCCAAGAGCACAAGCTGAATGCAGGACCCTATGCAGGGAAGCAGTGACACCAGAGATGGAGGCAGAGATGCAGACATGGAGAGAAGCAGATTCATGAAAAAAGAGGGACTAGCAGCCAGGAGACAGACTTGCAGAATGTGCCCTTTGGTGGTTTACATTATTATATATGCCTGAGTGTTTAAAGAAAAAAAAAAGCTAAAATTAAGAGAGGAATGCTGTTAACTGATGGTACATGGAGGGGGTTATAATTATTGCAATGAAACAAAGTATATTTTTTTGTGAACGTAAAACTGATGATCTGCTCTGTAAACTTTCAAATTACAACTTAAAAAAACAAAAACAGAATTCCGTCAAAGGCAATTTCCTTCCTCTCTCCCCACCCCCAAAAAATTAATGGCACCGCTGGAATTATACTAATAACTGTCAGAAAAAAATTCTCATGAGTAAGACACATGTAACAATCACATGCATTTTCCCTAATGCATGTGCAGCTAAAACAAACACATTTTATGGGTGTCTGTCTTAGGCTGGGTTCTCTGGAGAAGCAAAACCAGTAACGCTTATATATGTGTATCTATATATAGAGATTTGGAATCTTGATGTGGCACTGTGGGATAATGCACTGGACCAACAGGTTTGGACCACAAGGTTGGCAGGTCAAATTCATGGAAACCCTATACAGGGTCGCTATGAGACTCAAAGGCACTTAACAACAACAGATTTTTTTGAGGCTTCTCTCAAAGAAATGACTCAAGTGGTTGTAGAGGCTGTTAAGTCTTAAAGTCCATGTGCCAGAGACCAGGCTGGAGGCTTCTCCTGACTCAAGTATTAACACGGGCTGAGACTGACAAATCCACGATGGGCCGGCCGGTAAAATGGCTGGTCACTGGCTCATGTCCCAAGCAGCAGAGGTGAGATGACAGCTGGATGCAGGATCCAGGATGAGCCAGTGCAAAAGAGTTTTGCCAGGACATCCATAAACATTTGATGCAGGCCCCTTGCCCCCACCCTCACCTCAGGAGACTCCTTTTATATTGGATCAGGGTTGTGGCTAAATTAAGGGTATTGCATCCCACCCTAATCCCTTACATCAGGATCATCATTCTATAACTGCAGAACAGGTAACATAGCCCAGCCAAGTTGACACACCACCTGAAGAATCACAATGTTTGGGATAGGCCCTTATGAAAGCTATCTGTATTGGTGCATTTACATAAAAGGTAACAAAACTGAGTGAGGCCTCTGTCGAGGTACAGCCTACATTTAATTGAGGGAAGACTTACAACATCAAGACTTTCCTACACCAGTTTTATTTAAAACACAAATATTTCTCTTTCTGCAATGGCAAAAGGTTGAAATAATGTTGAACATGAATCATTGACTAATACAAGGGATTTAAATATGAAACAAAGTTATTTTTAAAAAACAAAAATCGAAAGAATAAAGGTTATATACAAAAGAGATTTGGAATCTGTGATTCCAAAAATGAAATGAGTAGAAAATCTGTTGTGAAACCAGACCATTCCACCCCTTCTTTGGAGGGCTATCATACAACATTCGGTCACTGAAGATGGATTGACAGAAAGGTGTCTATATATATGAATTTCAAGTCATTTTTGCTTGTGCAGAATCATCCAGATCTTCCCAAGACTGAATGAGCGGTCCTGTGGCTTTCTTCCTTTTCCATATTCCCAACAAGACTACAGGAAGTTCAACTCTTGATGAGCCGCTTACAACAGCAGTTCCTTAGGAGTCGCATGACAGGTGGGTCAGATTCTCTAAGAGAAAACAAAACTGGCCACCTCCAGCCAAACACCAAAATGGATAAGTCCTTTCTTTTTCCTTCTGGTTATGGACAGGATGTCTCCTTTCAAGACTGTTATCCCCATACTTGTTTCTTCACAAGTCTAAACCCTTGAGGTGATATGAAGGAGACCAACACCAAGAAAATACAATTCAATTCAAAAATGAAGAAAACTGTAGGACTGGAAGGTATACAATACACCTCCAGAGCATCTCAGTACCCTTGCTACAATACAGGCCAGTCAGTGTACTGCCTCGGTCCACAGATAAACACTGGCAGCTCAGTTATAGGGCTCCAAATAAATACTGGGCAGGAGGAGCTTGCTGAGAGTTAGAAATTAAAAAAAGTAATCAATTTTTGTCCCTTTGATAATTCAATCTCAATAGGAGGCAAATATTGAAGGGACAACTTTCATACTGAAAAAAAGAATTCCTCTAATCATATCATCTCTTGTAGAGAATCCAGGGAATCCTAGAAATCGAAAATTCGTTTCAGGGACCCCTGAGGCACTTTAAAGCCTTTTAAAAAATGACAGTAATAATAAATTAGCTATTGCTCTTCAGAGGCTTAGAGAGCAGCTGAAGTGGCAGAATCAGGCCCCAAGTTAGGCTCAGATTACCAGCTTCCTGAACTACTCCACCCTCTCTAAAGCTTAAGGTGAATCTAAATACATTTAAAAAGACATACATACAATTGAACACAGAGTGAATTTTTTTGTTTAGTGGTAGCATGAAGTTTGGTCCCTAATGGTAGCAGCTGTCTTCATCCTTTCAAATGCAGATATTAAGTACATTAAGACAATACACAACAGAAATACCACAACAAAGGAAACAGAATAAAACGAGAAGCCAAAACTGACAGACACCTCAAAGAGTCACTAGTTCTCTCTCACCCTTTCACTGGGATCCTCCTCTCAGTCTCTTAGTTTTTTTGGAGAGAAAGGTTTGAATCAGAGCTTTATCTCAAAGATGCGAAATCATGGCATCAAATAAACAAAATGAAATGAGTCACTTTAAAAATCTGACCCCAAGGAATCTGGGACACATACAGGTAATTCAGAGGTATACTTCTGATTTGGGGCAAATTCTAGACTAATGAAATGATCACCTCAGGTAAATGTTACAATAGATGAAACTAAGTCCAGTTTTTTTGGTGAAGTTTTTTTTTTTTTTTTTTTTTTTTAAAGTTCTTTTTTTGTTACTACCACTTCAGCTATCAATCATTTCTGATAACTCAAGCAGAAGATCATCTTCATCCTTCCCAGGATCCAGGTCGATCTCAGCTTCTAATTTGCCTCCTGAAATCTCCCAGATTAGTTTCTCAAAATCATCCTCCACAGAGAGTAGAGGCTTTCCTGATGAAGTGGAGCTGAGTCGGCGAGTTTTTACAGACACTTGGGATGAGGATGGACCGGACACTTCCGATGGCGATGGATCTGAAGAGGACTGAGTAGGAGATGGCACAAGACTGTAAGGGGGGGAAAAAAAGATCAGAAAACTGCCTGTGCAAAAAGTTGGCAGAACCTCCTAGTTTCAAAGACAAGAGTTAGAAAAGAATCATTTCTGATGAAACATTTTTGCTGAATTGTTCATAATGTAAAACAGAATTCAGCCAGGTAGTAGAAACATCTTTTCAACAAAATACAAAGAGCTGCACTAGTGGAGAACTGTTGTTAAGGGCAGTCAAGTGCCCATAGCAACCCTGTGTAGGGTTTCTGAGGAGCAGCTGGTGAGCTTGAACCGCCGACCTTGCAGTTCAAACAGCTTTGCAGTCTGGCACATTAACCCACATCGTCACACCAGGACGCTTTTAGCAACATTAAATTTCATCTTTTCTTGCAATCAATTTGAAGTTCATAAAATGTATTTAGATGTGGCTAACTTACAATGTTTAAAGTTAACTAGCAGCGCTGTTCTCTAGAGAGCATAAAAAATAACTGAGCTCTAAAGTTAGGTTAAAGAGGATTGTGTGGTGTTACCTGTCCCTTGGTTTTTCTGTCTCAGGCACAGTGACTGACTTGTCCTCAGCGAGGATTGGGACAATAGCCTACAAAAGCAAGAGGAAGAGTAATTGAATGGGTCAGTCAGGCTTTTTGTTTCAGCATATTCATTTTTTTTTTTGCCTTCTTAGATTCTTATTATCTTCTTTACATCACGGAAGTTTAGAATCAACAATCTAGAGATTGAGTATATAAATAAAGAAAATACCTTGCCACCCCAAAATTAGTTCAAAACATCCCACTCCATAAACGTGTAACTGTAAATGTAAAATAAAGAAGCAACTGAAACTACTAAAATGCTTAAGAAATGGCACCAACTGTTGTACATACAACAGCTAAGAGTGCTGATCTGCCCTGCTTCCCTCCCGTCCACAAGGAAGCATTGGGGAGTTCTTACCACAGCTGCTCTTTTGGCGGGGCATTCCTGCAGACCGCTGCTGGAGCTCAATGGCTTCACAGCTGCAATGACAGCAGGGTGGACCTCTACTGCCTTGCGTTTGGGGGCCAATTTGGGGGTTGAAACAACTTTAACCACAGATGGCTTCACATTCACTTTGGGTTTAGCTATGAAGGACAAAAAATATTTGATTCATAGCTAGAATAATTGTTTTATATGGAAAAAGATTCAGAAACAAATGCCAATAATTTCTTCAGTACTAGGATACCACAAAACACATACTCTCTCTACACACACATACACACACACAGTTGGAACATAATCCATAGGCAATCTGCACTACGACCTATAGCCAGAATATAGATTCACAGACCCATATGGCCTGCCCTCTTTCTTCTAGTCCCTATTATTTTTCATCTTCAGAACCAGAAGAAACGTACCCATAGAAAACTTAAAATTTTTTTTTTTTTTAGATTTAATTTTTAAACAGCAATTTTAATGTCTGAGAAACTGAATTCATCTTCCAGAGTTGCTGGCTGGGATCTGCTGGTTAGCTTCATCATTTGTGCCACCAGGGCACTATGACCAGTACATAAGGTAAATTAAATTCAACAATTTCCAGGGAGTTAATGAACTCTGGTAATGAACTGAAATCTTAAAGCAAGATAAACTATGACCACAACTCACCTTTACCCCTTTTTTCCAAGGGCTGTGTTGCACATTTCACATTCAATATTGAATCCCCGATCCCTGAGGTTTCCACCTCCAACTTCTGGGATGGCTTTGTGGGCAGCCGCTTTGTCGGGTGCCGAGTGATGCCTGAGACAGTACTGAGCACTGCTTTCTCGAGCACTTGGGTATTGCAAGAGGTGACATCTCCCTGAAGGAGTGTCAAAACGGATTTTTCCTTCTGCGGGGTTTCCCTCTCCTGCTGTTTCTGCACCTGCTTCTCCCTCATGGTCTCACATCTCTTGACTTGAATTTTAGTGGTGTCACCCCCTGTGGTCTCACCAGGAGCCTGTGGGTAGGTTTCAATGACAGCATTAGACAAAATTAGTACCTTTGTGGAAATGATCTCATTATTTAATAGAAACTGGGTGAACATCTAAGGCAAGTACAGTTTGACACACACAGAATCCAGGAGAAAAGATCTTTACTTGATGTTGAATAATCAATAGTATACAGCTAATTTGAAAGATGTGAACTAAAGATATATAAACCAATAAAAACTTAAGTTTGTATAAGCTAAAAATCATGACTTTAAGTAAAACGCTAATGAAATCTAAACAATCAAGATACTCATACTAAGATTTATACTTATAATCGTGTAAAAGAAAACCTAAATACTCAGAAATATTATGTTTGCTTCTCATGTGCCCATTAAAGAAAAAAAAGAGTTATCAATTATGTTTTAAACATGAATTAAGTATTAAAACATTCACATGCATACATACAGGAATTTTTTTTTAATTTCTGGAAAAATGGAAACATAAGATAATGGAATTTCTCCGCAAACTTTTTGAAGCCCCCAAGTATATAAACTGACTCGACGGCACTTAACAACACAACAACAAGTATATAAACAAGAAACTGAAAGGAAACTAATGAAAAAGATCAACAGTGCTTAAATCTGGTTTAGGGATTATGAAGGGTTTTTTTTTTTCATTTTCATAAAATGAAAATTCCCAAGCTTTTTAAGCACTATTACTCCAAAGACAGGAAATCCAGAAATAAAATTTAAAAAATTACCATTCAATTTTATAAGGGCAGAAAACAGTGAAACACATACAAGTAAACTCTCTTGGAAAACTGTAAGCATTGTTTTTGTTAAGTGCCACTGAGTTAAGTTCTGACTCATGGCAACCTTGCATAGGGTCTCCAAGGAGCAGCTAATGGGTTTGAATCACTGACCTTGTGTGGTTAGCAGTCCAGTGCTGATCCTACAATGCTACATATGCATAATGAATAATATTATCCTACAATGCTACATATGCATAATGAATTCTATTAATAACCTTAATAGAAATTTATTTCAAGCTGAAACTAAAAAGCACATTTGACCATTCCTCTAGCTCTTGCTTGCCTTAGGAAAAAAAATGTATCATGATCTTCAATAAACTTACCTCTTTAGCCTCTGCTCTAGTAACAGTACTCTGAGATGCAACTTCACTTCCTTCCTGAAGTCTCTTCTCCTCTTTTATACCTATGTTCATATTAAACACATCATTAATTAGTTCATGCAGGCTGCAACTTCATGATGGCTAAAGGTAAAAAAAGTTTCGTAATTCAAATAAGGATGGGATTTTTGTTGTTAAGTGCCATCAAGTCGGCTCTGGCTCACAGTGATCCTTTATTAGGTTTCCAAGGCCTGGTTGATGGGTTTGAAGTGCCAACCTTGTGGTTAGCAGTCCTGTGCTTACCCTACAGTGCCACACTAGGACTCAAAAGATGCAATAGGACAAATCAAATTGTCAATAGAACCAACCAGTCCTCTTAACGTCTCAAAATGTACACGAGGCTATCGCAGGTCTACAGCGCTCTAGCCTCTGGAATATGTATTTGGGAGGTGGTACTCTCTTCTTACCAGTTCTTTTGGTGATGCGCAGCAGCCGCCTTGTAGCTGGCGAGCATTCAGGCTGGGGCTGGGGCCTGGGGCTGCTCTCACGGCTCTGCTGCACTCTCAGTGCCTTCTCCAGTTTAATCTCCTCCAGCGTCTTGATGCGCACCTCCTGCATGGATTGTGTTTTAACTGCTGGCTCCTCTAAGAGTCCTTTACTGGCAGATATGGGTGGCAAAACCACTGGTATTTTCATTTCATTATCAGTCTTTAACTTGATACAAGTTACATCTTTTTTGTTTTTTTGCCTCTCAGCTTCCTGCTGCCGATGTTTCTTTTCAGCCAGGACCTCAGAGAAGGTTTTGATTCGGACACTGGAGGAGCTTCTCATTCCTGAAGTGGAATCATCAGCTTTTGAAGGTCCTTCTGTCTTGAGTTTTGTCTGCAATTCTCCACGTTTTTGACTGGCTCTTTCAAGAAGAATTTCGTCTAATGTCTTCACATGGATCTCACCAACTTTAGTAACTTTCTCTGTATTCATGGGGGAAAAATATGTCATTGGATGTCCAGCAGAGTGGCATTACTTAAGCAGGCAACGAAAACGATCAAGAGTACTAATTATCTTAGTTTCAATTTTAATTTTAGATCACTGCATGCTTCAGCTACTGTGACCCTCAAGAAAGCTCTTGGAAGGTAAATAATGCTGACCTACATTTCTAGTCTGAGGCTATCCTTGAGGCACCTGAAAATGATGTTACTAGTTTGAAAAACACATCATTTTTTTATCACTCAAGTCTTACCATAAAAAGCAGCAATAAATTTATTATTCCATTCACTCAGACATATATAAAGAGGCTTCAAAAGTTTATGGAAAATTTTTATTATCTTTTAATTCCACTTTTCCATGACTAAATCCATTTTTTTGCCCAAGATACTTTTACTATAGTGCCTGCTACATAAGGAAGCATTCAAATACTTGCATGATTTAAGTTTTTCACGAAAATTACAAATTCCTCTATTTCAAGATGGTAGACTGATCTCAAAATTATTAGTCTAGGAAAATTCAGCATGAATGGTTTCTCTGCCCTACCAAAAATTCTCTTATCAAAATAATAGAAATACATAAAAAATAAAACAAAGGCATAATAGTACTAGAAAACAAGACTTCACTGAAGAGCCTAAGTTTTAAGGAATTTCTCAAAGTAGGAAAAGTAGGAAACAAACATGTGAGTATTACAAAAAACCTGGAAGAAAAAACAGGTAGGACTGTAGTGTTGAAAGCTATTCTTTTCAAAAGAATCAAAAAAAAAAAAAAAAAGCCAAACTTGGGTCAACTAATCTGAAAGCAACAATGGGCTCTGGGATAACCAGTAAGGTAGACATTAAAGGACGGTCTGTGTATCAGTTGGGCCCGTCATGACCCTCTCCCGTGAACTGGCCCTTAAAAGGGGGTAGAGAGTGTATCTTAAGGATGAAGAGAAGAGCAGAACTCTACGTATTAACAAATGGAAAACAGAAAAAAGCCTTTTGCTGTGGCAATTGTTACTAACTTCCAGCTTGCTACTCACACGAGCTGCCATCATACAGCCTTCCCACTTGGGCAGTATCAGTCAGCTGCTCTAGTCAGGATAAGAGTTACTTGAGGAAAAAAATTGTACAACCACAGAAGAAACTTATGTCATGTACTTAAAACTACTGAAAAACGACGACATTAAAAATGAGCCAAAATTAACAGTGACATGATGACATAATGAAAAAAAAATTTTTTTTTAAAGAGTCATATAAAAAACCGCCAGATTTTCCACTACTAGCAATGTTGTTGTTAAGTGCCACTGAGTCTGTTCATAGTAACCCTGTCCTGTATAGCGTTTCTGAGGAGTGGCTGGTGAGTCTGAACCACTGGTCCTGAGGTTCAAAGTGACTTTATGGTCGATTGTTTATCCTAAAGTGCCACACCAGGGCTTCATTAACACTGTAATGAGCAAACATTTTGTTATCTCTAAGTACAATAAGGAAATTCAGTGAGTAAATTACTTTAAAAATGAAACCACAAAAACAAAGCACAAGCTCTAATCTAACTACAATAGGTAAATTAGGGGCAAAGCAGAAATTCTGATGGCAAGGACAAAACATCAGAATTTACTGACCTGTTGCCTCCTCGCTGTTTGGATCAGCAGACAGGCCTAATCGCTCCTTTAGAGATTTGGAAACTTGAACTGTAAAGATAAAAAAAAAAACAAAAAAACAACAATTTAAAGAACCAAAAGTTGAACATAGACTTTCTAAAGTTCAAATACCCTTGTCTAGTTCACACATTAGGCTATACTTTTCTCCTAAATGCGAATAGGTTTTTAAAAAAAATCTTTCATGGACTTAAAATTTTCTTCTCCATAGAATAGACCTATGTACATCATGGATTTCCTTGAGCACTTTGGAAAGCTAAACAAAACAAAACACAGCATCGTTCCTTACATCTGAAAGTAAAAATTACTAAATTCAGGGAAATAATTTTGTTACTGTACAGCTTCCTAAAATCTTGCAACCGAAGGTGTTAGTTATGAGAATCTTCTATTTGTTTGACAGGCATGGCAGGAGGTAGGGAGGAAGGGAATTATGCTGCAGAGAAAAAAGTTTCCTTGCTCAGAGAATACCCAGAAGCCTGCAAACAAGAACAATCCCTTGTTAGAGGGAAAAGTGGAAAGAAATGATCTACTTTTGTATCTTCAAGAAAAATTAAAATTAATCACAGGAAAAAAAAGAGTCTATTTTAAAATTAGCTCCAATGTTTAACTGCAAGTCACACAAGTAGAAAAAAAATCCAGTCCTTTACTCCTTTGTCTTCTTCCACTATAAATCATTCAACTCCTAAATACTTCCTGATTTAGTCTATTTACCTCTACTAGTCCACATCTCTTCTAGAACACTAAATCTATGCCACTAAGTCCACTTATCTGGATCATTTTCAGCTTCCTACCTCATAGCGTAGTGGTTACGAATCAGGCTGCGCACAGCCAAGGTCAGCAGTTTGAAACTACCAGCCGTTCCACGGGAGAAAAATGAGGTTTTCTGCTCCCATAAAGATTCACAGCCTCGGAAAACCTGCACAGGGTCGCTATGAGTCGGAACTGACTCCACAGCACATAACCACCACCACTACCACCTCATATCCTGGCCATTGGTCTTATAACCTTCTACTCTTTCTCAATACTGCAAGAATAGGATGATGATGACTAATGTGTAACTCTGAGCCTTTAATCCCAGCATCTAGCCTTCCAAAGGTTTGCTAGTTATGTCAGGATAAACCCAAACACTCTACCATAACTTAAATGGCTCCAGATGAGTCAGTCCCTCCTTCCCTCTCCAGTCACCATACTCCTTATCCCAATTCTCTGTGTCAACCTCGCTCAGCTCCTTGGCACATGTTACTGTCTCTGCCTGGAACACAGCCCCTGACCCATCAACATCACCTGACCAATTCCTAAATCCTGTTATAGGTCTACACTTCCACATCACTTCCTTGGAGAGCTTTTCCCTGGTAGACAGCCCTTCCTATGGTGCTTCCATAGCACCACATACTTCCATTGCATATCTCAGCCTAATATTTGTTAACGTATTTCTAGCTCCCTTTATACCATAAAACTTAGAAGTATGATGGTGTTTGTTTTGCTAATTGTTTATATCTAGAATCCAGTCGAACAAGTGCTCAAATGTTTGTTGAATGAATAATTAAACAGATACCAGAAATAATAATCCAATTTACCTAAGCAAAAGAATGAGAAACTATAGCTGCTAACAGTTTAAGAAGTAACATGATGTTATATACACACAAAACATTAGAACAGAGGTACCTTTCTTTGATGTTTTATCAGGGTTCGTTTCTGGAGTTTCAACCTTCTTTCCCAGTCTCTGTGCAAGGCTACGCTTTAATGGTGGATCATTGTCTCCACCTGCAAAACAGGACGAATGGAAGTTTTAAGAGTACAAATCTTCAGCAAGGTAAAGGAATACAAGCAAAAGGAGACACCATAATTCTATACACTTTCTATATTTATAGTGTGTGTGTGTGTGTGTGTGTGAATCAGCTTCCTTAGCATCAATATCAGACAAGGCATGAAAATGTACCAGAAGAAATAAGGGAAAGGACATAAGAATCAGACTTTATAGTTAGCAATCCAGGGCTTATAGTACAGCATCACAGTACCAACAAATGCAGGGAAGCAAATTATGTTTTAACTAGACACTTGTTCCCTCTAAAAAAATAAAAATTTCAATTGATCAAAAACAACAATAAAAAAAGCCAAGATATCCTTTACTGCTTTTAAAACCAAGTGTCTTCTAAAAAGTTGGCCATGCTCTAGGTAAATCACAACAATTTAAATTTCCATAACCTTAAAAGGGGTAATGTACTCATTCAAACATGAACCAGTTTTTAATAAGAAGTCCTTTCAGCCAAGAACACTTGGGGGGTTGGGGGGTAAGGGACAAGGCTGGGAGGGCAGGGGACTGGCAAATCAACACTGACTGTGGATTTAGGTCAAGAAGAGTTTGAAGGTATCATGCTCATGTATAAACAAGTAAAAAACAAAAAGGTATGCACAAAACTTATCTTACCAAATGAAAATTTTCGTTTGCCCAGTCTCTCAGTGAGACTCAATCTAACCAAGGGTTCATCTCCTAAAATGGAAAAAATAGCAGGTTGTCAACTGCCAATGTTTCTGTATTCAGTTAACTACTAATGGGTATAAAAAATGTTCTAGTATTAATTCCTGAGCCTGCCCAGAAAGTCTCTTCAAAGTCTTATCTCAGTCTTAAGGATTTTTTTTTTTTTTAAAAAGCAAGCTAATAAATTAATGTGAACAGTCAAATTAAAAGCCTACAAGGAAAAAACTGATGATCTGCTCTGTAACCCTTCACTCAACTCACAACAAAAAGTTAAAAAAAAAAAAAGCCTACAAGGAAGAGGCAATACAGTCCTTCTGAATAAGAGCAGCCAAGAAAGATGAGAGTTTGTGTTCTAACCAACAGGTTGTACCTTGGATTGTGTTCAATGAAATCCCATTCTGCTGTATCAGTAAACTACTGCTATACAGCTTTCTTTGACTATCTTTAGCAAGCAATAAGCTCTCTTTTCTGATTCTTTGCTGTCTGAATAACACAAACATTTAAATATCTCTGCATACTACATATGCAGAGTGTAGTGTGTTCCTGTTTCTTACTAGGTTTTAAATTACTGAAGGAACCAACATAAACCCCTAAGGATTGAGCAATCTCAGTTATAGAAAAGTTAACAGTCTGACAAATTCTACAACCTATCCACACCTCACCTTGTTTACTTGACAAAGTTACTGTCCTCACCACAGTTCGGACATTCTCTTTTTCGGGACCTGGAACTGGTTGGGGTTGGAGTAGAAGGTTGGAAACTCCTGAAGAACCTTCTGAATAAAGTCAAAGAATAGCAAATGATGAACAGAAAATCGCAACATTATCATAAGTCCAGGAATTCTGTCTTTCTGAGCATATTTGGGAGGGGAGAAAAATTCCTATTTCTCATGTTCCTGGGGCACGAAGTGAAAATAAACTATACAAACTGCTCTGAGTGACTCAGGCATTCAACCTACTTTTACTTACCAACAAGGCTAACATTTTAAAGTTAACCTCAAATGTATACTAGTCATCAGGTGTGTTAACTTAACCTTTTCCTTCTAAACCAAATCATCTAGAGAATATAACTACACACTTATTACAGAAAAAGCTTTAGTAAGAGGGACCTGAGAACCATTTGCTTCTTTGTAAATACTACATTTCACATCATAACTATAATTTTTAGTGCTGCCAATGCAGATTAATCAAGTCAAGGCAAGCTCTACAAGTCTTCCCTCTCTTAATGTAATTCTTACATGCTGTTCTTCGAGGCACATGAATGGCACAATGGTAGCTTTATAGGAGAAAGTCCTAAAGACCTGCTTTCATAAAGTTTACAGCCAAGAAAACGCTAGGGGAAGTTCTAATCTGTCATATGGGGTATCTGAGAAAAAATTATTCAACAGTACACAATGAAATTCTTTAATGTTCTATTTCTCAATATAAACAGGTTATTTACTACATACACCTAGTTCTGAATAATTAAGGACTGGAAGACAGCTGCAAAGAAAAACAAAAAGCAACTGTGATATGAAGGAAGTCTCTGTTTTTCTTAAGAACAAACTATAAACGTAAACATCTATTTGCTCATTTTGGCTGTTTCTTCTAGATGTATTATTCTTCTTCCCTGGCAACATGCAACCATTTGAGTCAGAACTCATAAGAACTTACCACCTTGCTTCTTGGATTTTTCCTTCATTTTCTTTGATTTGATTTCTTCAAGAGTTTTTATTCCAAAATTCAAACATTCACCTGAGAAGACCAAATAGGAATCACATGAGAAACTAATACATTTGATCTATAGATAGCAGGCATTGAAATGTTTTCTAATGAATAAGAGGACCTACCCATGTGAAGGTGGGGGGTGAGAGGGGAGGGAAGAGGGAATGTCGATGAAGAAAATTCCATTTGTGACCCTTCGTAAGTGGGCCTCTTCTTACCTTGCTTTACACTGAGTCCAGGTTTCCGGACAGAAGCCACTCGCAGTCCATTATGAATTTCAGGAGGTACTTGCAGGTTAGGTGCTTTGGTTTCATCACCTTCCTCAGAGAACTGATCTAAACATCAATAGTTAAAATAAATTTGGAATGAAAAACAGGCCTAGAACTTTAATGCAAATTCTTTTCAATTCACTAAGTGATCTGGCTATTTATTTGCCATAAAGAAAGAGCTAAGTCTTACCATCATCATCTTCATCGTCATCTGCAGCATTGATTACAACTGGTGGATGTGTGGGGCTGGGAACGTTTTCTGAACTTTCAACTTTCATAACACTCCGAAGCTGTGGGGAAGGGTTAGACTGGACAGACAATTTGTTCTGTTGAACTGTGAGCTGGTTAGCCTTCACTTCCTCTTCTGGTGCCTCAGGTACAGTGGGCAACACAGCTAAACACATAAATTCAATACTTAGTTAGAACCAGAGGACACAATACCAATCCATTCAAAACTCCTGTCCACCTAGGATAAGTTTGGTTTATTTTCCTCAGAAACATTTACGTCTTTTTACCCAATTTTACCAATTAGATTCTAAACTCCCAGAAGGGGAAAATAGGCCTTAGCTATGAACTAGTCACTGTACATAGTAACTATTCACACTTAAAATGGGTATTCAAAACACTGCTGATAAAATGAATAAGAGGCTAAATGCACCAAAAAAGCCCTTCTCACCCACACAAAGCAAAACTCTAAAATTACTGCTGTTGAGTCAATTCTGACTCATAGTAATCCTATAGGACAGAAAAGAACTGCTCTGTAGGGTTTCCAAGTCTGTACTCTTCACTGAAACAGACTGCCATATGTGTCTCGCACAGAGTGGCTAGTGGGTTTGAATCTATCACTTAACAGGTAAGCACTGCACTATGCAATCAGGGCTCCTTGCTACATGAAACCTCCCCCGCCCCCCCGCAAAAAAAACACACAACAGAAACCAAAAAATACCCCACTGCCACTGAGTTGAGTCCCATTACAGCAACCCTATAGGTCAGAGTAGAACTGCTCCGTAGGGTTTCTAAGAATGCAAATCTTTAGTGGGCAGACAGTGTCATCTTTTCTCTGGCGCAGAGGCTGGGGAGTTTGAATGGCTGACCTTGCAGCTAGCAGCACAACACATAACCCACACACCACATTAAATGATTAAGTAACCGTAAGTTTTATGATTATTTTAATTATAGGACTTTTACTCAGCAAATAGCTTTAAGATAACTGAAAACACTTATTTGAACCTAATCATAAAGAGCCTACTTTTCCCCCTAAAGAGGTGAAAAAGATGTAACCCCAAATATAATAGCAGCTTCTTTGCCTTTCTTCTGCAGATCGCTCTTTTAGAAACCTGGACACAATATACAGCGTATACAACGGACATAGCTTAATGCTGTAGAATCAGGTCACCCCTTGTTGCATTCACACTTATTTGCAGTTTGCATTTCCCCAAAAATATTAGTTTGTAGTGTGTAAGTTTTATTTTAGATTACAGCCTAGAGCAGGGCTGGCAAACCTTTTCTGTAAATAGTAAATATTTTTGGTTTTGCTGTCCATATCATATACAAGGGGCTTAAAAAATCTATGAAAAAACAATGGAATTTCCCTATGAACTTCTTGAAGGTCCCTTGTGAGGGAGCATGGCTTTTGCAATATAAACGTTTAACTTTGGCTCTGCCATACACAGTGGTTTTCTGGCTGTGTGCAAGCCATTTAACCTTAATAAAATTCAGTTTTCTCATCTGGGAAGAGGAAATAATAGACTCAACTACACCAAAAGGAGGCAAAATACTCTGTACAGTGGGCACAGTGCTTGTTAGGCAGTAACTACTCTTTAAAAATGACAAATGTCTCTCACTTTTGCTGGGCGGCAGGAAGAGGCCATCAACATAGCGTCCTCTGTTGTGATGGAACGCACAGTTTAGCTTCTGACATCCCATTGGCTGATTTTCCCAATAACAAGGAATCTCACTACGCTTTTTCTGTAGAAAAGAAAAATACATTTTTTCAATAAGAAATTAAATGATTTGAAGAAAGAAAAAGAGAGGTTGCTGAACTTGAGGCACTTGAAGCACAATGAGGACATGAGGGGAGCAGTAGTTTCCTTCCTATTCTCTCATCTTTATCCTTGTTGTCAAGTGCTGTCGAGTCTACGCTGACCAATAGCGACCCTGTATAGGGTTTCCAAGGAGCAGCTGGTTGAACCACCAACTTTGTAGTTCAAACAACTTTGCAGTCTGACGCATTAGCCCATAGCCCCATACCAGGACTCCCATCTTTATCCTATAGCCCCCCTAAATATCGACCCTCAGCAAGAAGCAGGATGATTCAGTAGTTCAAAGTAGGCAAAAAAGGAAAGCAACAGGGTTTTTGAAACTCTTACTGTGCTATTTAATGGCCACGTGACCTTGGACAAATAATTTAATGCCTTAAGTCTCACTTTCCTCAGCTATAAAATGGGAACAAGAATAGGTGTCTAACTGGTTTATTTCACTTTCAACAAGTGAACTTGCTTGCTTAAAGAGAAGAGGACTTAAAACTATTTACTGATGAAGATCAAAGAGCACAGCCTTCCGTATGGATTTCATCTCAATGTAAAGAAAACAAAAATCCTCACCACTGGACCAATAAACAGCATTCTTATCAATGGAGAAGACACTGAAGTTGTCAAGGACTTCATTCTTCTTGAATCAACTATCAACACTCATGGAAGCAGCAGTCAAAATATCAAACGACATATTGCATTAGGCAAATCTGCTGCACAAGACCTTTTTAAAGTGTTGAAGAGCAAAGATGGCAGCTCGAGGACTAAGGTGCGCCTGACCCAAGCCATGGTATTTTCAATAACCTCATATGGATGCGAAAGCTGGACAGTGAATAAGGAAGACCGTAGAATAATTGAAGCCTTTGAGTTATGGTGTTGGAGGAGAATATTGAAAGTGCCATGGGCTGCCAAAAAACTCCAACTGATCTGTGTTAGAAGAAGTGCAGCCAGAGTGCCCCTTGAAGGCCAAGATGGCCAAACTTCGTCTCTCCTACTTCAGACATACTGTCAGGAGGGACCAGTCGCTGGAGAAGGATATCATGTTTGGTAAGGTGGGGGGGTCAGAGAAAAAGAGTAAGACTCCCAGTGAGATGGATTGGCTAAGTGGCAGCATCAACGGTCTCAAGCATGGCAACAATTGTGAGGTTGGCCCAGGATTGGGCAGTGTTTTGTTCTGTTGTGCATAAGGTCACTATGAGTTGGCATTGACTCAATGGCACCTGACAACAACAACAACTGGTTTATGATGCACAGGAAGCATGCAGGAAACAGAAAAGACTCAACAAACTACAGCTATTACCTGAAGCTCAGAGTTCAAGTCCTGAAGCAAAGTATCCCCACTAGTGACTCTTCAAAGGTTTCTCTACTCTTATAAAATGCTTGCACATCTAGGAGTAAGCTGCCGGGTCACACATACATTCTTCTCAAAATAAGCCATATTAAAAATGTTCAAAGCAGTACTATTTGGAATAGCTCCAAAATGCAAGCAAATCCAAATGTGCATCAGCACTAGATGGGATATAGTACATCCACAGAATGTTAACCAGTCACAAGCCACTGCTACATTTATTACCACAGATATCCAGTGCATGACGTTAGCCACAAAAGAACACAGATTGTATGCTCCCATTTTTACAGAGACCCAAACAGTCAAACCTTCTCTATGGCAGTCAGGACACCTCTGGGGGGTGTTTCTTGATCTTGGTGCTGGTAAAATAAGTATACTCTGGTAGCATAGTGGTTACAAGTCAGGCTGCTAACCTGGTCAGCAGTTTAAAACTACCAGCAGTTCCATGGGAGAAAGATCTGCTCCCATAAAGATTTATAGCCTTGGATCCATGGCACACAACCACTACCACTTAAAGAAAATTCTATCAGCTGTTGTAATTATGATTTCTGTACTTTTCTATATTTATACTCAAATAAACCAAGAAAGCAAAGACTATAATAAGCACTTCTGAAGAAATTATCCTCTGATTAATAACCTACATTATGTTGGCTCTCTTACCACAATAAGCAGCTTATATAAGGCTTAATGGAGTCCTGGTGTGGTACTGTGGGTTTATGAGTTTAAGCAGCCTATATAAGGCTTAATGGAGTCCTGGTGTGGCACTGTGGGTTCATGAGTTGGACTGCAAAGCTGGTTTGAACCACAAGGTTGGTGGTCCAAGCTCACCAGCCATTCCTCAGAAATCCTATACAGGGTCGCTATGGGTCGGAACTGACTTGGCGGCACTTAACAACAACATTAAGGTTTAATTTTATTACAGAAAAAAACAGCAATATTAAGAAATCCAAAATATAGAAGAGAAATAGAGAAATGATAGGCAATACAAAAAGAACATGAAAAGCATCAAAAAGGACAAAAATCAACACCTAGCACACAGAAAGAATGAAATATTCACTAATACACACTGTTAGTGAGGGTGTGGAAAAATAGAGCATTCCTAATGGAAATGGAACATTTCAACATTTTTGAAAGGCAATTTGGAAGAAACTTAAAAATGTTACCATTTTTGCCCCATCCATGATTACCTATTTTTAAGTACTTCAAGTCCCAATGTTTTCTGAGTTAAGAATACTAACAATGTCTCAATTACTTCTTCCTCAAGGCAGAATCTAATGCCAATTTTCCTTGCTCCTGCATCTGGGTCAGTCTTTGCTTAAGTTTTTTTCTTTCCTGGAAGTAATTGTTAAATTACAGTATGTCTTCAGTAATAATGTTGTTGCTGTTAAGTGCCATTGAGTCAATTCTGACGCATTGTGACCCTGTATAGGGTTTCTGAGGCTGTTAATCTTTGTGGGAGCAAAAAGTCTCATCTTTCTCCCACAGAGTGGCTGGCGTGTTTGAACTGTGGACCTTGTGGATTGATAATCTAGTGCTTTATTGTACGGATTTACCGTGCTCCTTCAATAATAACAATACCCTCTTATAAACTGGAGGCACCCGACATTTATTGGATCTGTTTAATACATTTATTAGATTTTGTTTCTACTTGAAAAGTAATACAAACATAAAGAATTCTTAGAAAATAAAAATGCCTATTATACTATTGCTCAAAGAGAACCAGTTGTTTTGGTATGTTGTTGGTTAAGTGCTGTTGAGTCAGCAGTAAGCAGTCCAGTGATTATCCTACAGCACCACACCAGGATCCTATCTTGGCCAAAGTATTCTATATGAAAATATAGAATCAATAAAAAAATTCTGTTTTGGTATGTTGTTAAGTGCTGTCAAGTTGGTTCTGTCCCATAGCAACCCTGTATAGGGTTTCTGAGGAGCAGCTGGTGAGCTTGAACTGCCGACCTAGCAGTTCAAACAGCTTTGCAGTCTGGCACATTAACCCACAGCATCACACCAGGACTCTATAGTTTGGTATAGAATACTTTTATTTATTATTAGCCAATAAATATACAAGCACTCTGGAATTCTAAATAATTCTATAGAGTTTTGATTTAGCAACATATCCTCCATAGTAGCATCCTCCATCTATATGACTTCTTTAAGTTTTTAATAATACTACACATTTCAAAGACATATATAACAAAGACACACAATAAAAAACTCCTTTGTATCCCTGGTCCCACCTCCAAAGTCACTGTTATTAAGGTTTCCTTTACAGTTGAATGCCATTAAAATAAATATAGCAAAAATTCATTTTAACTGAAGGACAGTTAGGGTACTTCCAGTATTTTACTATTAAAAAATATGCTACAATGAGTACTTCTTCACCCTGCACATGTATGAGACGATTATGGGACAAGATAGAAACATTTTGAAAGCTATAGTGAAATTAAGCCCCTATACAGAAAAAAGTTAACATGGCAGCCCTGAGACTTCTATTCTTAGAAAGCCTGCCTGCCAGAGTGGCTCTGGCTGGCATCTGAGAACTTCAATCTGGGAATGCTCTCAACAGTTATCTGATAAAGAGGTCCACTGTGCCTACCTGTTTTCTCGCAGGAGTCTGGAAGTTTGCTAAACAGAGAGTGTCTACGTCATCAGCCTAATAAAATCCTTAGGCACCTTGGATGGAAATATCACACATGCGATGCTGCATTTTTGTTGCCAAGGGAAGATGGTACTGTTTGTGACCCCTCATGGGAGACAAAGAGCATGAGGAAGCCCATACATACATTCTTCCAAACGCCGCTTGTGTCCGTCTCTTATGATCCAGCAATGTATCCTTCCTGTGATAAATCTTAACGGGAACAAAACTATATGCTGTGCCTCATGAGTTCTTGCAAATTACTAAATGTAGAGGCAGACTTGAGACCCTAGCACATTTTCCAAAGGAGTTGTGACAATTTACACTTCTATTTAACAACAACAACAACAACAACAGTTTTACTGCATGATATATTTGTAAGTTGCATAGTACTTCTTCCTCTGAGTTTATTTAATGAACTTCTTACTATGTGGAGGGCAGGCAGCATACATTCGTTATTGTATGCTGTGGGAGTTGCTTCCAACTCTCAGCAACCCTGTGTAGGGTTTCTGATGAGTGGTTGCTGAGTTTGAACTGTGACCTTGCATTTAGCAGTCCAGTGCTTCTATATCACCACTCTAGGACTCCTGAATATAGTTAAGAGGACAGAAATCTGGAACCAGATTGTGTGACTCCTGGCATACACTTACATCTATCTCCATGTGCCGAAACCTGCACACCTGTCGAAAACATCGTCCTTCTTGCCATAATGTGCAAACAGTTTCATTTCCTAGTGCAGCTTCACAGTGACGGAACGGGCAGCTGTCACCCTGTAAACAAAGAAGGAAGAACACAGTAAGAAACCATGGCCTCAAAATGTCCGCAATGTAAAATGTCTAGAATAAAAGCTTCCTGGAATACAGATAAGTACAAGGACTACGGAAAGATAGACAAGGTGAAAAAATAACAGAATAATACAAGGGCAAAAAATTTTAATTCCCTATAATTTTTTTTTAAAGTTTTTATTGTGAATTGAGTAAAAGTTTACAGGGCAGATTATCAGTTTTATACTCAACAAATCATTTACTTTGTTTCATTACAACAATTATAACCCCCTCCAGGTACCATCAGTTAATAGTATTTCTCCCTATTCATTTTAACTTTTTTTTAAAAAACACTCAGGCATGTATAATAATTTACACCACCAAAGAGCACATTCTGCAAGTCTGCCTCCTGGCTGCCACCTTTCAGTCCCGTTCTTTCTATGAAACTAGAATCCTCAGCTGCTCCCTCTCTCCTTGTCTCCATCTCTGGTGTTGCTGCTTCTTTGGACAGGGTCCCGCATTCTGCGTGTGCTCTTCTCCCTCGATGGTTCTAGGGTCCTCTGTTTCTGGATTGTAAGATTAACTACCCCACCGTTTTTGTTATGAAATTTTTACCTTACAATTGTGACAGGCACAATTAGCCATGATAACAATTACTCACTACTCAATCAAAAGAATCTTATCCCTATCTCTTTTTACCAGACCTATCTAGACAAGATAAAACTATTTAGTGGGGACTCTATCTTCCCTCACTACTCTTAAATTCAACTCCCTTCGTACCTTTATTGCTCCCTCATTTTAGGCTGCCAATGTCTAAGTTGCCCGTCCATATCTACTCTGTATACAGAGTGAAGACTCCTTCCCTCTCTGTTGGTAGAGTTACTACTTCCATGAGCATAAAATTCATCAAATTGTAGCAACTTACCCTTATTTCCTTTATCAAAAATTGTGGGGGTTTTTGTTTTTTTTTTTAATCTTCCTTTAGTCGAGTTCAGATTATCAAGTAATCGAGGCTAGGTCAAATTGGTACTGTCTGCAGGTTTGGGCGTTCCTGTGTGTCTCCCCTCACATCAGCTGGATACTTCATTCTCAGCTCTAGCCCTCTGTGGCTATGTCCTTGGCCATGGGCTCAGGTGTCCCCAGCTCTCATTCCACTCTGGACCAACCAGTCCTTCTTCTTCTCTTTATCATCTCCAGGTCAACGGGCGTCTATGGAGCATGGTTGAACTCAGCCCATTTCTTCATTGCTGCCTTTGCACTCGCCAATAGACCGATACAGTCGCCAGCAAGCTTACATGCCTACTCATATGTTCCCTTTTAGTTTCAGTCTTAGAAGAGGGTTATAATCTATTTCTTCTTTTTTTTTTTCTTAAATGTTTTATTGTGAATTATGTGATAGTTTACATGGGAGAACATTAATTTTACATTCATTCTGTCGTATATCATCTCATTGCCATGGTTACAATCCCCTCCATGCATCATCAACCAAACAAAGGGTATACCCTGCAATCCTGCCCCCCGTACTCCCCAGGTCTTCAGCACACAGTCGCTCTCCCTCTCTGGATCTAAAGATAATCTATTTCTTGACAGTATCCTTCATCTGATTTGAAAGCATGGGTGACACGCATTCAGATGAAGGGGGAGAAACAGGAAGGGAGACAAGTGGGAGAAATAGGTATTTTTAAATAAAGTCTACAGTTAATCTTCAAAAAGAGTTTCAAATACCTTAATTTCTGTAGCTCTAGCTTGTGATAAAAAAATCAAAAGTAAAGAAACAGACTAAGATTTAAGTATAATAATATGCTTTACCGGAATGGCGCTGTGGGTTATTATGCTGGACTGCAAAGTTGGTTTGAACTACAAGGTCGGCACAGTTCAAGCTCACCAGCTGCTCCTTGGAAACCCTATGCAGGGTCACTGTGAGTCAGAACTGACTCAATGGCACTTAACAACAATAACATATGCTTTACAACGTATTTTGTATAATGGACAATCTACTGTCTTTAAAACAAAACATTTGTACAGCATATATGTATTTATAGAATCGGTCACAATGGAACAGAAAAAAAGCAGTTAAGAGGGAACTTCAAAAATTCTATTAAAAATAATGAAATTTTTGCATTTGACAAAATGTAAACATCCATTCCTGATTAAAAAACTCAACAAAGTAGGAATTGAAGGGAAATTCCTCAACATAATTAAGAGCATATATAGACATCCAACAGCCATCTTTAAAATGGAGAGAAACTGAAAGCATTCCCTTTGCAAACAGGAACCATACAAGGATGACCTTTATCACCTCTCCTATTCAATAATCTGTTGGAAGTCAGCCAGAGTTATTAGGCAAGATAAAGCAAGTAAAGGCATCCAAATAGGCAATGAAAAAGTAAAACTCTATTTTCAGATGATATAATCCTATACATAGAAAATCCCAAAGACTCAGTAAGAAAATTATTAGAACTCACTGAAAGCTTCAGCAAAGCTCATCATACAAAAATCAATTGGATTCCTCTATACTAACAGACAGCACTGAAACAGAAATTAGGGAAAACAGCATCATTTATAATAGCCACCCAAAAGATGCAACACTTCAGGAATAAATCTAAAATGTTATACAAAAAAAAACCACTGAACACTACTATAAGAAACCAAAAGACGGAGAATATACCATGCTCATAGGTAGAAAGTCTTAGTACTGTGAACAATGTCAATACTACCCAAAGCAATCTAGAGTTACATAGTGCAATCCTAATCCAGATTCCAATATCATTTTTAAAAAAGATGGAAAAAAATGATCACGAACTTTATGTGGGAGGAAACTAATTTCAGATAAACAAAGCACTGCTTAAGAAGAACAACAAAATCAGAGGCCTCTCACTCCCTAATCTCAAAATTTACTAACTTGGCTTCAGTGGTCAAAACAGCTTGGTAGTGGTACAATGAAAGATATAGATCAATGGAACAGAATTGAGAACCCAGAAGTAAATTCATCCACATAAAGTCAACTTATCTTTGACAAAGGGTCAAAACACATTAAGTGGGGAAAAGCTAGAGTCTCTTTAACAAAAGGTGTTGGCAAAACAGGATATTCATTTGCAGAAGAATTAAAACAAGACCCATCTCTCACACCATATAAAAAAAACAAACTCAACATGGATTAAAGAACTAAGTTTAAAACCTAGAACTATAAAGATACTCAATGAAAACATAGGGACAAACTAAGGGGCTAATACATGGCACACACACACACACTACCAAACATTATAAAAAACACACAAACAGTAGAAGACATAATAGATGACTGGGACTAAAAATAAGAAACTTATATGCATCAAAAGATTTTGCTAAAAGAGTAAAAAGGGAGCCCACACACTGGGAAAAAACTTTTTTTTAACAATGGCATTATCAGAAAAGGGATTAATATCTAAAATTTATTTAAAAAACTATAACTCTACAGGAAAAAGACAATCCAATTAAAAAATGGCCACAGGACATGAACAGACACTTCACCAAGGAAGACCGAGGGCCAGGCAGCTAACAGACATATGAAGAATTATTCACAATCATCAGTCATTAGAGATGTAAATCAAAACATCGAGGTATCTCACACCAGCATTAATAGTGAAGTTCAAAAGAACAGAAAGCAACAAATGCTGGCAAGGGTTTGGAAAGTCTGGGACCCTCCCACATTGCTGGTGGGATTGTAAAATGGTTCAACCACTCTGAAAAATTAAATGATGCTTCCTTAGAAAGTTGGAAACAGAAATACCTTATGAACCAGCTACTCCTCTACTTGGCATATTTCCACAAGAAATATGAGCCAGGACACAAATTGATACATGCACTCCTATGCTCCTGGTGTGGCATGGTAGGTTACTGCACCAGACTGCAAAGCCATTTTAACTACAAGATCAGTGGTTCAAGCTCAGCAGCTGCTCCTCAGAAACCCTATACAGGGTTGCTATGGGTTGGAACCAACTCAATGGCACTTAACAACAAGAAGTTCATCACAGTATTATTCACAATTTAAAAAAGGTAGAGACAGTTCCCATTTGACCTAGCCTCGATGGCTTGATGATCACAACTCAACTAAAGAAAAGATTAAAAAAAAAAAAAAATTTTTTTTTGGATAAAGGAAATGAGGGTAAACTGCTACAATTTGATGAACTTGACCTATACTCATGGAGGAGTAGCTGAAAATACCAACAGAGAGGGAAGGAGTCTTCACATCAAGTATCAATGCTATCCCTATTCTGCAGACACAAGAGATAGGAAGCGGCAACTTACACATTGGCTACATACAATGAGGAGGCGATAAAGGCACAAAGTAACTGGCTTACAAGGTTTCAAGAGGGAGCTGAGTTTAGAAGTGTGTGAGGGAAGACAGAGTCCTCACTGAATAGTTTTCATCTTGTCTAGATGGGTCTGGTAAAAAGAGATGGGGATAAGATTCTTATGATTCAATAGTGAGTAATTATTATCATGACTAACTGTGACTCTCACAATTGTAAAGGTAGAAGTTTTGTAACAAAAATGGGAGCGTAGTTAATCTTACAGTCTAGAAACAGAGGAACCTAGGACCATCAAGGGAGAAGAGCATAAGTGGAATGTGAGACCCTAGCCAGAGAAGCACCGACACCAGAGATGGAGGCAGAGATGCAGACATGGAGACAGGAAGCAGGTGAGGACTCTAGACTCATGGAAAGAGATGGACTGAGAGCTGGCGGCCAGGAGGCACACTTGCAGAATGTGCCCTTTGGTGGTGTAAATAATTATATATGCCTGAGTGTTTAAAAAAAAAAAAAACAACAGACAAAATTAAGAGAGAGAAATACTTTTAACTGATGGTACATGGAGGGGATTATAATCGTTGTAATGAAACAAAGTATATGATTTGTTGAATGTAAAGCTGATAATCTGCCCTGTAAACTCCCACTCAATTCACAATATAAACATTAAAAAACAAAAACAAACAAACAAAAAAAAATTGAGACAGCTTAAATGCCCTTCAATGGAAGAATGAATAAACAAACTTTGGTAAATACACACAATAGATACTATGCAACGCTGAAGAATAACGATGAATCTGCAAAACACCTCATAACATGGATGAACCTGGTAGACATTATGTTGAGTGAATAGCGAAAAACAAATGGACAAATACTATGAGACCAACATTGTAAAAACTTAAGAAAAGGTTTTGATACTAAAAGAAACGTTCTTTGATGATTACTAGGAACGGGAGGGAAGGGAGAGTAATTCACTGGCTAGAGGTTAAACACATATTAGGTCCTGTGATGGGGAGGGCAATAAACAAGAAGAGGGATAGAGGCAGAAGAATGATGACAATAAGCGAAGACACAGGGAGGTATCCAATGGCAAAAGAAACAGAGGAAAATAGTGATATATATGTTGTAGTTGTTATGTGCTGTGGAGTCGGTTCCTGTACAGCGACCCTGTACAGGGTTTCCGAGGCTGTAAATCTTTACGGGAGCAGAAAGCCTCATCTTTCTACCGCAGAACAGCTGGTAGTTTCGAACTGCTAACCTTGCGGTTCACAGCCTGATTCATAACCACTACGCTACCAGAGCTCCTTATAGTGATATATACACCACCTTGGAAAACAGTGTTCAGTGCAAAGACACAAGGATTGTGACAAAGACTGAATGAGTAAAGAAGAAAAAGTGGGATATATAGATATATTTATATATCCCATCACCATACCTTTCCAGCAGACATAACTCTGAATGTGGTGGAGCATACAGCGGGCAAAATGATGAACACTTTCTAGATATTATCAAACATCTTAAGGCCATGAGTTACTGGGTCTGGGGGCTCAGGACCACAGTCTCAGGGAACACCATGGCCAGCTGGCATAATATAGTCCACAAAGACAATGTTCTACATCCTGCTTGGGTGACTAGCGTCGGGGATCTTGAAAACTCATGAGTGGCAGCCAGTCTAAGTTGCAGATATTGGTCTTATTGGCCTCTCCATGTGCAGAAGAAGAGTGAGTGATCAGAATTGAAGAATCAATTAGTCCAATGGAATAAGGAAACATGCAAAAATCAGTCTCCATGACTCTGAGACCGAGAAGAACTACGTGGTACCCTGTCTACCACTACCAAATGCTCTGAAAAGAAGCACATTAGGGGATCCTGGATAGAGTGGGAGAAAATGTGGAGCAAAACTCAAAATTATTTAATAATAAACAGATGGGGTTGATTAGTCAGAAAGAGATAGGAGAACCCTGAGACTATAGCTCCTGATCACCCTTAAGGTCTTGAAAAGAACTCACCTTTGTGGCCCAAGTTTCAGCCAAGCAGTAGACAGGATTAGAGGGGTGGACAACAATACTAGCGAGCGGTGCTCACCATGGAATGGGCAATTACTCAAAATCAAAAGGGCAACATTTTCCAAAGGACAAAGTTGAAAAGGAATAGGAAGGTAGGTGGAATACAAATAGGAACTGCAGGGAGTAAGTGGGGTAACTGTTGTTGAATGCAGGGGACTGCAATCACTGGGATGAAACAAAGTGTAAAGATTTGCTGAATATAAAGCTGGCGATCTTGTCTGCAAAACTTCAAGTCACAATAAAAAGTTAAAAAAAAAACACAATGGAATTTCCCCAAGAAGTTCAAGAAGCTCCCCTCATATATCTAACCAGAAAAACAAAAAGTTTTGACAAAAATAAAGCAAAGAAACCACAAAAGCATATTTAGAAAGATGGCTTCCTTATAATGAATAGATTAATAGATAGCAGGAAATTGGGGGAAGAATTAAGTCAAATTCAATCCAAGATATTTTATAGACCTATAATCCAACCCATTTATTCATTTACTGCAAAGTAAACAAAATAAAAGTTAGCAAGCGAACGAAAGGCCATAGTGTACTCAATTCCCCAGTCACTTTGAGCAGATGACAGCTCAGAGATGTGCCACGGTCCTTTTCACTTTTAGCCAACATGGGAAAATTAAGTTATATGTAAACTAAAGATCAAAGATTAATACTGAGACAACAAAATTATCAAGTTACACTATTCTTTGCTAAAAATCAATAGCAGATAATCAACAGTTAAGCTAAACAAAACTTAAAATTAATTTAGAATGTTAGGATCATCTTATCCTGGAAACTAGGAAAGAATAGATTTAGAAACATCAATACTTACTTTGGTACATGTTGAGTAGAAAAAAAAATAGCAGTCTTCTCCTTGATTAGGCATGCTGGGTAGATCCTTAGATTAGAAGTGGCCTTTTGAATGCCAGCCACTGCTTCTTCAAGATGAGGACCAGCTCCAAGTCCTCTTGAAACGGGTTTAATCTTCCACAAGAACACTCAAGCACAGAAATCTTCTTTAAAATGCAATCCTAAAATGAAGAGACAAACAAGGAATAGAAGCATTTCATTAAGTTCTTCCAACTTTCTCCTCCAAATCATTCTGAATAATGAGATGGCACTGTTCAAACCAAATCGTAACTACATTAATATGCATTTGCCTATACATAGCTTTGTAAACAATCTGGTTCATATTTTATTATGTGAATACTATACATAACAATATATAATGTAAATTTTTTGTTATGGACTTAGTCATGCATTCTTTCCTTTATTTTCTTTATGGTAGACTAAAATGGTTGTTGTTTGTTGTTAAGTGCCGTCGAGTCGGGTCCGACCCATAGCGACCCTGTACAGGGTTTCCGAGGGTGTAAATCTTTACGGGAGTAGAAAGCCTCATCTTTCTCCCGCGGAGCGGCTGGTAGTTTCGAACCGCTGACCTTAAGGTTCGCAGCCCGATACGTAACCACTACGCTACCAGAGCTCACTAAAATGGTTAGCATAAAATTAAATTAATATTGCTAACTCAACAAATGTTGTACATGTAAATACTTCAATCATTTAATGAGACTTAAATTTTTTGTATAGAATACCTGCTAAATCTACATTTCTCACAAACTATGTTTTTTTTCATCTAAATTATAAAAGTCCTAATATTTTGACAAGCAATTTTTGTTATTTCAAACATGTATTAATCATAATTAGGTGAGAAAAACCCATTTGAGAGGAGTAACTGGAGAAATTATTGCCTCTGAAAATATCTATAAAGCTAGTATTATAATGAAGATGGCTACAGAACCACACCCTTGAAATCTAGATAAGCACAGGAGTCAGAAAAGACAGGCAAGGCAGGAAACAACTGAAATGAAAGAAAAATAAAAATATGAGGGCATTTAAAAGCAGACGCAAAGGACTTGGCTACATATTTCACCAAAAGACCACATAACACATGAGAAGATGCTCAGCATGACTAGCCATCAGAGAGATGCAATCAAAGCCACAGTGTGATGCTATTACACTCCCACTAGGATATTGTAACTAAAAAAGAAAACAGCAAATCACAAATGCAAGACAGGAAGAAGGGAAACTGGAAACCTGACCCACTGCTGATGGGAATAAAAATGATGTAACCATTGTGGAAAACAGTGTGGCGATTCCTCAAAACACTAAAAATAGAACTACCATGTTACCCAGCAATTACACACCTGGGTATATATCCAAAAGATTTATAAGCAGAAACTCACAGACTTCTACACCAATGTTCACTGCAGAACTATTCACAAGAGCTAAAAGGAGAAACAATCTAAATCAGCCTTGAGTATTATGCACTTTCAAAATCTATGTACATGGCATCAAAATAACAACTTGAAAGATTAGATGGGAACCTTAGGGTTCAGTAAGTTTACTTTAATGAGGGAGAAGCAACTCAGAAAGAAGAGTGAAACGGATGCACAACTTTACAATTGTAATCAGAACCACCAGCAAGATGGCTGATCAGGCAGTCGCACTATAAAGAGCCTCTACAACAAAGAGAAAATTCAACAGATACAGATAAAAATTCTGGCAACTTGAACTTCAAAAGAAAGGTTAGAGAGGTGGATGGAGTGTTTTCTGGGAGGAGAGGCCAAGCTGAAAAAATCACTAGAAAGTCTAAAAGTTCTGTGGGACACCATGAAGAGGAATTCCAGAACAAAAAGACACATGTTAAGAGAGAAAACTGTCATGAAGCGGTTGGAAGAAAACTTCCCTACCATCATAAAAAATAAGAAGATAAACACACATGAAGCTGAATGATACCTCAAAAGTGGGAACAAGTCTTTACACCAAGAATCAGGACTTCTGGTGCTTCACTGACTGGGCAGCTAAGGTAGGGCAGTCTCAGGGAAAAGGGGCGGAAGGGCACATAAGAAACCTCTGTCTACCAGACAGACAGCCTTTGAACAAACATAAGAACTTATATTTCAACATTCCGAACTCGTTTTTTTGAAAGATCAAATTGCATTTTGAGCTTTTGCCTGCCTGCACACGGCTCCCGCTTCCGCGCCCGCGAGTACCTCTGCCCCCTGCAGACCTTGGAATGCAGGGCTAAAGCAACCCCACTTAGAAGGCTGCATTTCCAGAGATAATGAAGCATAAACTAACTAAGCCATACAAATAGAGAGGGATATCGGCCCGGATATCAGGAAACTCGGGGTACCCACAGTAGAGAGAGACTGAGAGAGGCATTTTTTACATCATCAAATACGGACACTACCTCACTGCAGCCACAGCCCCCAGCCCTCTACTGCCCCAGCCTAGACCAGCCCTCTGCCAAGCCGCCAAGGCTCAGGAATGCCCAAGGCACAGGCCCGCCCACTGAGGCCAAGGCCCTCCCAAAGCTCAGACACTCCCACTGAGGCCAAGGCCTGCCATGAGGCCCAACCAGCCCACAGACTGGTCACACAGGCCCAGGCCCAACCAAGGCACAAATCGTCCACCTGCCTCACGGCCCAGGCGGTCCACAGCCTGGTCGCCGCCGAGGTCCAGGGCCCCCAAGGCCCAACCCACTGCGTAGCCCGGTCACCAAGGCCCAGTGCCCAATCCACCCAACATGCTCGATGCCCAGCTGCTGATATCCAGACCCCCTGAGGCCCAAACCGCCAGCCTGAGGCCCAAACCACCCGCCC
>NW_006408527.1:19281164-19303506 GCF_000296735.1 Chrysochloris asiatica
GGAGAAGAGCAGAGAGCGGGACCCTACCCAGAGAAGCAGTGATGCCTGAAATGGAGCCAGAGATGATGACGTGGAGTGATGGAGCAGCTGGAGACTTTAGATCCAGAGAGGGAGAGCGACTGTGTGCTTAAGACCTGGGGGGTACGGGGGAAAGATTGCATGAAGGGGATTGTAACCATGGCAATGAGAGACAATATACTATAGAATGAATGTAAAACTAATGTTCTCCCATGTAAACGATCACATAATTCACAAGAAAACATTAAAAAAAAAAAGAAGCAGCTGAATGAACCCCAAACAGATAAATCCCCAAAGAAAATCACCAAGACATAAAATAATCAAACTTTCTAAAATCAAAAACAAGAGTCCCGAGAGCAGCTTGGAAAAAACAAAAAGTTACCTAAAAAGGACCACCAGTAAGACTAAGCTCTAATTTCTCAGCAGGAACCATGCAGGCAAGAAGGCGACGGAATGAAAGAAAAAAATTGCCAACCACGAGTGATATACGCAGCAAAGCTGTCAAAATTAGGGTATTTATTTCCTGATAACATCAATGAAAAACAAATAACTGGATTATAAAATATTACCGGAAGGACACCGATCAGAAAGCAAGGCAAAAATGCACATATAAGAGAAAAGGTGTATGGCATGAAAACAGACCTGGATGATTGAACTTCTCTGGATAATGGAAATTCTAAAAGCAAGAATGGCACTTATAGAGATAATAATGAAAGTCAGAGAATTTCCCAATACTGGACAAACTTCAGCATTTATTTAAAAGAACTCGTTGAATGGAGTTCTGGTATGACACCTAGGATATGTACTGTACTGTTAACCGAAAAGTCAATGATTCAAACCTTCCGAGGCTGATCCTCTGAAGCCCTAAACAGGCTCACTATGTTTCGGAGCTGACTCGTCTTAACAACAACAATCAAATGCTAAGGCAGAAATTTTCCTTAAAGAGATCTCTACTTTACAGAGATGCCATGACATTTTTAGAATCCCAATAGTTGAGAACACAGTTGTACAAATTTCCAGGCAAAAGCAGACTGACTAAAATGAAAGAAAGTCAGACTTAGCCATTAGACTTCCATCTGAATTTGTGTGTCAAAAGACAATACTACTATGCATCCAAAAGGAGACATTAAGATACTATATTTAGCATCTCAAACTACATTGGAAGGACAGTTCAAGACAGGAAGTCTCAAAAGGTATTCATGTACTCAAAGTGGTGTTGGTGGTTATGTGCTGTGGAGCTGATTCCAATTCATAGTGACCCTATATAGGGTTTCTAAGGCTGCAAATCTTTACGGGAGCAGAAAGCTTCATCTTTCAAACTACTGGTAGTTTCGAACTACTGATCTTGAGGTTAGCCTAACACCTAGCCACTACCAAAGCAATGTAGTCTAAAAAATTATTACTCAAGGAAGCATGCTTGAGAAAATTAATTTCAAAAAAGGAACTCAATTTAAGTGGGAAACAAAGTAAACCACATCACATTTATTTCACTGCTTTTTATAAAAAGATTTAAAATTGCTAATAACATATGATTTATGCTACAGATGAAAAACCCTAAATATTAGGAAATTGAACCAACAGTGTATTAAGAGTAGCATCACATAATAAAAACAAAATGCTTATTCTAGGGCTAAAATTACACTAATAAAGTAAATGGGGGAGATCTTGTAGTATCCTTCAGATTTTAAAAGTTCTCCCGGAAACAAAGAGGGTAGAGTATTAAAAGACATTAACTTTAAAAAGGTAAAATTGTAGAGGGGGATAAAACACCCCAAACTGTAACATGTACTCTTGATAAATACAAGCAAACTCACCCTAGTAAATGAGAAGGACTTTTGTTAGCATAAGGGCACTAATCACCAGGAACCATTAGCACATGTGACACAGTAGAACACTAGAAGTAAAAAAGCCCTTAAAACACACACCAAACCCACTACCAATGATTCAATTCTCACTTATGGTGACTCTAAACAGGATTTCTGAAACTGCAAATCTTTATGGGAGCAGACAGCCTCTTTCTCTAAATATGTTGGTGAGTTTGATATTCCCACCTTGTGGTTAGCAGCCTAACATCTAACCCACAGCATCAGCAAGGCTTTATTGAGCAGTAAAAAGGCAAACACTATTCTAAAGGTTCTAACAAACGCAGTAAGAAAACACACACTTATATATACACACACAAAAAAATATGATATTAAGAGCTGTTTCTTCAGTTTTGACTCAAAGCAACCCTTTATAAAGTTTTTCCAATGAGCAGTTGGTGGGTTTGAACCATTCAACTTGCAATAAACAGTCCAGTACTTATCCTTCAGTTCTCCCCGCCCCCCCCCCATCACACACAATAGGCATTCAAACAGTTCATGATGACAATGGAATTAAAAGAAAAATAAATGGACAGATTTGATTATGTAAGATGAAAGCTATGTGGCTTCCAGCAAGATGAAGAACTAGGCAGAAGTACTACACAGACCCTTTACAACAAAGATATGAGGGACCAAATGAAACAGACACAGTAAAGGTTAGATAAGTGGACTGAGTGATTGCCGGGAGGAGAAGCTGAGCAGGGACAGTGAGAGAGCGACTGACTTGGTGACTATCCAGCCTGATGCAGCACCACCATCTTGAACTCTTGTGAGCAGCTTTGGTGATGACCTGGCAGAGCCGATTAACGTAAGAGATAGAAAAGGTGTGATTTCTTCTTTTTCCCCCAGACTCCTCAGGTGACCAGAGATGTGGTCAGCTCCCACCATTATTCCCCCAACCAATACTGCTCTCTGGGAAATCGGAGCCAGTGGTTGTGAGCCACACCAGTGTGAGGCAGGAATAGGCTGCTCCACTTTGGTGCCTGGATTCAGGTAGGTTTGGCTCAGATCTACAGAACCTGCAGAGCAGCCACACCAGCATTGCTGTTGCTGTGTGATGTTGAGTCAATTCTAACCCCTAACAACCCTACGTAGGGTTTCTGAGAAGCAACTGATAAGCTTGAACCAACCTTGAGGTTCAAACCATCCTTGTGGTCATGCACTTATCCTACAGTGTCATACAAGGACTCCACCAAATGATTGAATAGGGCCATACAAATTGGGTGTATGCTGGAATTAGTTAGTTTTGCCATCCCACTAAGTTTAAAAGGAGCCATCTCAGAAGAAGGAACAGGGGACCCCAGAACCATTGTTGTTGTTGTTAAGTGCCATTGAGTCAGTTCCTACCCATATGGATCCTGTATAGGGTTTCCAAGGGGCAGCTGGTGAGCTTGAACTACCAACCTCACAGTTCAAACCAACTTTGCAGTCCAGCACATTAACCCACAGCACCACACCAGGGCTCATTAGAACAGCTGAAACCCTCCTAAGCAGCCACCCTGCCCCTAGCTGCCCTGTGGTCCTGAATGACACTGAAATCAGCACCATCAAGTACATCCACGAACGACTTCCGGATTGAGCTCTCTGAACATTGGAAACACACCTAGGTCTACAGGAACTCCACTGTCATG
Source organism: Chrysochloris asiatica (assembly GCF_000296735.1). Classification (NCBI taxonomy): domain Eukaryota; kingdom Metazoa; phylum Chordata; class Mammalia; order Afrosoricida; family Chrysochloridae; genus Chrysochloris; species Chrysochloris asiatica. The sequence goes on from NW_006408527.1 coordinate 19,284,676, forward strand.
TTCCTCTAGCAGTCAACTCATGAGCTCCTTGGCTGACAAAGCCCCCCCCTCCCCAATAGTTTTCTCCTCTCCAGACCCATCAGCTGCACTGTTTTTTTTTTGGGGGCGGGGGAAGGGGGTTGGTTTTTCCTTCAGTTGTTTTTTGTTTATTCTTGTTTATTCTTTCTTCTTCTCTCCACTCCCTTAAAATTTATTGTTTTTCCTCCTTTTCTTCTGTTTCAACATTTCCCCTCCTCTTCTTTACTACTCCCTACTTCTTTCTGTTTTCATCTTCCCTCTCCGTTTTAAAAAAAATTTGTTTTAATTTTATTTTCTCTTATCTTCGTGTCCCTCTTGTATCTTTTTACCTATCATCCTCTTTTTCTCTGGTTGCTGCCTGTTTTATTGCTGTTTTCTCCTTTATTATTTTACCTTTTCACTGCAGTTGCTTGTTTTTGTTTCCTTGTGTGTGTGTGTGGGGGGGGGTGTCTCTTCTTTCTCACATCACAGGAAACTGAAATCATGTCCATATAGTCCAGCCACAACCACACCCTCTTGCAGCTCCACTCACAGGGCAAGAGCTAATACTAATTTCTATACCACCTGACCAATGATAAGACAGCAGCCAACACCAGCCAAGACCACCACAAACTGAGAAGTATGAACAGCAAATGGAGAATAGTGTACATACTTCTATTCTCTAATTACACCCACAGGAGATAGGCTGTGAAAACCTAAGAACACATCAACATACAATAATCAATTAAACACAAGTGCATCAAGCCCACAATGTCCCAGAGTACAATTTAACCTCATACGAAAAAACAATAGAAAATGGCTCAAACAAATGGCCAAGATGAATAGCCAGAATGTTTCTGAGGAAGAAAACATAATGGAACTAACTGAAAAAGAATTTAAAAATATGATACCTAGGTGTATCTACAGAGGACAGACAGAAAGATCTGGGGAAGCAAGGAGAACATAGGGGAAAAAAAAAAAAAACCAGAAAAAATGCAAATTTGGAAACAATACAAAATCTACAAATAGAAATCCAGAAGATTACTACTAAGATTTTAAAAGCAGACAAAACATGGCTGAGGCAAAGGAGTAAATTTAAAGAAATGGATACCCCAATTAGTGAGCTTAGAGATAAATCTCTCAATACTAGTATGCTAGAAGAACAATCAGAAAAATTAATGGGAAAAAAAATCTAAAGAAAGCCTAAGAGTCAGGCGAATCACCATAAAGAGGAATAACTTACTGTTGGTCAGAATTCCAGAACAAATGCACAGAGAAAACTGTAGAAGAGTTGTTCGAAGAAAATTTTCCTAACATTGTGAAAGACGAGAAGATAAGCATACAAGAAGCTGAATGAACCCCAAACAAGGTAGACCCTAAAAGAAAATCAAGACACAACATAATCAAACTTTCCAAAACCAAAGACAGGAATCCAGAGAGTAGCTCGGGAACAATGAAAAGTTACCTTCAGCATTCAGCATTATAGCATCCTGAACCAAAAAGACTAAACTCTGATTTCTCAGTAGAAACCATGTAGGAAAGAAGGCAATGGGATGACATACACGAAAATCTGAAAGAAAAAACTGCCAACCAAAAATCATATACCCAGGAAAGTTGTCCCTCAAGTACAATAGTGAAATTAGGATATTTCCAGATATACAGAAACTAAACAATTTGTAATAACCACACCAGCTTTACAAAAAATACAAAAGATGTTCTTTGGACTGAGAACCAACAACAGCAAACAACGTAAGATTAACATACATGACAACTCAATCCAAACATGCATGCGTCCAAAGTAAAACAAACCTAGAAGACCGAAAATAGGGAAACGTATCAATTTATAATGAAGCCAAGTACAAAGCAAAATGAGGGTATAGTGTAGACACAGAATTTCAAAACACAAGTTAATCAAATAGATTTCAAAATAAAACTGAGAGAAAAAAAATAAATTACAGGATAACCATAAAGAAAATTAATGTGGCACTGTGGGTTAATGCACCATACTGCAAAGCTATTTGAACTACAAGGTCAGTGGTTCAAGCTCACTAGCTGCTCCTCAGAAACCCTATACAGGGTCACTATGGGTTGGGACCGACTGGATGGCACTTTAACAACATATCAAAATAAAAAAGAGTAAAATTGCAAAGATTTACTGAACATAAAAACAACAGAAATGAAAAGGAAACCCACAAGCAAAATGAACTCAAAGCAGAAAATTACATAGAAAAAACCAGCAGCACCACACACACACCACAGCAAAATGACAAAATCAATTGATATCTATTGATAATTACAATGAATGTAAATGTATTAAATGCACCAGTCAAGAGGCAGAGAGTAGCCAAAGGGGTCATAACAGGATCCCTCAGTATCTGTATACTAAAGCACAACAGCAAAAAGAGGGGGACAGCCTAAATGCTCATCAAGAAGATTGGTTAAACAAACATCAGTACATACACACAATGGAATACGACTCAACACTGAAGAATAACGATGAATCTGCAAAACACCTCACAACATGGATGAACCTGGAGGACATTGGTAGTGGTGGTAGTGGTTATATGCCATGGAGTCGGTTCCAACTCACAGCCACTTGTATAGGATTTCCGAGGCTGTAAATCTTTACAGGAGCAGAAAGTCTCATCTTCCCCCTATGAAACTGCTGGTAGTTTTGAACTGCTGACCATGAGATTAGCAGTTCGACTTGTAATCCCTATGCCACCAGAACTCCTTTAGAGGACGTTATGCTGAGTGAAAAATCAGTCAATTACAAAAGGACAAATATTATATAAGACCACTGCTGTAAAAAGAAGAGGTTTTCTCGATAAAAGAAACATTTTATGATGGTTATGGGGATTGTTGTTGTTGTTAAGTACTGTCGAGTCAGTTCCAACCCACAGCAACCCAGTCAATATAGGGTTTCCGAGGAGCAACTGGTGAGCTTCAACCACCAACCTTGCGGTTCAAACCACTTTGCAGCCTGACGCATTAACCCACAGCACCACATCAGGACTCTGGTTATGGGGGTAGGGGAGCGAAAAATATTCGGACTAAAGGGTAGGCACACGTTAGCATGGGAGATGGGGGTAGGCCATATACAAGAGGGAGGAAGAGATGAAGAGGAAGATGAAGGTAGCAGGAAACACGGGGGCATGCAAGAGTCAAAGTAAACAGAACTAAATACTGTTAAGTGATGGTACATGGAGGTGATTGCTATCATTTAAATGAAGCAAATAATATAATTTATTGAATGTGAAACATAATCTGCTCTGTAAAGCCTTCATTCAATTGACAATAAAAAGTTTAAAGAAGAAAAAGACAAAAGGTATTTACATAGCAAAACCATGTAAAATCAAAAGGGACATTTACCTGGGGACAAGGTTCAGAGGGGTTGGGGCAGATGAAATGTAAATAGGAACCACAGGGAGGAAGTTGGATGAGTCTTGTTACATAGAGGGGATGAATGGATTGTCATCAATGATATGAAACAAAATGTGTGATTTAATGGATGTAAAACAGATGACCTGCTCTGTAAACCTTTATTCAATTCACAATAAAAAGTTTATTCTCCCAGTTGGTAGCTTATCTCTTTATTTTTCTTATAAAGTCTTTTGATGAACAAAAGTCCTTAATTTTCATAAGATTCCATTTATTTAGACTTTTCTATTTGTGCTTTTATTATATTAGATTATCCATTGTCAAAAGCTAGGTTTGAAAGCACTGTCCTTGCTTTCTCAATTAAAAAAAAAAGCTCATCAACAACATAGCCAAGTATTAGTGCTTTTATTAACAAATGATAAAACCACAATCTTTTTAGTTGTTTAGTAAACTTGGCACAACCTTTTAAAGAGAGTAATAGATAACAATTCCACAAACTCAAATCTAAGAACTGTTTCTAAAGAGTAAATTTACATGCATACGTATAAAGGGCTGTTATGGAGTATAGGACTAGTTTTTTAAGTAATGGCTAAAAACCCAAATGTCTATCAACGAGGGATATGTTATCATGGCACATGCACAATGGTCCATCCATGTAGTGATTAAAAAAAAATGTGGCAGAGCTATGTATGGACAAAGAACAATGTCCTGACAAAACTATTAACAGTGCTTTTTCTCTGGTGAGATGGAATTACTGGGGAATTTTCACATTGCCTGTTATTTTTACCTTTTTTAAAATAATGTACACGCATTATGACACATATGTACACAAAAAAGTTTGTTATAAAAATATCTTAACAATGCCTTTTAATATCTTTACTTGTCAAAGAAAAATACGCCTTAAATTATAAAAATGTTCTCTCCTTCCCTTTAATGAGAAAAAAAACAAAACAAAACTCATTTCCACACTTACATTAGCTGGCTGATCTCAACAGGAACATCTGGGTCTTCACTGAGTTCCAATCTATTACTCCTGTAGGTCGAACCAACACTCAATCCATGAATTAATAATAATGAGGCAGAAAGAATTTTCCTCCTCACATTGCCAAGGAAACCTCTCAGCCACAAGTCAAACACAGGACGTGCTTCTAAAACATCTCCCAACTACGGGGAGATTAAGTCCATTCCAGTAACCTTGTCAGACTGGAGACAGCTAGAGTTAGTTATCTCCTCAAAAACAAAAACAAAAACCAAAAAACAACAAAAAAGTTCATTTCAAAATGAACTCGAGAGTCAAAGGGCTATTTAAAAAAAAAAAAAAAAGAAAAAGAAAAAAGATCCATCTTCCATAGCCGAACAATATAATTTAAAAAGAAAATAGTAAAAGAAAAAAATTTTAAAACACCAAAATTCAATAAGATCCAATTTCTGGTCTTCAAGATTTCTTCACCTATTAAGAAAAAAACAGAAACCTTCCCCCATCTTTATTATCTGTATAATAAAAGCATATTGGTACGTAAAAATATAGTGTTTTATGTATATAATATTCATATACATAGATACAAACTGGCTTACACACACACACACACACACACACACAATTGTGTAGAAATAAAATATTTGGGTATGTTTTGCCTTTTAAAATACACTATAAAAGATTTGGGTTCATTATAAAAATAGTGAACATACTCTTATCAAACGATGGTGAATTAATGTTACACGTTACATGTTAAATTTTGCCCAGCCCATAAAACAAAGATGAAGTGTATCTTGACACATACATGAATGTGTACAATATGGATGAACGTATACATCCTGCTCCTCAGGGTGTGTTTAACCAAAAAAGATAGAAATGTATAGTTACAGAATAACTATAGAATGGTGCAGCAAGTTGTAGAAGGCAGAGCAGCATTATAGCCATCCTGAACCAGCACTGTAACACAGAAAATGTTTCTCGAAGGGAATACTTTTTCTTCTTTTATATAAACACTGGCCCGCCCTACAAAGGCTTGCTTATGCAGCCTATTGCCAAAATTCTTTTATTACTAACGACTACAACTAAAGATGTTGTAATCACTCATTCATTTCTGTTAGTAAAGGGTAAACTTTTGGAGTTGAAATTTCTTTTCACAATGGTACATTTACCATTTTAGAATTAAAAAAAAAAAAAAAAAAAAGACAAAAAGCTACTTTGATACATAGAAATGAGTTTTAAATTTTGTAACCAGCCCAGTAACCAAACAATTCTGATTCTCATGTAATAAACACTACATAATTTCTAGGCTAAATCTTGCCAAATACTATCCAAGACAAAACTAAAGTCAAAAATCAAAAAAAAAAAAAAAGTGGACACCTTTTACTCACACTTAATACTAGTCAATTTTCCAGGAATTTTTTGGGCAGGGAATATCCCCAAATCTAAAATGAAAAAAAGGAAAAATTGGGATCTTACATTAGTTATTCAGTCTGAAACTTTTTAATAGACTTTCACTAAAAGCCATCATTTTCAGGCTTCCCACTCACTTGCTGAACAAAGTGGAAAGTGATCTTAAAGATCATTCAGTGTCCTCATTTCACCAGTGAGGCAAGATCTCCAATACATGAAAATATTCACTGCTTTTTTTAGTTAAAAATACAGTGGCCAAAACAATCTCAAAGTTAGCCAAGAATACAGTACTAAGGGTCATTCAATATATTAAAAAAAAAAAAAAAAAAAAAAAAAGAGGACATTTAAAATCATTTAAAGTTAGAGAACTAGTCATTGGGAAATGCATACTGGATTTGTCAAAGAATATTCATGGGGCTTTCATTCTAATTCCCATTCAATTCTTCCCATCTTTTATAAGCTTCTTTTTATATGTCATTTACCATTAACTATTTAACTCTACCTATACAATTTTTTTTAACACTACTGCATAAAAGTTAAAATGGAATAAATGTAAGTTTCTTCGTTGTTTTCCAAAGTTTCCCAGTTTTATACAGACCCAATCCTAAAATAAATACAAGGGGTAACTCTTATCATCCGAGTTGAAATTACAAAGCTGACCAGTATGAGGAGGCATTTGGAAATTTCCAAATATAAAACAATTTCATGGATTTTGTTTTTGCTGAAGTTGTGGGTAAGCACTAGCATATGAAAAACAAACAAGTCGATTGCCACTGAGTTGATTCTAGCTCATAGCAATCCTATAGGACAGAGTGGAACTTCTCTACAGAATTTTCAAGGCTGTCATTTTTAAGGAAATAGACTGCCACAACTTTTCCCCACAGAGCGGCTGGTGGGTTCAAGCCACCTACCCATTCAGTTAGCAGATTTATTCTCATTCTATCAGTTTAGGGTAATCACACTCCCCATACAAGGGATATTTTAACTTCACACCAATTACTAACTGTTCAGTCTACCAGCCAGAAATATATCTAAGGCCTTTCAATGCTGCACTTTTTAATCCAGTTAAAAATATCTTTTCTCCCTCAACTGATAAAAACAAAATTTCGAGTGTTAGCTCTATTGAATGACTACTGGGAAATCTGCAATCTTCATTTTAGTAACTTATACTGCATCTGAGCAATCTTCAGTCCTTTTTTGTTTTCAGTTTTCCCCAGATTGGTTTTTATAGATTAAGTAATTAGATTAAAGACTGTAACAAATATAGCAATCAGGATACAGTAACATAGTAATAAGTTGCTAATTTTAAATGGAGAAAAAAAAGAGTTAAGATAATATTTCTTTTTCACTGCTTTGAACAATTTCATTCTCAGGATCCCAACTCAGAATCAATGTAGAATAATCATAGTTAACATTTTTCAAGTTCATTTTTAAAAACATCAGCTGTTCTATATTGTCAAAGTCCAGGCTCATGATCTGCTTTGGATGAAAGTGGCTATTTGTGGTAAAGATACATTCAGACTGCCAACTACACATGGGGCAGCTTAGGTACTGAATGGCAACTTGGGTCAAAGCTGGCCATATGCTCATCTTCTTCTGCCAGTAAATCAAAGGGTCATCATCTCCTGAGATTTCTGAATACTTCTCTTTGAAGTATTCATCCACTACTGCTATAGCGGAAGGAAACATGAAGCTTTTGCTTCCAATGGCAACAGTATCTGTGGCTGAGCTATCAATGGGGCCTGAACTGGAGGGGCCTTCTTTTGTTGATGAGGTAAATGAATTGGCTCCTCCTGTAGCTGAGGCACCAGAAGCTTCTGAAGTTGCAATATGGCAGACCTCTGGTGAAGATGCCATATAATTACAAACCTCTTCTGCAAGGATCTGCTTATACGTTTCTAAATCAGCACCTTGAGGAAAAAAGTCTTCCAAACTGTTTTTAAAGCAAGGATCTAACAAAGTAGCCAAGATACAGGGCTTGGATTTGAACATGGCACTCAGTAAACTGTTAGTTTCAAGTTTCAGAGCTAAACTGTCCACCAGATTGAGGGCTTGAGTAATACCTCTGACTCGAAAATCTTCTCTGAGTTTCTGAAGGGAAAGGAGCAGATGATGTATTAAGGGTAGCACCTGATTCAATCCTGTGGTCTGCACACTCACTTTCTGAGTGGCCTCCTCAAATGGCTTAAGAATATCACACACATAAGTCATAAGAGCCCACTGAAGGGAGGTGAGCACCACTCCACTGGCTCGGCCAAGACTATGGTGAACTGAGTAGCAATGTTCTAACAGCCACCTTAACATGTAAAAGGTAGAGATCCAATGGCCAGTTTCATCCTGCTTCAAATTCTTCCATGGAAGCTGGTGATCATTTTGGAACTCTTGCAGAATCTGACGAGCCTTGACTGAATGACTAAAATGATGGCAGGTTTTTCTAGCAGCCACTAACATATTCTCAATGCTTTTGTGCTCACAGAAAAAGTCCTGAATGACTACATTTAAGCAATGCAGGAAGCAGGGCACATGGGTAAACCCACCATCTTTAATTGCATTTACCACACTAGAAGAATGGTCAGAAACAATGAAGCTAGGGATAAGAAAATTTGGAGAAAGCCATAAACCAATCTGGTCATTTAATTCTTGTAAAACGTTGGTTATCAAACAATCTTTGGCCAAACCTGTAACACAAAGCACTGCCCATTTTCTCAAATTTGGGATCCTGCCATTATTATTAGAAGGTACAGTTTCCAAAGAGACCCAGTGTACGGTCACAATGAAATAGTCAGTGGATGGGTCGTGGGTCCATATGTCAACAGTCAGATGAATCTTTTGGCTTTGTACATTCTCCAAAGTTAAGAAAATTTTTTCTCTGACCCAGTCATATAACTGAGGTACAGCCTTAGTGAAAAAGTAAGTCTCTGACGGCAACCTGTAATCAGGGGCCACAATCTGCATGAATCTCTGAAAGGCTGGAGTTGAGAAATAGTTGTAAGGATGCATATCCTCTACAATCATCTGGATAATTGCTTGACTAATTTGACTTGAGGCTGAATTTTCACAATATGGTCTTTCCCTCTCCTGCACATTTATCAGACTGTCTTGCTCCGTCACAGTCATGGGACTCTCCAATCTTCTATTTTCAACTTCTAACACTGGAGGTTCATCTGAATCAGAGTCACTGAGATCCTCAGCTGTTAAATCTTGGCTGCTTGTAGACTTCTCTCCATGAAGAGGTTCACTCAAGAGATCACTTCTATCAGTCTCAGCCTCATCTAATCCACTTCCTACAGCACCATTATCTTTGTTGGCAACAGCCCAATGGATGGGATGTGTGGCCTGTAGGTGTCGTTGAAGTGTTGAAGTTCCTAAATGAGACCCTGGCCTCCCCCGGCTCACACTTCTTTTACATATATTACACACAGCTCTTGAGATGTGCTGAGGATCAGTGTAAAAAAAATTCCAAACTGCAGATGTCTTGGCTCTTGTTCCAGGAATTAAGGCATGCTTGACAATGTTACTTTTGATGAGAAATCTCCCTCTCTCTGCCCTCAGGGCATCAGATGCTAATTTATCTCGCTTCTTACTCATTCTATTATCATCTAAAGGATCAGTAGGGATATATTCAAAACTTCCATTGCTTCCAGAAGAGGGAGATAAAGGCACATCCAAGGTAAAATCCTCCTCCCCACTAGTGACTCCAAATTTGTTGGCCCTGGTCCAGTGGGGTGAATGCCTTGCCTGCAGATGCCGTTGAAGAGTAGATGTACCAAGATGGCTGCCTGGTTTGCCCCTGCTGACACTTTTTTCACAGAGATTACAAATAGCTCGCCAGGTGTATTGTGGGTCAACATGAAAGAAATGCCACACAATGGAGGTCTTGGCTCTTGTGCTAGGTAGATAGATCTGTTTTTCTATATTGCTTTCAAAAAGACTTTCTTCATCCTGCTCAGGGGCACTGGAAGCTAACAAAGCAGGAGCATCTGTAACAGGCCTCCCAGAACCCAAATCCTTACTGAATTTTTTGGCAAGGAGCAATTTTTTTCGGCGCCTTTTTCCTTTAATCCGCAAACCCTTCTTTCTTTTCTTTTTAGTGGGTAATTTTGCCTCTTTATCAATTCCTTCAGCCACCATCTTTCCCTCTACCACATCTTCTTCGTCAGTATGAGAATTAATAGGAACACATCCCAGAATCCCAGCACCACTAAAAGTGCTGCATCTTCTGCCAGAAGAGACCGAGGAAATGGGCACATTTAAGGTACATACACTCATTCTCTTTATGTCTCCAAAACTTGTACCAGAATCTTGTAGTAGGTTTACTACTCCAGCAGAAATACAGCTGTTGCTCTCTACTTAGGTTACCGTTTCTCCAATTTCTATGGGGAGTCAAGTTCCCTTTGGTCCAATGACTTCCAAGCCAGGTTATTTTTGGAGGAAAAGTGACAGCAATGGAGAACATTCCCAAACTCTTTCTTAGAGGGCTTCAAGATCCCTTCCAACTTCCTGAGTTCTGAATTCAAACAGTCCAATCTCCTCATGTTATAGAAAAAAAAACTGAGGCCCACTTCCCCAGAGTCATGTAGTTGGTCAAAAGCAGCAAGAAGCCAGGTCTTCCAAATCCTAGGTCTATGTTCTTTCTGTTTCATCAAGAACTGCTGTCTGCCCTCAGCTCTTTAAATGCATATTTTATGATGCCTCATGACAACAACTTTGATTTCTCTTAATTCCGAAACGAAGTATTTTCAGGAAATTTCATTTAAACAAAAACATAGTGCATCATTTTAACAGTCATCGTTTAGGATTGTGATTAGCCAACAAAACCCAGTAAAAGTCAATTCTGCAAAGTTAAAGCAGACTCCACATACTGGTCACTGACAGCAAACGCCAGCTGAGGCACTTCTGCTCTAGTCAAACGCAATACAAGTTTTAAACATGTGGATGGCTGAAAAATGGCCCTGAAAATACACTGATAAAACAAGGTGGCAAACTGCATTTCTATGCTACTGTTTGCATCAAAAATTAATGCAACTTTTAGGTTTCAGACATTTTTAGACTGGAGCAGCTTTAAAGGCTGTAAATAAGTAACTCACAAGTTACTCTATAGGAGCAGCGAAAACTGAAACATGAGCTCTAAACCACTTCCATTCCTGCTTGGTTGATCCCTCCCCTGCCCCCAGCGTCTACATACCCTAAAAAGCATCTCTATCACTAGCTCCACAGCTTCCTTCTCAAGGTTCTGAACCAAGGGCTGCAAGATGCGAATATAAATTTTCCCCATAGGATTCCGCACCGATTATGGGAATTTGGGGGAGGGGGGGGGTTCTTCATTTACTGTTTCATCAATCCTACAAGGAGAACGGAAGTGTCCCTGTGGCTCTCGACTCCGATGGTGAGGGCTGGGGGTGGGGGTGAAATTAGGTTAGGGAAGGGGTGTAGAATACCGGAATAAGATCGGTAGATTTCTGAATGTACTGGGATCCTGGAGAGGAACGAGAGTAAGTAAATTCAGTTCCTGGCACTCATTATGATTTAGGTAATGTGGGGGGGCCCTGAAAGCGATCAGTTTCTCTCTGGGAGTCTGGAGACCCGCCTGCCTCCGTGGGCGGCGCGGGGATCCTACAACTTTGGCTGCCACCGGATGTGGGGGAGGGGAGGAAGGTGGGCTGGGAACCGAGCAGGCGCCGTGGGAGTGGGGTGGGTGGGGATGAGAGTGGGGGCGGGGGAGTGAGAAAAGTGAGCGGGAGCCCCGGGCTCTCAGCCCGCCCCGGCGAGGGCAGTAGCCGGGAGGTGGGGAGCGGGGGTCGTTACGGCGGGACTGAAAGACCCACTCTGACTTCCCCGACTAGGCCGCGACCCAGGGGCGAGGGGAGGCCGCTGCCACTCCCCTCGCCCTCTCCCCACCTCCCCGGCCCCAAGCCACCCGGGAATTAAAAAATGGGTCTAGTTACCAGAGAACAGAACTTTACCGAACCGACGACACTATCCCCGACTCCCGGTTGCTGCCACGTCTTTCTTCTTTCTTAGCCGCTGCCACCCGCCGTCCTCGCAGCAACAACACCAGCAGAAACCCAAGACTGCCAGCGTCAAAGATGGCGCCTGGCTACAGGTTCAGCTCTGAGACCCAGCCAATAAAAGTGCCAGCACGACGCAAAGAACAAGGATTCTGGGAGATGTAGTTTGCTCTATGAGGCGATGTTTAAGATGGCTTCCTTCAGTTTCCGGGTCACGTGAGAACGGAGGCGCTAGATCGTGGGGTTACTTCTTTTCCAGGGAATGCATATTTAGGAAGTTACCTGTTTCTTGAAAACTTTTGATAAAAGTTTTTTCTTTTTTTAAAAATCAAATGGAGTAACAAATGTGAAAGGCCGCCACAGGTGTATCTACCAGACAGCAGGCGGCCAGTTTATTCCTACCAAACTTATTTGAATATGTAAATTATTCAAACCGGGTATAAATGTAATTTAGAAACAAATTCTATGTTTCCCATGCAGTGTTGAAGGATTTGTACATTTATTTTCATTTGAAGAATTTAGGCTTTGGTAGGGAAGTCTTTTATATAAGTACAAAGTAATTTATGCTTATTAAAAATTTTTAATTCATGAAGCATGGGGAAAAGGGAGTAAAAAGATCAATAGTCGTCGCCCCGCTTCATTTTAAACATTTTCTTGTATTGTTTCATTTGAATATTTTTACTTTTCTGATCAAAAAAGTAAGTGATTTCACAAATTAAAATAATACAGAAATATTTAAATCTCTACTGATCACACCCCTGAGAAGAAACCTTTTATTTAATATATGTCCTAACTGTTTCGTATGTAAATATACATACTACACTGATATAGTAAGAGCACAAGATCACCCTGCTTGTCAGTGGCTCTGCAGAAGTTGCTTGTTGTTGTTAAGTACCGTGGAGTCGATTCAGATTCTTAGTGACCTTGTACAGAGTTTCCAAGACTGTAAATCTTTACGGGAGCAGAAGGCCTCATCTTTCTCTCGGGGAACAGCTGGTAGATTCCAACTGCTGACCTTGCGATTCGCAGCCCATTCTTAACCACTAAGCTACCAGAGCTCCTTGCAGAAGTTTAGGTGGCAACATTTTACCTAACTTGGATAAAAGATACAGTTAGATATTAAGAAAAGGATACGCGATGATAAACTAGACAGGATTCGGTAAAAGCCCGTTGTCATCGAGTCGACTCACAGCTACCCTATAGGATTCCAGGCACCTTTTATTTCCTCTTGGGTTTTGTGAAGCTAGTTGTCAGCTTAGTATGAGAGAGTCCAAGCCAAGGCTTGGATATCTGGAGAGCTATCAAATCTGAAGGGTCCTACCTCACACTTGGACTTTTATCTCCTTTCAGTGTGAAAAGTCTCAACATTAGAATTCTAATCCCAATTCCTGCTTTACAAGACAATACCCTGTGATTGCCATGCCAACCAGACTTAATAAACAGATCCTGGAAACCTAAAGGAGCACTGATAGTGCAGTGGTTTAAGTATTGAGGTTGTTAGCGGAAACTGGTTCAAACCCACCAGCCATTCCATGAGAGAAAGATGAGATGGTCTGTTTCTGTTAAGATTTCCAGACTTGGAAACTGTACTGAACAGTTTTATTCTGTCCTATAGGATCAACTCCTGGTGTGGCACTGTAGGATCAGCACTAGACTGCAACCACAAGTCGGTAGTTCAAGCTCCCCAGCTGCTCCACAGAAACCCTATACAGGGTCACTATGAGTTGGAACAGACTGCAGCACTTAACAGCATAGGATCCATAAGAATCAACTCAGCAGTGGGTGTGGTAACCCAGCCCATAAGGGTTTTCACTTTATGGGACAGATTACCTAATAAATATGTTGTTCGCTACAGATTAGTATGTAAGCACAAGTAAGCTTGTGTTTATTTTATTGTGTAATGGCACTGATCAAACCTAAGATAGATACCATTGATTGTAAGATGCGCTATTATTTTGTGAGAAAAGCCTGCCATTTAAACACTGACAGGTCATTGGTTGGAGCTGTTAAAATTTGAAAAGATGTTATGGATTGAATTTGATCCCCCCAAAATATGTGCTCTAATTTTTAGTACAAACCCACCAGCCGCTCTGAGGGAGAATGATAAGACTTTCTGTTCCTGTAAAGATTTCCATCCTCCGAAACCCTATACAGGATCCCTATGGTTTGGAATCAACTTGATGACAGTGGGTTTTGGGGGTTCACACTTGCAGTTATAATCACATTTCAGAATGATTTGCCTGTGCTATGTTGATAAGACAGGATTTGTGTAGAGTGTGTCTTGAGTCAATCTTGTTTGAGATATAAAAGAGATTAAACAAGTTTAAGAGAAGCAGAAATGGAGAAGAGAGATGCTAAACCAAATGAAGATTGCTCAGGAGCAGAAATTCAAGGGCGGAAGTACCTTCCTACAGAACTGACAAAGATGGAAAGCCTTCCCTAGAACTAGCATCCTGAATTCAGACTTTCAGCCTCCTAAACTAGTATGGTGCCATAGGATAAGCACTGAACCTCAAGGTCGGTTTGAACAGCAAGGTCTACAGTTCAAACTCACCAGCCGCTCCTCAGAAACTCTATGTGGGTCCCTATGAGTTGAAACGGACTCAACGACACTTTACAACAAACTTTTAGCAAATAAATTTCTGTTGATGAAAACTATTGGTGCACTCTTTTATATAGCAGCACGAGGTAAGGCAGTTCTGAATCTTTGAATGAAATACAGTGCTTATATACCCATTGTTGTAAGTTGATTCTGACTCAAAAAGACCCTGTAGGATACAGTAGAACTACCCTACATGGTCACCAAGGCTGTAAAATCTTTCTAGAAGCTGACTGCCACATCTTTCTCTTATGGAGCAGCTGGTAGGTTCCAAACACTGATCTTTTGGTGAGTGGCCAAGGGCTTAACCATTGTACCAGCAGAATTCAATATAGTGTTTATAAGCCTTCAAATTGTTTTTAACAACTCCCATCCCATTGCGAAACTGTTTCCAGTTTACTTAACCTCCCTGTTATTTATAGAAATAATATCTCAGGTTCCATTAGGCTCTCCCAAGGGAAAAGAGATATTTCATAAGATTATAGGAACATTAAAAAGGGCAGAAGTTAAAAGCTTAGGACTGTGGAAAAGAGGAACAACTAGTTAGAATACCCTATGAAAACCAGGTAAAAATGCACATGGGGACCTCCTCCCCCACATATATACAGAATTCTTGGGGCTGGAAGGGTTTGCCCTTTCTTTGTTACAAGGATATCTAGGAATCTCTGGGTGGTGCAAACAACACCCTCAATTGCTAACCAAAAAGTTGCAGGTGTAAGTCCATCCAGAGGCAAATCAGAAGAAAGACTTGGTGATTTACTTATAACAAATCAGCTATTAAAAATTTTATGTAAATGTGAAGGCAATATACTACAAGAATGAGGTTGGCAGAGGAAAGATGAAGGTAGAAGGAGGAATGCAAGAGTTAAAGTGAGTAGAGGAAAATACTGTTAACTGATGGTCCAGGGAGAAGGAAGATTGCAATCATAGTCATGAAATGAAGTGTATGATTTATTCAATGTAAAACTGATGATTTGCTCTGTAACCATTCAATTCATAGTAAAAAGTTAAAAAAAAAATCCTATGAATTCCATTCGTGAAAAAAACTCAGTAAAATAACAACAGAAGGGAAATTCCTTAACACAATTAAGGGCATATATAAAAAACCAACAACCAATCTTATTTTTGATGGAGGGAAACTGTAAACATTCCCCTCGTGAACAGGAATCAGACAAAGATACCCTTTATCACCACTCCTATTTTATGTATTTCTGGAAGGCTTAGCCAGAGCTATTGGGCAAGAAAAGGAAACCAAAGGCATTCAAATTGGCAAAGAAGGAATTTACAGTTATTATGATCCTATGCATAGAAAATCCTAAGGACTCAGCAAGAAAATGATTAGAACTCATTGAAAGATTCAGCAAAGTGGCAGGGTATAAGATCAATGTGCAAAAATCAGCTAGACTCCTTTATACTAAAAAATAGAGCTCTGAAAAGGAAATCAAGAAAACAAGACCCTTTGCAATGGCCTGAGACCAGCAAAACTAGATGGTGTTCAGCTACAACTACCTGACAGTTCTAATTAGGGTCACAATAGAAGGTCCTGGACAGAGTGGAAGAAAACATAGAACAAATTATTTAAAAGGCCACACGTACTGATGTGTTAGAGACTAGTGGGATCTCCAAAACTATGTATGGCCCTGAGATACTCTTCACCTGGAACTGAATCATTCCCAGAGACCACCTTTCAGCCAAAGAATGTTAAGTGCCCTTGAGTTGGTTCAACCTTGTGGTTCAGTGCTTATCCTACAGTGCCACATCCCAAACTATTGTTGTTGTAGTTGTTAAGACAAGCCTATAAACTGCACAGTAACACCTATGAGGAATGTGCTTCTTGGAGCAATCAACTATAAGGGGCTAAAAGGACAGTATTTGCCCTAAAACAAAGCTTAGAAGGCAGGAAGATGCAGGAAACAAGGAGCACTGAATATAGGGAACCCAGAGAGGAAACAGAAAGAGTGCTGTTACATTGAGGAGATTGCCACAGTTGTCATGAAATAAAATGTGTATAAATTGTTGAATGGGAAATAAATTTGCTTTGTAAACTTTCATCAAAACCACAATATAATGCTCCCCCAAAAAATGGTAGAGGGAAAGTCAGAAATAGAAGGATATAGTTATTTTTTTAGGTGCCACTGAGTGGATACAGACTTAGAACGACCCAACGCACAACAAAACAAACAAAACACTGCCCAGTCCTGCGCCAACCTCCACAATCTTTGTTATGCCTGAGCCCGTTGTTACTGAGCTAGTCCATCTTGGTGGGGGGTCTTCCTCTTTTTCACTGACCCTCCACTTTACCAAGCATGATGTCCTTCTCCAGGTATGGGTTCCACCTGATAATGTCTGAAGTCTGACAAAGTCTCACCATCCTGGCTTCCAAGGAGCACTTTGGCTGTATTTCTTCCAACACTGATTGGTTTGTTCTTCTAGCAGCCCATGATACTTTCAATATTCTCCAATACCATAACTCAAATGTATCAATTCTTCTGTGGTCTTCCTTATTCACCATCCAACTTTTTCATGCATATGATGTTATTTGAAAATACCACGGTTTGGGTCAGGCACATCTTAGTTTTTAAATTGACATTTTTAATCTTAAACACTTTAAAGAGGTCTTGTGCAGCAAATTTGTCTAATGCAATAGGCAATATGTCGTTTGATTTCTTAACTGCTGCTTCCATGAGTGTTGATACTTGATCCAAGCAAAATGAAGTTTTTGACAACTTTTGACAATTTATCCTGATACTATTTATTGGTCTAGTAGTGAGGCTCTTTGTTTTCCTTACATTGAGGTGCAACCCATACTGAAAGTTGAGGTCTTTGATCTGCATCAGTTAAGTATTTTAAGTCCTCTTTGCTTTCAGCAAGCAAGGTTGTACCATCTGCATATTAAAGGTTTTAATGAGTGTTCCTTCAATCCTGACACCACATCTTCATATAATCCAGTTTCTAGGATTATGTGCTCAGCATACAGATTGGATAAATATGGTGGAAGAATGCAACCCTGGTTCATACCTTTCCCAATTTTAAAACCTTCAGTGTTCCCTTGTTCTGTTTAAACATCTGTCCTTTGTCTAATGTACAAGTTCCTCATGAGCACATGTTTATATTATTAAGTGTTCTGGAATATTCATGTTCCACAATGTAGTCCATAGTTTGTCATAATCCACACAATCAAAAAAGCCTGTTTGTACTCTAGATTCATGGAAAGAGAGGGACTGAGAGCTGGTGACCAGGAGGCAGACTTACAGAATGTGCATGCCCTTTGGTTATGTAAACTATTACATATGCATGAATGTTTTTTTAAAAAAGAGAGCTAAAATGAACAGAGAGAAATACTGTTAACTGATGGTACATGGAGGGGATTATAATCAGTAATGAAACAAAGTATGTGATTTGCTGAATGTAAACTGATGATCTGCCCTGTAACTTTCACTCAATTCACAATAAAAACTTTAAAAAAAAAATGCCTTTGCATACTCAATAAAGCACAGGTAAACATCTTTCTGGTATTCTCTGCTTTCAGCCAAGGTCCATATGACATCAACAATGGTATCCCTTGTTCCATGTCTCCGTTTGACTCCGGCTTGAACCTCTGAAAGTTCTTTTACAGAATGTACTGTTACAGCCATTTTATAATTATTATTTTTTAAAGGTGTTTATTATGGATTGAGTGAAAGTTTACAGGGCATATCATCAGTTTTACAGTCAACAAATTTTATATACCCTGTTTCATTACATTGATTATAATCCCCTCCATGTACCATCAATTAACAGTATTTCTCTCTATCCACTTTGTTGTTGATGTTGTTGTTAAGTGCCGTCGAGTCGGTTCCGACCCATAGCGACCCTGTACAGGGTCTCCAAGGGTGTAAATCTTTACGGGAGTAGAAAGAGCCTGATCTTTCTCCTGCAGAGCAGCTGGTAGTTTCGAACCGCTGACCTTAAGGTTTGCAGTCCGATTCGTAACCACTATGCTACCAGAGCTCCTCTCTCTATATCCACTTTAGCTTTTTAAAAAACAAACAAAAAAACCCGACTCAGGCATATATAATAATTTACATCTTCAAAGGGCACATTCTGCAAGTCTGCTCCTAGCCACCAGTTCTTAGTCCTTCACTTCCTAGTCCATGAATCTAGAGTACTCAGCTGCTCCAGGTCTCCATGTCCCCATTTCTGCCTCCATCTCTGGCACTGCTGCTTCTCTGGATAAGGTCCTGCATTCTGCTTGTGCGTTCCTCTCTTCATGGTCCCAGGGTCCTCTGTATCTGGACTGTAAGATTAACCAGTCCCCTTTTTTTTGTTACAAAACTTCTACCTTTACAATTGTGACAGTCGCAATTAGTCATGATAACAATTATTCACTATTGAATTTTACAAATCGTATCCCCATCTCTTTTCACCAGACCCATCTAGACAAGATGATAGCTATTCAGTGGGGAATATTTCTTTCCCCC
>NW_006408527.1:19304476-19304946 GCF_000296735.1 Chrysochloris asiatica
TTCTCAGTCCACAGAACTTCCTTTAGGATGTTTTTCATAGCAGGGTTGGCTTTGGCAAAATCCCTTAGCGTCTGTTTATCCTGGAATGTTTTGATGACACCATCGTATTTGATTGACAGCTTTGCTGGGTAGAGGATTCTTGGGTGGTAGTTTTTTTTCTTTCAGAGTTTTATATATGTCTCCCCATTGCCTTCTTGCCTGCATGATTTCTGTTGAGAAATCCAAGCTTAATCTGATTTGCTTACCTTTGTATGTTATATTTCTCTTCTCCCTAGCTGCTTTCAAGATCCTGTCCTTATCTTTGATTTTGGAAAGCTTGGTTATTATATGTCTTGGTGATTGTCTTTTAGGGTCTATATATACTGGGGTTCGTTGAGCTTGTTGAATGCTTATCTTTTCACTTTTCAAGACGTTAGGAACCTTTTCTTCCAGAAACTCCTCAACTATCTCCTTTGTGGACTTGTGTGATT
>NW_006408527.1:19305736-19310499 GCF_000296735.1 Chrysochloris asiatica
GCATGCGTAGTAGAACCCTCTGAGGGTGGGGCTGGGGTGTCCACTAACTCAGGCACCCCTATAGTCACCAGAATGGAAGTGCACAGACAGCCAGGGATCAATGAACAGATACCAAAAGAAAAGAATGTCCACTCCTTTATCTCTGCGTTTCTGCCAGGCGTCTGTGGCTGCTCTGATCATTCCGTCTCTTGGTCTCACCCAAGATGGCAGCTCCTGGAGCAGCTGAATGTCCCGAACTAGAAAGCAATGGATTTCTTGCTTCTGCCACAAATTACCCCATCTGTAAGCCTTCCAACCTTATAAATATTCCTTTTTATGTGATTCAGAGTTCTGGGACCTTCCCCTTGAGACTGTTTGGTCGGGTATTCTGTGTTGTTGCTGACGAGCTTCTTTAGCACTTACACCTGATCTGCCATCTTGTTTGTTCTCCCATTTTTAAATTATCTTTAGCAAACTTTTACTTGTATATGATATTAATGATATTGTCTGATGATTTCCGCATTCTATTGGGTCACCTTTCTTTGAGATGGGCACAAATATGTTCTAATGAGTTGGCCAGGTAGCTGTCTTCCAAATTTCTTGGCATAGATGAGTGAGTGCCTCCAGTGCCACCTCGCTTTGTTGAAAGATTTCAATCTGTATCCCATCAACTCCTGGTGGCTTGTTCTTTGCCAATGCCTTTAATGTACCTTGGACTTTTTCCAGTATCATTGGCTTGTGATCATATGTGACCTCTTGAAATGGTTGAATATTGACATTTTCTTTTTGGTACAGTGACTCCATGTATTCCTTCTAACTTATTTTAATGCTTTCTGCATCATTCAATATTTTGTCCATGTTGTTGTCGTTATTGTTAAGTGCTGTAGAGTCTGGTTCCGGCCCACAGCGACCCTGTATAGGGTTTCCGAGGAGCAGCTGGTGAGCTTGAACCACCAACCTTCCAGTTCAAATGACTTTTCAGTCTGATGCATAAGTCCACAGTGCCACATCAGGACTCCACCCCACTAGGTTCTAAAAATATCCAATAAGGGGAAGGTATAAGGAGCTCTGGTAGTATAGTGGTTACAAATCGGGCTGCGAACTGCAAGGTCAGCAGTTCGAAACTACCAGCTGTTTCGCAGGAGAAAGATGAGGCTTTCATGCTCCTGTAAAGATTTACAGCCTTGGAAACCCTGTACAGGGTCTCTGTGAGTTGGAACTGACTCTGCGGCACATAACAACAACAACAACAACATTAGAGTGTTACCATAGCTTCTGATTCTTCAAGAGAAGATAAAAATTCACATTTGTTTTATAAGAATTTCTGATTTGTAAATTGAAGAGCTGCTTCAAATAAAACAAAAAAATCACAACCTGGGCTAGCCTGTAACCCTTACTTTAGTTCTAGGAGAGTTAAAAAGGTGGAGGTGGTCACAGCTTATGGAGAGGGTGGGACTTGAGCTTAATCTAAAAGTAGGACAAATGTCACCAGTCAGTGAGGAAAAGGAAAGGGAGACTTCCTGAAATAATGAGAGAAATACAGCCGAAAGAGACTTCATAGCTTATGTTATGGGAAGACACAACATTTCAAAGTAGGTAGAAAGCAGGCTGGCATTGTAGGATAAGCACTAACCACATGGTTGGCAGTTCAAACCCCACCAACTTCTTGCTCCAAGGGAGAAAGATGAGAGACTTTCTGTTCCAATAAAGATTTATAGCCTCAGAATTCCTGTGTCAGGTCATTATGGGTTGGTGCTTACTCAATGGAAATGAGTTTGAATGTTGAGAAGGCATTTGAATCATAATCATCCATTGATAATGGGAACTCCTTGAAGGTTTTGGAACATAAACAAAAAGTAGAGGATGTGACACTTGTAAAGATGTGTTTCAGAAAAACAAAACAAATGGTGATATTTGGCAGTAAAGAGAGCTCCTGGAAGCATCTAAAGGTGAACAGAGATCATTGCTTCCCTCTGGTACACACCTAATTTCTCATCTTCCTTACCAAGATCCTTGACTTCTTTTTCATCTCTCATCCACTTGTCAACCTACTGCATATAGATTTATGTCCTCATTACTTCTCTGAAAGTACTGTGATAGGGTCATAGTTTTAAATTGAATGGATTATTTTTGCATCCCCCTGGACCAGTGGCATCAAGAGTAGCAGGTGAGATTTAGAGAATGAGAGAGAGAGAAAGAAAAAGTCAGTTTGATCCGATCTAACTTGATTAGGGAATTTACATACAGAGGTCAGCGTCAAGATTCTTGAGATGGACAGCTAAGCACAGAGTCACACGGGTAGAAGTCCACGCAGGGTAGTGCAATATATGAGTACTTATGTGCAAGTTATGTTCAGGGGAATGGGGGTGGTGTCTATCTTTTCTATGATGGCGACGGCTGTTTTTTACTGATTAATGGGTTCCAATCATTGTCACAATTGGGCAGACCTGGATTTGAATTCTAGTTTTCTTACTTCCCAGCCAGTATTGACATCTTGAACAAGTCACTAAAACTCTGTAAGTATCTATAAAAGTGATTAATAATGCTACCTACCATATAAAATTACTGTGAGGATTAAATTAGATACTATACTTAAAGCTGTTAGCACAGTGCCAGGCACATAATACATAATTATGACATAGGTGCTTGGTGTGTTTTCTCTGGCACACATTCAGTAAGGCAATCGGGTTATTTCCCAGAGTCCTCTCAGGGTGGAGGAGTCTTTTGAGATCAGGACGCACATTGTATGTTCCTGATCCTCACAATTCTTTCCAGTGCTTATCTTTCCTCTTCTTTTAGTTAGTTGCTATTGATTGAGTCAATTCCAATGCATGCAACTCCCTGTGTTACAGAGTAGAACTGCTGTACAAGGTTTTGTTGACTGTAATCTTTTTTTTTTAATGTTTTTATTGTGTATTGAGTGAGTGAAGGCTTACAGGACAGACCACCATTTTTACATTCCGCAGATCATTGTAATGATTATAGTCCCCTCCATGTACCCTTCGCCAACAGTATTTACCTCTATTACCTGCTTTTTTTTTTTTTTTGGTGTACATATGTTGTTGTTGTTGTTGTTAAGTGCTGTCAAGTTGGTTCTGACCCATAGTGACCCTGTACAGGGTTTCCAAGGCTGTAAATCTTTACGGGAGCAGAAAGCCTCATCTTTCTCCCGCAGAGCGGCTGGTAGTTTCGAACTGCTAACCTTAAGGTTCGCAACCCGATTCATAACCCTTATGCTACCAGAGCTCCACATTGTAAATATATATATATATATATGTTTAAGTGTCCAAAGAGCACATTTTGCAAACCAGCCTCCTGTCCACAGGCACACTGCTTTCTCAGTCCATGGGTCTATAGTCCTCTGCTACTCTATCTCTCTGTGCCATGTTGTTGTTGTTGTGAAGTGCCATCGAGTTGATGTCGACCCATAGCAACCCTGTATAGGGTTTCTGAGGAGCAGCTGGTGAGCTTGAACCACTGACTTTGCAGTTCAAATGGCTTTGCAGTCTGGTGCATTAACCCACAGCACCACACCAGGACTCCTCCACTTTTTTTTCACCACTTTTCTAGTCAGGATCCCTCCCTCCTCTCATGCTCTTCCCTCTTGATGGTCCTAGGGTCCCCCATTCCTGAGGTGACAGATTAACTGCTCCCCCTTTTAGTTGTACCTCTTCTACATTTACAGTTGTGACAATCACCATTAGAACTGAAAACAATTACTTGCAATTGTATCATAAAGTCTTATCCCCCTCATCACCAGACCCATCTGGACAGGAGGGAAATTATTCCATTGGGTTTCTAACTTATTCCCAGCATTCTGACACTAAGCACCCTCATAAAAGCTTGTAAGCCAGCTACTTCGTGCCTTTATGGCCCCCCAGTTTTGGTAGCCAAAGTCTAAGTTGCCCATCCCTATCAAGCCAGTGTACCGAGGAGACATGCTTTGTCCTTGATATGGAGAAAACTTCCTATTTGGTTGTACTTTTGAGCAGTCTTATCCATAATCAAGGGTCCCATTGATCAGGTTGTAGCAGTTTATGCTTGCTCCCTGTATCATACTTCTTTATCTTCATCAGGTCATATTCTGGTCAGCCATCCATCCACACTAGGTCCAATGGACACTGTCTGCGAGTCTGGGAGTTCTTGCATGCCTCCCCCTTCTTCAGAACCGCTGACTGCTTCTTTGAGTTCAGGAGTTCACACATTACCCTGAACTTCAAACCCCCCATTCAGTCCATCCTTTTCTCTCTCTCATTCCAAGGCATCTGGCATCTACAGAATATGGTAAATCTCAGTCCACGTCTTCTTTACTGCAATTCCCCATCTTCCATTCATAAGTCGACCAGGCTGGTTGCCATCATGAATACAGGGCCATTTGTGTGTTCCCTTTGAGTTTCAGGCTTAGACAATGTACTCTGATAGGCTGGCCTTTCTTGCCTTGATGGCTTCAGGGCAAACAACTTGCTTGACATTCTCAAATGAAAAGACATGCAGACCAACTCAGAATGGCTAGAAGAACTTCTTAAAAGACCAGTGAGAGGAGGAGGGGAGGGGTGTGGGAAGCAGATTCTTTGGCTGTTTCACTGGCAACTTTATCAAACAAACAAACAAAAAAACCATTCAGGCATATATAATAATTTACATCTCCAAAGGGCACATTCTGCAAGTCTCCTCCTGGCCACCAGCTCTTAGTCCTTCTCTTCTTAGTCCATGAATCTAGAGCCACTCCCCCTCTCCATGCCCCCATCTCTGCCTCCATCTCTGGTGCTGCTTCTTTTCTGGAT
>NW_006408527.1:19311417-19315189 GCF_000296735.1 Chrysochloris asiatica
TCTGTCCCACTAGGCCATGCAAACCTGTCTCAGTGTTCCCCTATCTATCTTGTTCTTCTGCCTCCTCCCCACTTCTTCTATTGCCCTCCCCAACAGCCAAACTAAACCCCCCACCCAATCCCATTGTGGTTATCTTATATTCCATTAGTTCTAGCCTCCATTTAAGACAGTCTATTTTATCCAGTAATCTAGCTGACCTTCCCACCACCTGGATCTCTGTTCCTCTGTATTTACCTTCGTTCACATTGTAATTGTTTGATCATAGACTGACCTCCCAGATCCTCTGTTCTTATAATTTTATTCTGTTCTTGACTCTTCCATTTGTTGACTGAGTTCAGTTTGATGTTGCCATGTACATCATTCTGTAGTTATTGTCTGTTCTTATTGGTTCTCAGTCCACAGAACTTCCTTTAGGATGTTTTTCATAGCAGGGTTGGCTTTGGCAAAATTCCTTAACTTCTGTTTATTCTGGAATGTTTTGATTACACCATCATATTTGATTGACAGCTTTTCTGGGTAGAGGATTCTTGGGTGGCAGTTTTTTTTTTTCAGGGTTTTTTATATGTCTCCCCATTGCCTGCATGGTTTCTGTTGAGAAATCCAAGCTTAATCTGATTTGCTTCCCTTTGTATGTCACACTTCTGTTTTCCCAGCTGTCCTTACCTTTGATTTTGGAGAGCTTGATTATTATATGTCTTGGTGATTGTCTTTTAGGGTCTATCCATCCTGGGGTTTGTTGAGCTTCTTGAATGCTTATCTTTTCACTTTTCAAGATGTTAGGAACTTTTTCTTCCAGAAGCTCTTCAACTATGTCCTCTCTGGACTTGTGTGATTGTTCCTGTTCTGGAATGCCAATAATTCTTAAGTTATTCCTTTTTATATTGTCCAACATGAATCTTAGGCCTTCTTCAGATTTCTTTATCCTTTTTTGTATTTGCTCTTCTATCTTAGTAGTGTTGAGAGATTTATCTTCTAGCTCACTAGTTCTGGCATCTAGCTCTTCAATTCTACTCCTTACTCTTTCAGTGTATTGTCCATTTCTGATATTCTATTATTAATCATTTGGACCTCTTTCTGTAGGTTTTGAATTGTTTTCAAAGCTGTATCTATCTTATTTGATTGTTCCTGTAGCACTTTCCTGACTTCTTCCTTATTTTTCTCAACTCCATTATATAGTGTTTTGATACATTTTATAATCATTTTTCTGAATTCCTTCTCTGGCATTTCCAAAGCCTGCCCATCTTCCAGTATGGAGTGTAGGTCTACTTCCAGCTTATTTGCCTCAGTCACTTTATCTCATTTCTGGACATGTGCAGATACCGTCATCTGCTTCTATTTTTTGGGCATATTTAGGGGTTATCTGTGGCCTTAATACTTACATGGGTGTGTGTTTTGGTATTTTTTATGCTTTCTGATTGCCTCCAGGTAGATGTGATCAAGAAATGGGCTTCACCTCTCACTCTTCTTTCTTGAGAAGTTTCAACATGCCACTGTTGGTCATTGTGATGTAATTTAGGATTTAATTTTCAGCTTATTTCCTTATTTGTCTGCCTGTCCCACTCCACAATCCCTGTTCAAGCCCTTTTTCTAGTTATAAACCGTTCGGGGCTGGCTGTGGCCATTTGGTTTTAAGTGGACACTGTCTCTTTAAATTTCTAGGAGATCTGTGCGCATGCGTAGAAGAATCCTCGGAAGGTGGGGCTGGGGTTTCCACTAGCTCAGGTACCACTATAGTCACCAGAATGGAAGTGCACAGACAGCAAGGGACCAATGAACAGATACTAAAAGAAAAGAATGTCTACACCTTTATGTCCATGGTTCTGTCAGGCATACGTGGCTGCTCTGATCCTTTCCCGGCTTGGTCTTACCCAAGATGGCGGCTCCTGGAGCAGCTGAGCGTCTTGAATTAGAAAGCAATGGATTTCTTGCTTCTGCTACAAATTCCCCTAGTTGTAAGTCTTCCAACCTTCTAAATATTCCTTTGTATGTGGTTCGGAGTTCTGGGACTATCCCCTGAGCCTGCTTGGTCCTGTATTCTGTGTTGTTGCTGATGGAGCTCCTTTAGTATTTTCACCTGATCTTCCATTTTGTTTGTTTCTATAATCTTAATAGAAGCAGATTATTAGGACTTTACTTCCAAGGTACAGTTGGTGGCTATGTGCCATGGGGTCAGTTCCAACCCATAGTGACCCTGAATAGGGTTTCCAAGGTTGTAAATCTTTACGGGAGCAGAAAGCCTCATCTTTCTCCCACAGAACAGCTGATAATTTTCAACTGCTGTCCTTGCGGGCAAAGCCTGATTCGTAACCACTACACTATCAGAGGTACAGTTGGGTGGGTTCAAACAGTCAACTTTGAGTTTAGCAGGAGTGTACAAACTCTTTGTGTCACCTGGGGACCTTTAGCCAGTATTATTAATAAGGTACTATGTGCCAGACAATGTGTTAGCAGCTTTATGTATGTTGTCTAATTTAATCCTCACAATAATTTTTAGGTACTATTATTAATCCCTTTTACAAACACTAAGCTCTAGTGGTGTCTCCAAGGTTTCACTGCTGGCTGGTAAGTAGCAAAGCTAGAATTCAAATCCAGGTCTGTCCAGTTCCAAATCATTCTGTAATCATTTGACCTTGTTCACCATTGGCACACACCTAATTTCAAAGAAAGAGACAATGGTGAAATCTTCCTTACCAAGTTCCTTGACTACTTTTTCACCATTATCTCTTTCTTTGAACTCCCTCTCCTTCTCCATGAGTTACAAAGTTCGTGGTTCCCTTCAGGACTCTGTCTACCCATTCTCTAGTTCCTTTGCAGATTCTTCTTTCTCTACCCTTCACTTACTTGTTGGTGTTCCCTGGGATTCAGTACTCCACCCACATCTTTTCTCATTTTACATTCTCTCCCTGGGTTCTCTCAACCATTTCCAACTCTCAAATATGTGGTGACTTTCAGATTGATATCTCTGACCTAGATCTTTGTCTAACCACCTACAGGAATCTCTAATTGGATGTTTTAAAGGTACTGAAATTCAACATACCAAAAACTAAAATCATCAACATGTCCCCATTGTTTCTTCCTTCTTCTGGAATCTTTGTTTTAGTGAATGGCACCACCACTCATGAAGTTCCTGAGACCAGGAATCTGGAAATTTTATTTTTAGGTCTCTATCACTGGATTATTTGTGTGGCACTGCAGGTTCATGTACTGAACTGCAGGGTCAGTTTGAACTGCAATGTTGGTTTTAACTGCAAGGTCGGTGGTTCAAGCTCACCAGCCACTCCTCAGAAATCCTCTACAAGGTCACTATGAGTCAAAATTGACTCGAAGGCTCTTAAAAACAACAACACATATTTATTTTCCAGATTACTATTATAGCCTCTTAATTGGTTTTATTCTCCATTTTGCCCTATCTAATCTTTTTCTGATTAGTTATAGTATTGTCCTTTCTTAAATTCAAATGTAATTTAAACATAGTGATGGTGGTGTGCTGTGGAGTCAGTTTCCACTCATAAGGTTTCTAAGAGCAGTTGGTGGGTTTGAACTTAGTCTTGGGGTTACCATAGCGCCACACTACTACTGATGAAGATCAAAGAGCACAGCCTTCAGTATGGATTGCATCTCAATGTAAAGAAAACAAAAATCCTTACCACTGGACCAATAAACAACATTCTGATCAATGGAGATAAGATTGAAGTTGTCAAGGACTTCATTCTTCTTGGATCAACCACCAACACTCATGGAAGCAGCAGTCAAGAAATCAAACAATGTATTG
>NW_006408527.1:19316519-19318345 GCF_000296735.1 Chrysochloris asiatica
CATCCAGCTGATAAGAAGAGAGGGCATATGCATAAGAATACCCATGCTTACAGATAGTACCCACTTGACCTAGCTTCAATAACTGGATGATCAGAGCTCAACCAGAAGAAGAAAGAAAAGGAAAAAAAGAGTAATCTGATACAATTCGATGAACGTGACCTACACCTATGAATGCAGTAGCTCAAAAGAGGTAACAAGGAGGCAGCGGGGAGTGGGGGGTGGGGGTGGGTGCTAGTTAGCTAAGAGGATAGCGGCTTCCGGGTAGTTAATCCTGCGGGTAGTTAATCCTTCCGGGTAGTTAATCCCAGGTAGTTCGCCTGCCAGCGGGTGGTAGCACTTGCGGAAGGCACTGACAGGGCCACAGATGCCCCTACTGCCTGGCGTTGGGCGCCGAGCTGACCGAGGTTGGGCGGATGGGCGCTGGTTGCGAAAGCGCAGCGCTGGCCCGACAGCCCCGGGAGGAGGAGGCTGCGGGAGCCTCCACCTCTCAGCTGTTCGCCTTCCAGGGCGGGCCTCCGGGGTTGGGCTTTCACTTCGCCTTGCAGATGAGGTCTGTATGGGCGTGTGAGCAGAATTACCCAGACACTAAATTGGTAATGTTGACTTAATTGGGAAGACACGTTCCATTTCGTTTACAGTTTTCTTTCAGACCTTCTGATTTTGAGAAACAGCTCACGCGGGTGCCAGAGGGTCTTGAATATGTAGCACGTCCTAATGTCCACTTTAAGTCAAGTCATAATAGGCTCAGGCCAGGAGTTTTCAGCAACTAGGTAGCTTTGGTAGCGTAGTGGTTATGAATCGGGCTACGAACCGCAGGGTAAGCAGTTCGAGACTACCAGCTGTTCCGTGGGAGAAAGATGAGGCTTTCTGCTCCTGTAAAGATTTACAGCCTCGGAAACCCTGTAAAGAGGGTCTCTAGGAGTCAGAACCTACTCCGTGGCACATAACCACCACCGCCAGTAATGTTTTTGTTGTTAAGTGCCGTCGAGTTGGTTCCAACCCATAGCGACCCTGTACAGGGTTTCCGAGGCTGTAGATTTTTGCGGGAGCAGAAAGCCTCATCTTTCTCCCGCGGAGCAGCTGGTGGTTTCGAACTGCTGACTTTGCGGTTCCCGATTCGTAACCACTATGCTACCAGAGCTCCTTACCAAGTAATATGTAGCTAGAATCATTTTTCTCCTTGTGTTAGGTAGTGTTTGCTATTCATGGTGGTTATAAAAAGTTCCCTTTAAAATAAAAATAAGTAAAAATGAAAAAAAAAGAGGTAACAAGTCTCTACAGCAAGCATCATTCCCACTCCCTCCATACACAGAGTAGACAGGGGTGGGCAACTTGGACATTGGCTACCCAAGGTGGGTATGCTACAAAGGCAAGAAGTAAGTGGCTTTCAAACTTTCAAAAGGGAACCTAGATCCACAGGGTGTGGAGAAAGGTAGAATCTCCCCTGAGTAGTATCCAATCTGTCTAGGTGGAGCCGATGAAAGGAAATGTGGATAGGTCTCTTGTGATACAATAGTGAATAATTGTTATCAGAACTGATTGAGAGGGTTGGAAATGTAAAGGTAGACATTTTGTAGCAAGGAGGGAGTGATTAATGTTTCAGTCTAGGAGCGGAGGTCCCTGGGACCATCAAGGGAGAACAGTGGAGAGCGGGACCCTACCCAGAGAAACAGTGATGCCTGAGATGTAGGCAGAGACGATGATGTGGAGAGATGGAACAGCTGGGGACTTTAGACACAGAGAGGGAGAGGAGCTGTGTGCTGATGCCCGGGGGTGATGCATGGAGGGGATTGCAACCATGGCAATGAAACGATATAGGATAGGAT
>NW_006408527.1:19318445-19333734 GCF_000296735.1 Chrysochloris asiatica
TATATATATATCTGACAGCAAAATAAAGTGTGAGCTTGCCTCTTCAAGCCTGCTATCAGGTAGCAAGTGGAAGAAGGTGGCTCTGTGCACAGAGATAACCAAGTGTTGCCATGGCTGTGTGCTGGTGAGCACCAGATGTCCATGCACTGGCAAGCAGATTGGCACTTTGGCAGATGAGAATTAAAACCTCTGTTGTTGTTGGTGGTGGTGTGCTGTGGAATCAGTTCCGACTCATAGAGTGCATAGGGTTTCCGAGGCTGTAAATCTTTATGGGAGCAGAAAGCCTCATCTTTATCCCATGGAACAGCTGGTAGTTTTGAACTGCTGACCATGAGGTTCTCAGCCTGACTTATAACTACTACACTACCAGAGCTTTTTAATATAAATATATCAATAAAACATACATCCTATACATTGTCACACTCTTCCACTTGCTTATGCAATGGAAATTTTCTGGAGGGATCTATTAACATTGGAGAATGGGGCTGGATGTCTGAAATGTAAAGGGAACTTAATTCTTCATGACTATTTCATTTTCCTATAAATTAGTTTTATACTTGTACATAGACAAAGAGGTAGTCATTTGAACAGAACAACGGAACACTGAATGGTTTACAGTTAGGAAAGGTATGTGCTAGGATTGTAGTATTTCACCATACTTATTCAATCTGTACACTGAGCAAATAAACCCAGAATCTGGGTTGTATGAAGAATTTGGCATCAGGATTGGAGGAAGACTCATTAAGAATCTGTGATATGCAACCCTGTTTGTTGAAAACAAAGACTTAAAATACTTAATAAAGAAGATCAAAGACCACAGCCCTCAGTATGAATTGCACCTCAATGTAAAGAAAACAAAAATCCTCACAAATGGACCAATAAATAACATCATGGTAAATGGGGAAAGGACTGAAGTTGTCCAAGACTTCATTTTTCTTGGATCCACTATCAACATTCATGGAAGCAACAGTCAAGAAATCAAATGATGTATTGCACTAGGCAAATCTGCTGCACAAGAATGATTTGAAGTGTTCAGGAGCAAAAGATATCAATTTGACCCAACCCATGGTATTTTCAATTTCTTCATATGCATGTGAAAGTTGGACAGTGAATAAGGAGGATCGTAGAAGAATTTATACATTTGAATGATGGTGTTGGAGAAGAGTATTAAAAATACCATGGACTGCTAGAAGAACAAACAGAACTGTGTTGGAAGAAGTACAGTCAAAATGTTCCTTAGAAGCCAGGATGATGAGACTTTGTCTCTTATATTTTGGACATATTAACAAGAGGGACCAGTCATTAAAGAACATCATGCTTGGTAAAGTGGAGGGTCAACGAAAAGACAGAAGACCCCAGCAAGATGGAGTGGCACGGTGGCAGCAGCAATGGGCTCAGAGTAACAATGATTGTGAGAACAGCGCAGGACCAGGCAGTGTTGTGCATTAGGTTGCTATGAGTTGGAACCAACTCGATGGCACGTAGCAACAGCAGTTTTAAAATAAAATCTCTACACTTAGAGCCAGAAATTCCATATCCATAAGTTTATTGTACAGTTGTATTCACACGTAAGCAAAACTGACATATTTATGAGCATATGACATGACCTAAATTTATAGCATACAAAGAAGTGCTGTCATACAGTGAAGTTCTGTGTTGTCATTAAAAAGAGTAATGTGCCTTGGACTATGTATCTCTGTGCATCACTGTGTAAAAGAGTATGAATAAAATGTTACCATTGGTTTATCATAAAACATCGCCAGAAGGTTTCATAAGAGACCTAAACAGTAGTTGCCTCTGGAGAGAGACAATTTGGGAGGGGAGTGAGAAGTACCCATAAATAGGAAGGGAAGAAGCTTACTTTTCATTACATACTGGTACATACAGTTGGAGCTTTGTAGTTTGTTAATTTATTAATCTATTTTTTAAAGTTTTCATTGCATGTATTCTTAATATTATCTACTTTATGAGAAAAGGCAGCATTTCCTTGAATTGTCCTGTATTGGCTGGATGCTATCTTGCTTCTTCAAGCATATCTAATCATTACAATGAATCACTTAGGCTTGTTCCCTTGCAGATTCATACTATCACATAAAATGAAGGGAGATTAAACAACTAATGACTTTAGTTTTGCATTTCCTGATGAACACTTTTATGTAGGCTAGAACCTTGGTAAATAGAATATCTATCTATCGATTCTATTACCTTGTAATAAAAATTATATTCTTGTAGTTTTCTGCCATCTTCACAAACACATGATTCTTTTGTGCTGCAGGATTTTACACACATTATAGATGCGTCCCTTAATTTGAATTTATCCATAGTGGTTACGAATCGGACTGTGAACCGCAAGGTTAGCAGTTTGAAACTACCAGCTGTTCCGTGGGAGAAAGATGAGTCTTTCTGCTCCCTTAAAGATGATACAGCCTCGGAAACCCTGTACAGGGTCGCTATGAGTCGGAACCGACTCCACGGCACACACCACCACCATGAATCAAAGCAATTCCAAACCTCAAAGTTAAAATTAAAACAAAGAGTTATTCTCTCTATTGAAAATCCCTCAGACATTGTTCTTTGCCTTTAGGCTAGAACCTAAGTTTTTATTCATTAGGCCTTTCAACAGCTTACTTCTGTTTACCTATCCATTCTGAAATTCATCCCTCCACCCTATGACTCCACTACACTTCTTTGCTCTGTCATGGTGCATGATGTGCCTAGATGTGCCCTACTTTTTCAAGCCCTATGCTTTTGCATAAGCAGTTTCTTCTGCCTAGGATACCCTTTCTTCACCCTTAGTTAACCCAATGGTTGCCTCTGGGTTGTAACCTCCTATACATTGTCACATAGTTTGGAATGATCGTATTGCTCATTTGCTTCTCTATATATACACTATGAACTCATTGAGAGTAATGATGATGTCTTGCTCATCTTCATATCTCCAGTGCTTAAAACAGTATGTGGCATGTTGAAGATATTCTATATATGTTTGAATTAATTTGGGGGTGTAGTAAATGAGCCATGGGAGGATACTGGTTAAGTGTTTGGCTGCAAACTGGAATATGGGCATTTCCAACCCACCAGTGACTCTGGAAGAAAAGACTTGGTGATCTGCAATTAAGAACACTGAGGCAGTTCTCCTCTGTCACATAGGGTCACTGTGAGCTGAAACTGATTCAATGGCACACAACAACAGCAAATGCTAAGATTGAGTTAATACGGGTTCGTGGTTTGAAGGCTAGGGAGGGGAGTGTGGATGACTACAAGTAGGGAACCACTGTTTCCTGTGCAAGGGAATCATGCAACTACATGGACTGGAGAGAGAAAGATGCTGGAGGAAGACAGATGGGTAGTTAGATGTTGGGAGTCATCTGGATGTGAAAAAATGAGAGCTAAGATTACGGATGTGGTCCTGAATGGGTAGGAAAAGCTTGGAGGGTAACTGGTTTGGGGAGAAAGATGGACTAATAGGGGATAAGCAGGCAACAGCAATAATAGCTGTCGTTTATTGAACCTCTACACCGTGCATCTACTGTTTTAAAGTTGTAGCAGGGAGTTTGAGGTGGGCAGGACCTTGAGCCCTTGCTGAAAGAAATTTAACAACACCACTCCCCCAATGCATCTATTTGCTTTAGATGCACGGTTACTGTGGTTAGTGAACTTTGGAGGGATCCCTGGGACTTATGTGCAGCCACAAATTTATTTAGAAGTTAGTCCATCATTCAGGAACTCTGACTCCACTGAGATTTAAGGATACGAACACACATTCAGTGCATTGGGAAGGCCTAGTCAAAGTTAGTTTTCAGAAAAGGACAACTGAATTTCAAAAAGAAAAATCCCTGTTAGGGAAAATAGATTTGGGTCAGTGCAATAGTTGAGGTTTTGTGTTAACTTGGCTGTAGTTTAACAGCTGTTGTTGTCAGGTGCTGTTGAGTTGGTTCCAACTCATAGCAACCTGATACATAACAGAATGAAACACTGCCCGGCCCGGCACCATCATCACAATTGTTACTATGCTTGAGCCTATTGCTGCTGCATTATGCCAATCCATCTCCCTGGGGTTCTTCCTATTTTCTCTAACCCTCCACTTTACCAAGGATGATGTCATTCTGCAGGGACTGGTCCCTCCTGATAGTATGTTCAAAGTACAAGAAACAAAATCTCACCACCCTGGCTTCTAAGGAACATTCTGGTTGCAATTCTTCCAACACAGACTTGTTTGTTCTTCTAGCAGTCCATGGTATTTCCAATATCCTTTTGCAACACCATAACTCAAATGTATCAATTCTCCTATGGTCTTCCTTATTCATTGTCCTTATTTACATGCATATGAAGAAATTGAAAATACCATGTGTTGGGTCAGGTGCACCTTAGACCTCAAACTGGTATCTTTTGCTCCTGAACACTTTCAAGAGGTCTTGTGCGGCAGATTTGCCTAATGCAATACATCATCTGATTTCTTGACTGCTGCTTCCATGAGTGTTGGTTGTGGATCTAAGCAAAATGAAGTGTTTGACAACTTCAATCACTTCTCTATTTATCATGATGTTTTTTATTAGTCCAGTGGTGAGGATTTTTGTTTTCTTTACATTGAAGTGAAACCCATACTGAAGGCTGTGGTCTTTGATCTTCATCAGTAAGTATTTTAAGCCCTCTTTGCTTTCATCAAGCAAGGTTGTATCATCTACATATCACAAGTTGTTAATAAGTCTTCCTCAAATCCTGATGCCATGTTCTTCTTCATATAATCCAGTTTCTCGGATTGAATCAATCAGCATACAGATTGAATTAAGTATAGTGAAAGAATATAGCGCTAGCTCACACCTTTCCTAATTTTAAACCATTCATTATCCCCTCATTCTGTTCAAACGACTGCCTCTTGGTCTATGTAAGGTTACTCATGAGTTCAATCAAGTGTTCTGGAGTATTCATCCTTTGCAATGTTTATTCATACTTGTTATGATCCACACAGTTGAAAGCCTTTGCATAGTGAATAAAGCACAAGTAAACATCTTTCTGATATTCTCTGCTTTCAGTGAAGATCCATCTGACATCAGCAATGATAGCCCTAGTTCCATGTCCTCTTCTGAATCCAGCTTGAATTTCTGGTAGTTCCCTATCAGTGAACTGTTGCAGTTGTTTTTTAAGTATCTTCAGCAAAATTTTACTTACTTGTGATATTAATGATATTGTTTGATGATTTCCACATTCTGTAGAGTCACCAAGATGTAGTAATTCCCATGATGAGACTTAATGCAATGCAATCACCCCAGGAAGTGATCTGATGTGGTCAGCCCTGATCTGATGTTATTACCCTGTATTATTTCTGTGATGTTAATGAGGCAGGATACAATTTACAGCATTAGGTTGTATTTTGTCAATTTCTTTTTTTTTTTTTTACTACATAGTAGGTAAATATATGGAGTCTTGGTATGGCACTGTAGGATAAGCACTGGATGGTAAGGTGGGTTTGAACTGCAAGGCTGGTGGTTCAAATTCACCAGCTGCTCCTCAGAAACCCTACACAGGGTCACTATGAGTTGGAACAGACTTAATGACACTTAACAACAACAGCAGGTAAACATATATGCATATTTGTTTATTTTAACTGTATTGTGAATTGAGTGAAGGTTTATAGACGAGATTATCAGCTTTACATTCAACAAAACATACACTTTACTTCATCTCCATGACTACATTCCCCTCCCTGCAACAACAGTTATCCCACTTCCTCCCTGTGGCTCCCCATTTACATCTTATATTTCACAAATGAACAAAGCAAAAATATATATATTCATTTAAATGTTCAAGGGCACATCCTGCCAGTCAGTCTCCTGCCCACAGGCACACAGTCTTGCTCAGTTCATGAACCTAGAGCTTGTCAATCTCTTTTGAAATATAAAAGAAATTAAATAGGCAAGCAAAGTTGAGAAGGACCATCCTGGTGTGGTGCTGTAGTATATGCACTGGACTGCAAGGTTAGTTTCAACTTACAAGGTCGGTGGTTCAAACTCACCAGTTGCTCCTTGGAAACCCTATACTGGGTGGCTATAAGTCGGAAACGACTCAGTGGCACTTAACAACATTATCACCAAGAAAGAGCCTGGAATGGATCTGACACTGAAGATCTAGGTCCAGGGACAGATTGAGGCCAAGACACATGGAGATTTCCAAGGAATGCTGGGCCTACAGATGCTGAAAGGAGACAAGGACCTTTCTCCAGCACTGGCACTCTGAATTTACACTTCTAGTCTCTTAACTGTGAGAGAACAAGTTTCTGTTTGATAAAGGCATCCACTTGTGACTCAACTAAAAGATCTCTTGAACAGAGTTAGTTTGTACGCCCTGAGAATGGAGTTGAGGTAGAAAGTGGAAGGTTAACTCTGGAGTGTATGTATGTGAATTGAATCAACTCTACCACTTTATAGGATCCCTGGTGGTGCCATGGCTTAAACATTGGGTTGCTAATTACAGTTCAAACCCACCAGGTGCTCTGTAGGAGAAAGGTGATGCATGCTCCCCATGGGGGTAGTTCTACTCTGTCCTACAGGGTAGGAATCCTCTGGATGGTTATGGATTGGTTTTGCCACTTTCTGGGCCAGGCAAGTTTGCTATGGGGGCAAACTCTGATTGGATTTAATGGAGATGGAATATGTTCCCTTTCATTTCACAAAAGTTTTACTGCCTGGGGAAACCTAGAGAGGTCTGCACTATGGCCTTTTTGAGTGAGTAAATGAGAGTTTTACCCCTTTAGGACTTATGGGGTTTGAACCATGAAACTGATACCAGTTCTGAGTGGGGGGTCTGCAGTTCCATTACTAGTAGTTTCAGCAGGTGCCTGACTGTCCACTGGCTGAGGCAAGGCCAGTGGGTATGGGTGACTTGCTCAGAGTGATATCTCTGAGGAAGTGCCAGGGGCGAGGAGTTGCAGGACCTGTTTAATAGTTTAGCGTTCTTTTCACCAGTGGGCTGGATCAGCAAGCAGTAGTCAGGTTATTCATGGACCCGCAAGCATAATCTCAGAACCAGGAGCAGAAAGTAACCTCTAGAAACCACTATCAGTTAGACAGGAGGGGACTTAGCAGTACCTGGAACCTTGTTAGACATGCATAGGCTCAGACCCCATCTCAGATGTACTGAATTAGAAAATCAGTATTTTAGCAGGTTCTCCATATGATTCTAATACACATGAAAGCTTGAGGACCACTGACTTTATCAACAAAAGTAAAGTCATTTGAACTCAGGCTAATGATGTGCTATCCCTCATAATCAATGTTGAATTACTCAATAAGCAAGGAAAACACAGGTTTACTGGTGCTTATTTACTAATCTGTAGAACAGTTTCACATTTTATCACTAACTACATCAGAATTCTGCCTCTAGATATTGTCTCTCCCCCAACCCCACAACACCTTCCTACAGAATCAAAACCTCTTTTCAAATTTACAATCATGATTGTTTATTTACTAATCTGTAATGAACCGTTTCACCATGTTTTCCCCATAAAACCTATGGGAAATGGTTCACTATAGATTAATAGGTAAACACAAGTAAATCCATGCTTACCTTGCTTATTGGGCAATGTGTTCCTGTTTGCAATCCTCATTACAATCCAGTTTACTGATGGGGACACAGTAACCTCCTAGACTTCCCTGTTGGTAAATCCAAAGTACACATTTCTGTGCTTTCTCATTCAACCCCTCTGCTCCATTGGTCACAGATGACCACTCCTCTGACACAGACTTTTCACATGTTTTCCTCTTACAACATCAGCCATTCAGTTTCTTTTGGTCACCACTCTTCTCTCCATCTTCCAAATGTTGGAACTCCAGAGCTGGGAGCTGCACCTCTTTCTTTCTACTACTCTGATTCACTCCCTCAGAAACTACTTCTAGTTCTGTGACCCATAGCCATCTATGAGCCATTGAGCTGATTCTGATATATTACAGAGTGGAACTGTTCCATAGAGTTTTCTTGGCTGTAATCTTTGCAGAAGTCAATCACCAGGGCTTTCTTTCATGGTTTATGCTTAATTGCTAACCATAAAGATTGCCAGTTCAAACACATTCAGAGGTGCCATAGAAAAAAAGACCAGGTGATCTGCTTCTTTAAAGAACACACAGATCTAAATATCAACAGAGAGGGAAGGAGTCTTCACATCAAGTATCAATGCTATCCTCTCTATACACAGGATAGATAGGAATGGGCAACTTAGACATTGGCCACCTAAAATGAGGGGGCAATAAAGGCAGGAAGTCACCAGCTTACAAGGTTTCAAGGGGAGTTTGATTTAAGAGTGTGAGGGGAAGAAAGAGTCCACATGGAATAGTTTTCATCTTGTCTAGACAAGTCTGGTTAAAAGAGATGAGGATAAGATTCTTATGATTCAATAGTGAATAATTATTATCATGACTAATTATGTCACAATTATAAAGGTAGAAGTTTTGTAACAAAAATGGGGGAGTAGTTAATCTTACAGTCCATAAACAAAGGACTTTAGGATCATCAAAGGAGAAGAGCACAAGCAGAATGTGAGTCCATATCCAGAGAAGCAGCAATACCAGAGATGGAGGCAGAAATGGGGACATGGAGAGAGGGAGCAGCTGAGGACTCTAGATTCATGGGAAGAGAAGGGCTAAAAGATGGTGGTCAGGAGTCAGACTTGTAGAATGTGCCCTTTGGTGGTATAAGTTATTATATATGCATGAGTGTTAAAAAAAAAAAAAAAAAAGAGCTAAAGTGAATAGAGAGAAATAATGTTAACTGGTGGTACATGGAGATTATAAACATTGTAATGAAACAAGGTGTATGATTTGTTGAATGCAAAACTGATGATCTGCCCTGAAAACTTTTACTCAATCCACAGTAGAAACCTTAAAAAACAAAAAACAACAAAAAGAACACACAGTATCACTTCCATGGCAACTACCACCAACAACATGAGCTCATGATTACCCGAAATTCCCAGTTTGTAAGCTGACTACCTACCTACTTGACACCTGTTCTTGGTTATGTAGTAGTATCTCAAGTTTAATAGATCCATAACAGAGTTCTTAATTCCCCACTCCCAAACCTCTTTCTCCCTAGTCTTCCCCATCCTAGTAAATACCACATCATCTACTTTCTTAGGCCTCAAGATCAGGAGACATACTTGATTCCTCTAAGGCCGTTCAGTTCCGCCTCTGAAATATGTCTTAACTCCATCTACTTTGCTCCACCCATAGTCTCAGCCTGGTCTAACTGCCCTCTTGTCTCTTCTGAGGGTTCTAGACTGGGTCCCCTGGTCCCTTCCACCTTTGATACTGTTTGGTCCATTCTCTGTACCACAGTTTGTAAGTCAAAAGTCAGAGTCTACCACTCTCCTACAGTCTAAAACCCCAAGTAGCTCCGCACTACATTTAGAATAAAACTGAAACCCAGATATCTTTTTATGGCCTACTTGAACTTTATTTCTCCCTCTCTTCATCCTCCTTCTCTGTCATTCTTTCTTCAGTTGTGATGCTCCAGCACACTGGCCTCCTTTCTCTTCCTTAGGCACACTAAGATCCTTTCTATCTCTGAACCTTTTTACTTGTGATTCCTTCTAGAATGTTCTCACCTAGTTCACCTGGCCAGCTCCTTTTCATCCTTTAGGCCTTAGTTCAAAGACCTCCTACTTGGACCCCCCCTATTTAAAGTGTCTACTGATTTTGTTCATTTCTTCCATACCCCTATAGGACTTAACACAATCTGTACTTACCCTACTTGGTGTTTTGTTTTGTATCTGCCATAACATCCCATAGACTGTATGATCCACAAAGACAGAGTTATTTTCTGTCTTAGTCACAAGATTATTCCAGGGCCTGGAACAGTACTTGGAGTAAACACTCTAAATATTTGCTTAATGAGTGCAAGGTTAGGTAACGCCTATGCCTCACCTCATGCCTCTAGTCCACATCTGTTGTGAAGATATTAGCAATGGGGGAGGAAGAAAGGAGTCCTGATAGTTTGTGATAGGCCTTATTTTAAGATACGAAGGTGGCACTTGATTGGTATAATTAGACAATATGGCATACAATATAGAAATCCTCTGTACTGTGGACTTTGGGTTTATGTCCTGCATTGTGGAGACTATGAGCTCTGCCAAGTCTGCATTTCCTGGAAAGTCTTGAGCTGAAGGTTAAGTCTTTTCTTACAAGTAAGACATTGGAAAATATTTGGTTTAAAAAAAAAAAAAAAGATTAAAAAACCGCAAACAAACCTGAGCTCTTAGACCATTCCACATGCTGGTAGTCAACTCTCATTTTAGACTCAACAAAAGTTTCAACTGTGTGATGGTCCAAGGCATTCAGGACCCCAAGACAGGCATCCAGAGAAGTCTCTCCCTTGAAATGAGATGGTCTGTCTGAAAGTCCTCTGGTGTTTGGGAAAGTGTGGTGGCGAGGGATACACAGAGGGAGCTGCTGATCTGCTTGGCCTTCCTGCCAGTCTTCAGGGGGAATCCATCCAAAGCTGACTCCTGAAGCACTCAGACTCGCTCAGAGTGGCCAAAGCCACCTGTGAGCATGAACATTCACGCTTTCACCCAATGTTGGCAGGACCTGACCGACACATGGTGTGTCTTCTTGTCCCCCATAGTCTGTCTTCCTTTCTTGCATCTGAGCAGGTGAAGAATCTAGATCAGACCATAAAATAATAACCATGCAAAAGCATAAAGCAGATTCTCTGTCTTACCTGGGCTTCCTGGAGGTGATTAAGGATTAATTTTAGTTTTTCATTTGTAAGAATGCTTAGCTCTTCCTTGGCACACAGACAAAACAACCTAGTAAGATTTAAATTTAGAAAGCAGACACTAATGAATTACAACCCTAAGCCTTTTGAGAAATATATGTATATATTTGTGTGTGTGTGTGTATGGAGTTTTGGTGTGGCACTCTAGGATAAGCACTGAACTGCATAAGCACAAAGTTGGAGGCTCAAACCCATCAGCTGCTACTTGGAAACCCTATACAAGTTTGCTATGAGTCAGAACTGACTTGATGACACTTAACAACAACAATATATATGTATATACATAAAACTATTTTGATAAAGGAAACAAGTGTAAATTGCTACAATTTGATGAACTTTACCTATACTTATGGATGTAGTAACTTAAAATACCAACTGAGAGGAAAGGAGTCTTCACATCAAGTTTCAATCCTATTCCCTCTGTATACAGGATTGATAGGGACAGGCAACTTAGATATTGGCTACCTAAAATTGGGGAGGTGATAAAGGCACAAAGGTGATAAAGGCTTATAAGTTTTCATGAGGGAGTTTAGTTTCAAGTGTGTGGGGGAAGGTAGAGTCCCCACTGAATGGTTTTCATTTTGTCTAGACAGGTCTGGTGAAGGGAGATGAGGATAAGATTCTTGTGATTAAATAGTGAGTAATTGTTATCGTAACTAATTGCAAGTGTCACAATTGTAAAGGTAGAAGTTTTGTAACAAAAACAGGGGAGTAGTTAAACTTACAGTACAGCAACAGAGGGCCCTAGGGCCATCAATGGAGAAGAGCACGAGCAGAATGTGGGACCCTACCCAGAGAAGCAACGACACCAGAGATGCAAGCAGAGATGATGACATGAAGAGATAGAGCAGCTGAGGACTCCAGACTCATGGAAAGAGAAAGGCTGTGTGCTGGTGGCCAGGAGGCAGGCTTGCAGAATATGCCCTTTGGCTGTTTAAATGATTATGTATTCTTAAGTGTTTTTGTGTACATCCCCAAACCCCTTCCGCCCAAACCAGAGAGAATAGAAGCAAATACTGTTAAATGATGGTGCATGGAGGAGATTGTAATCATTGCAATGAAATGATGAGTGTAAAACCAATGTTCTCCCATGTAAACAATCACTCAATTAACAATAAAAACTTGAAAGAAAAAACAAGCAAAATGCGGATCTCAAAAAGGAAATGTAAAAAAAAAAAAAAAAGCAAGTGTAAGAAGACAAATTGTGGAGGGGATTCAAAGGTTGGAAAAGCTTCCTACTCTCTCCTCATTTTTCCTTTCTCTCATAGCCTTGCCCTGAAAGCAGACTCCAGCTGCAGAACTTTGTGGTGGGGACACATGGGCTAAAACTGTGATAGAACTCTCATCTTTCTGGAAAGAAGAACCAAAAAAGGGGGACTAAAGTGTGTGTATTTGTGAAATTCTTTCTGGTTTTTTTTTTAAAACCTTCTCTCAGCTTTTTCTGTAGGTAGGTGTGATAGTTGAGGTTTTGTGTCAACTGGGCTGGGCTAGGATTCTCACTGGTTTGGCAGTTAAGACACAGTAATCCCCCATGATGAGATCTAATATAGTGTAACCACTTGACATAATCAGCACTGATCTGATGCAGTCATCCTATTGTTGAAAATCCTCCCTTCTATGATGTTAATGTGGGAGAGACATGGGGTTTTCTGTTCCCACAATAATCTTTAAAAGCCTTTGAAACCCTATACAGCATCACTGAGTCCAAATCAACTTGCAGGCACTTAACACAACAAAGACGCTGGATACAATCTGGATTAGGGTGTATCTTGATTCTTTCTATAGTTTTTCTGTTTTCTATCTCATTTATTTCTGCTCTAATCTTTATTATTTCTTTTCTTTTGGTGGCTGTAGGTTCCCTCTGCTGGTCTGTTTCTAATTGTTGTAGATGCTGTGTTAATGTGTTAATTTTGGTTCTTCCTTCTTTTTGGATGTGTGTGTTTTTGCAATAAATTGTCCTCTCAGCACTGCTTTTGCAGTGTCCTAGGGTATATCTTGAGTCAACCGTTTTTGAGATATAAAGCAAATGAAAGAGCAGGGCTGAGAGGACATAGTGCTACCAAGAAACAAGAACCACAGTGTATCCTTTGGATCCGAGATCCCTCCATTGTGAACCTCCTAGATCCAGAGGAGGATTGATACCAAAATGTACGTAGATCTCCAAAGAACGTTGTGTCTACAGATGCTGAAAGGAAATAAGGACCTTCTTCCGGAGCAGACAATACAAGAATGCCTTTTTGTTGAGCCAGTGCTCTGAATTCGTACTTCTAGTCTCCTAAACAGTGAGAGAATAAAGTTCTGTTAAATCACCCAGCTGTGCTACTTTTATCACAGCAGCGACAGTGGGTCACTTCTGGAGCTTTGCTTTGGTGACAGTGCAGGCAACTAAAATTCCAACTGAAACCCCATCTTTCTGGCTAGAGGAATCAGGAAAAGGGGCTCTGGAGAGGAGAGAGTGTGGGAGTGTTAGGTAGCTAGAACAGGGAAAAGGGGCTAACCACAAGTCAATCACAAAGAATGCAGGAAAGGACCTGACCTGTCAGGAGAGGCTAGTCAAAGGAAAAATAGAACAGGGACTTGCACTAAAATCAGGTATGCACAGAGACGAGTAGCACTGATCTGATGTGAACAAGGAACTAATCATACCACTATAATAAATCAGCATTATAGTTGACTCATGAATACAATTAGAACAGACTGATATAATGTGAAAGAGTATATCCGACCCAGGAAGAAATGACCAATTATGAGTCCTAAATTATGATGGGAAAACATAGGAATCAGCTGACAGTTTATCAGAAGACCCAGAGCCTGCCCCAAGGAAAACAACATAAAAAATAAACCAGGAACATACATTCCCCTCTCTTGGAAGCCCATTCTCTGCTCTGTGAGAACGTCTATGCTTTGTCTACGCTAATTAAATCATCTGCTTGTTTAAAAGACTGACTGTCTATTTGGCACCTTTTGTGTGCGTGTTGTGCCTGTGCCCTACCAATTCTTTGGAAGGACAGGAGGACTGAGCCACAATGCTTCATCCATGCGATGACAGGAGGAATCCTGAGGAGGAGATAACTGAAGAAGAAAAGAACATCATTTATTAATTGTGTGTATGAACCTGTACAGGAGCTCTGGTAGCGTAGTGGTTATGAATCGGGCTGCGACCTTAATGTCAGCGGTTCGAAACTACCACCTGCTCTGCGGGAGAAAGATGAGGCTTTCTACTCCTGTAAAGATTTACACCCTCGGAAACCCAGTATAGGGTCGCTATGGGTCGGAACCGACTCGACGGCACTTAACAACAACAACATGAACCTGTACATGTTTTGGGTGAACCTGAGCTGAGACAGACCTATGGGAATTCTGAATAATTTTTACAACTTTTCTGTAAGTCTAAAATAATTTCAAAATAAAACTAAAAAACTTTTTTAATTGCAAAAAAAAAAAAAAAGAGAGAGAGAGAAAGAAAGTAGCAAAGGAAGAAAATTAAAAAAAAAAAGAATGTCAGACCAAATAGACTTCAAGGAATATTACCAGTGTTAAAGAGGGACGTTAAATAATGATAAATGAGTCGTTCACCAAAAAGACATAACAATCCTAAGTGTGCATACAACTAATGATAGAGCTTCAAAATCGACAAAGGCAGAACTAGTAGAACTGAAAACAGGAATAGATCAATTCACAGTAATACTTGGAAACTTCAGCACTCATCTTTGAGGAATTGATGGAACAAGCAGATGTTTTGAAAAAATAGTAATAATGTGGATGACCTGAACAACCCTACCAATTCACTTCATGTAATGACAATTTTAAGGAACTCTGGTAGCGTAGTGGTTATGAATCGGGCCGCTAATCTCACGGTCAGCAGTTCGAAACTACCAGCTGTTCCACAGGAGAAAGAGGAGGCTTTCTGCTCCCGTAAAGATTTACAGTCTCAGAAACTCTGTACAGTGTCATTATGAGTCAGAATTGACTCCACAGCACATAACAACAACAACAATTGACAATTTTAGAACATTCCACCGAGTAACAGTTGACTATCCATTCTTTTCATGTGAAATCCCACAGAATTAGAACACTTGGGGAATCATGTCATGAGCCCTTAGCCTGTTCTGAAAATGTCAAGAATGGGCTTTCGCTTTGATAGAATCCTCCAGGACACCTGAGAGAAGCCCAGGTTTCTTTCAGAGATTCTCACCTGAGCACAAGTTTCCTATGAGTCTTGCATGAATTTTGTCAACAGGAAACCTCTCTTAGTATGTTTGCCTGGTATCAGCGTCTCTATGGTTTGGCTGCTGCTTAGATACTTACTGTCACTTTCAGGCTAGGAAGTAATAGATGAATATGTTGTCGTTGTTATGTGCCGTGCAGTCGGTTCCG
The DNA here is from genome assembly GCF_000296735.1 of Chrysochloris asiatica. NCBI lineage: Eukaryota > Metazoa > Chordata > Mammalia > Afrosoricida > Chrysochloridae > Chrysochloris > Chrysochloris asiatica. The sequence goes on from NW_006408527.1 coordinate 19,333,590, forward strand.
ACTCAGCAACCCTGTAGAGGGTTTCCAAGGCTGTAAATCTTTACGGGAGCAGAAAGCCTCATCTTTCTCCCACAGAACAACTGGTAGTTTGGAACTGCTGACCTTATGGGTCGCAGCTCAATTCATAACCACTACGCTACAGGAA
>NW_006408527.1:19335637-19336729 GCF_000296735.1 Chrysochloris asiatica
ATTGGACATTGTTTCGTTCTGCTGTGCATGGGGTCACTATGAGTCGGTTCTGACTCGATGGCACCTGACAACAACAACAAGGCTACCAGAGCTCCTTTGTGAATAGCTAGTATGTAATCTAAATTGGCTCACCAGGAAACCAGCAGATGTGCTAGGCCTTCTTCCTATTTCCTCATTTCTTCTTTTTGAAGGCCAGATGTGTATGTGCTGGGATGTACACAGTCCATTTTACTATTCTGAATTCACAGCAGGGCTTCAGATGTTATAAGATTCTTCTATCACCAGAAATATTAAACTGTTACATAGTAATAATAGACAAAATAATGCCCCCCAAAGATGTCTAGGATAAACACTGCAATGCGAACCACAAGGTTGGCAGTTTGAACCCATCAATCACTCCTTGGGAGAAAAAGGCTTTCTGCTACCAGAAAGATTTACAGCCTTGGACACCCTATACAGGGTCACTATGAATCAGAATACATAAGAATCAGAACACAAAGTCCTGATGTGGCACTGTAGGGTAAGCACTTGACTACAAGGTTGGTTTGAGTTGCAAGGTTCAAACTCACCAGTCGCTTCTTGGTATAGGGTCGCTATGGGTTGGAACAGACTCAATGACACTTAATTACAACAAATGAATCAGAATCGATTTGATGGCACTTAACAACAACAAAGATATCTACATCCTAGTCTCCAGAATCTGTAATCACAGGGCCCTTGTAAGGGGGAGGCGAGAGGGTTAGGGTCAGAGACAAGGTATGATGATAGAAACAGATGTTGGAGTGATATGCTCTGAAGATGGAGGAAACTGCCAGAAACCAAAGGATGCAGATGGTCTTTAAAACCTGGAAAAAGGCAAGGAAAAGGTTTTTTTTCTGGAGCCTCCCAAAGGAATGCAGCCCTGCCAACATCTTGATTTTAGCCTGTGAAATCCGTTTCAAATATCTGATGTCCAGGAATATAAGAGAATAAACTTGTTGACTCTCTCCACACTGCTTGTTGCTTAAAGGTGTTAAGTTTGTGGTAAGTCATTACAGAATAGAAATAGAAAACCAATATAGTACACCTATTGCGGAGAAAGATGAGGCTTTC
>NW_006408527.1:19340169-19368663 GCF_000296735.1 Chrysochloris asiatica
ACTCTTCTTCTTGAGAAATTTCAAGATGCCACTTTTGGTTGTTTTGACATAACTTAGGATTTAATTTTCAGCCTGTTTTGTTTTTTGTCTGCTTGTCCCACTCCACAATTCCCATTCAGGCTTTTTTTCTAGTTATAAACAATTCAGGGCCAGCTGTGGCCGTTTGGTTTTAATTGGAAACTGTCTCTTTAAATTTTGAGGAGATCTGTGAGCATGCGTAGTAGAACCCTCTGAGGGTGGAGCTGAGGTGTCCATTAGCTCAGGCATCCCTACAGTCACCAGAATGGAGGTGCGCAGACAACAAGGGACCAATGAACAGATACCAAAAGAAAAGAATGTCCACACCTTTATCTCCGCAGTTCTGCCAGGTGTCCGTGACTGCTATGATCCTTCCCCCGCTTGGTTTCACCCAAGATGGCGGCTCCTGGAGCAGCTGAGCATTCCGAACTAGAAAGGAATGGATTTCTTGCTTCTGCCACAAACTCCCCCATCTGTAAGCCTTCCAACCTTATAAATATTCCTTTATATGTGGTTCAGAGTTCTGGGACCATCCCCTGAGCCTGCTTGGTTGGGTATTCTGTGTTGTTGCTAACGGAGCTCCCTTAGCACTTCCACCCAATCCGCCATCTTGTTTGTTCTCTCCTTTTGGTGATGTTTTGAACAACAGAACAAAATGGCACCCTGTCCTACCTCAACTTCATGATAGTTGATATGTTTGAGCCTATTATTGTGGTAAACAGCCCTGGTGGATCTGTGGGATAAGCTCTGGACTGCTATACCACAAAGTTGGCAGTTCAAATCCACCAGCTGCTCATTGGGAAAAAGATGAGGCTTTCTACTCCCATGAAGATTTACAATCTTGGAAACCCTATTCAGGGTCGCTATAAGTCAGAACTGACTTGATAGCACCTAACAACAAGAGTGAGTCAGGATCAGTTAGAACACATTTAACAGTAACATTTCCTCACTTATTGACTATCTCATTATCTGACATTTTGCATTCATGACAATAGTAAAAAAATGTAATGATGTACATCTGGCAGTAATGAACTGCGAGATGTGAGGCAAGAGGAATGCTGGGTTTCATGGTTAAGATTATGTGTCAGCTTGGCTCGGCCACGACTCTTGGTGGTTTAGCAGTTATGTAATGATGCAGTCATCCTCCATCGTCTCAAAGCAGTCTAGTGTTTGGAATCTAACCATGATGATGAGTGAGGAGTTGTTGTTGTTGTTAAGTGCCGTTGAGTCCGTTCTGACTCATAGGGACCCTGTATAGGGTTTCCGAGGAACGGCTAGTGAATATGAATCCCTGGCCTTGCAGTTAATGAGGAGTGGGTTTAGTCAAATTTGACAGTCTTTCTTTTTATAGCTTCCGAGTTTTTAATTCCTATGCTGAGATGAGGAAACTTCTTCCCATGCCAGATATAAGTACATTAAACTTGTATGTGGAATCACCAAAACCAGACTAATTTTATTTTGTACATACATATGTATTTCATTCTTACCACAGCAGTGGAAACACTGCACAAAAATAACTCAAGTGTTTTTATCTCATTTCTTGCCATACACACATCCTGCCAACATTCTACCTTTGACTTACTGATGAATAAGGAAAGATTAAAGGGAAAAGGAACTATGAGAGATGCTCTGTCTTTCTTTTTCTTTGTATCCCATTATTTTCAGCTTAACTGTTAAGCCTTAACAGCGAAATCATTCAAGTGAGAAAGGATATGATAGGGTTCCTCGGCCATTTGTATTTCTTAAAACACTATTGTCTTCTTTCTGGGTTCAAGGCTCTGGTTTGAACAGAAAGTGCAGTCTCTCAGGACTGTCAGAGTCCCTGATAACTCAGTGGTAGATGCCACATTTCTTGTACTCACTTTGAGTCACATGGACCCATAATCTATGTTTGTGGGGCATTGTCAAAGCTATATGCATATACAGTCACAAGGAATAATGGGTATGCATAATGTGTGCTTCTCTTTCCACCCACATGCAGGCTCCATTGTACCAAACCCAAACTAAACCCACTGCCCACACCCAGTCACTTTTCTCTATTATGCACTTATCCTTGCCTTGTTCCATAATGCATGGCCAGCTGCTTCACAGTCTCTCTCAGTTCTGGTGACTTCTTTCTCCCCACACTGCTTCTTGTTGTGTGTTGAGTTGATTCCGACTCATAGCAATTCTATAGGACAGAGTAAAACCGCCTCAGAGGGTTTCCAAGTCTGTCATTGTTATGGGAGCAGATTGCCATAATGCAAAAAAAAAGCAAAAAGCAGTTTTTTTGCTCCCATGGAGTGGTTGGTAGGTTTGAACTGCTGACCTTTTGGTGAGCAGTCTAGCACTTCACTGTTTGGCCACCAGAATTCCTTAAGTCCTCTGCAGAGGGAGATGATGATCATCTTCCAGGGGTGATAGTAAAAGGAGGGAGAAAAAGCTTCTCTAACTGGTCTCTCTAGCTTTGATCACCTCTCAGTTCTTCTACATCAACCAAGGATGTGATATAGTGGAGACCAGTCCGTTATAGGACTAGTTTCCCTTTACTCAGTAAATTCTTGGGGTACTGGGATGGGGAGAGAAGAAGGCAGACTGACTCCCAGCAGCAAGTGGTGGCACTCTAAACTAAGAAAGTGGGGTAATTTGCACCTTTAGCACTCAGTCTTAGCCTCAATTCTGGAACATTAGGGGAAAAAAAACACCTCACTCAACATCTTACAGTATATGTCCTGGCACTCGTATCACAGCACCAAACATCAATTATCATTAATCTGTCTTTATCTTGGACCTTACACTGTGAGCCAGGGTGGGTATAAATAATTTTTTTTTCCAGTTGGCAAAGTGCCTGAAGATTGATAAGGAAGACTGGGTACATATGTTAATGAAACAAAACAAATAGCCAGAATAATTATGTTGTTGTTGTTAAGTGCCGTTGAGTTGGTTTCCAAGGAGTGGCTGGTGACTTTGAACCACCAATCTTATGTTCAAACCGATCATGCAATTCAGTGCATTTTATCCTGCAGCACCATACAAAACTCAATAACTGAACGCACTGTCATTGACTTATTATGTTTCTCCATAGAGTTTCCAAAGGAGCTCTGGTAGCTCTGCTGTGAAACGCAAGGTCAGCAGTTCGAAACAACCAGCTGTTCCATGGGAGAAAGATGAGGCATTCTGCTCCCATAAAGATTTACAGCCTTGGAAACCCTGTACAGGGTTGCTATGCTTCGGAACAACTCCACGGCACATAACAACCACCACCACCATAGAGTTTCCAAGACTGTAAATCTTTACAAGAGCAGATAGCCTCCTCTTTCTTCTGAGGATTTGCTGATGGGTTTGAACCATTGACCTTGCCATTAGCAGCCTAATACCCAATCCACAGCACCACCAGGACTCCTTACACCTGTACTTTATGTTGTTTTGCAGAAGCAACAAAGGCACAGAATGGCTTTCACTTATTTTAGTGGGACCAACGTAGACATCTTCACTCTCAGATTCATCCATCCTATCTTTAAATTTTATTTTAAATTTTAGATGTATAAAAGAGTTGCAAAGATAATACAGAGTGTCCTGTATATCCTGTTAACATCTTTTATTACCATGGCACACAATTATTGAAAAGTACGAAGTTGACATTGGTATAACACTATTAAGGTGGCATGATGGTTACACGTGCAGCTGCTAACTGGAAGGTTGGTGATTTGAACTCAACCAGCATCACTTTGGGACAAAAACCTGGTAATCTGTTCCCGTACAGATTACAACCTAGAAAGCTCCATGGGGCAGTACTACTCTGTCACATGGAGGTCACTAGGACTTGGAACAGACTCGACGGACGTACCAACAACCCTCTTAATTATAATGTAGACTTTATTTAAACATCACCAGTTTTCACACTAATGTTCTTTTTTCTATCCAGGCTCCAACCCAAGACACCAGCTGCATCTAATCATCATGTCTTCTTGGTCTGGGACCGTTTCTCAGCCTCTCTTTGTCTTTCATGACAAAGTTCTGGTCAGGTATGTTGTAAAATGTTATTCACACTAGTTTTCTGATTTTTTTTCATGATTAGACTGGGTTATGTATTTTTAGGAAGAATGCAGAGGTGACTTATTACTAGAAATGCTGAACTTGCTCATTTGGTTACGAACTTTCTGCCAAGTTTCTCTATTGTGTAGTTACTGTTTTTCCTTTCCATACTCTGTTCATTAAAAATGAGCTATGACATCTGGCCCACACTCAAGGAAATCAAGCTCCACCTTCCAGAGAGGAAGGTTTTGAGGAATTTGTAGCTGTGGATTGAAACTACCACTGTTGTGAATAAATATTAGGGGGAGAGTGTTCAACTCTTCAAGGCTGTGTAGTTGTGTTTCTCCTTAAAGTATCACTCACTAATTTTAGCTTTCACCAGTAGACTTGCCTATAGTAAATGTGGTGGACTCCTTGTGTGGCACTGTAGGCTCAACACGACTGCAAACCACAAGGTCAGCAGTTCAAACCCACCAGCAGCTCTCAGGAACCCTATACAGCATTGCTATGAGTCGGAACCAACTCGATGGCACTTCACAACAACATAAAATTGTAGTCTCTTATTAAATTGTGATACAAATATACGTAACAAAACATTTGCCATGACACCCGATTTTACACATAACATTCAATGACATTAATGACACCATCATTTTGTGCAGCCATCACCACTATCTGCTTCTACCTTTTTCATCAACCTGAACTGAAACTCAGTAGCACCCCTTCAAGGAGAATATCTCACTTCCCCTTCCCACCCACTCCTCGTAACCACTGGTAAGCTTTGTTTAGATGCATTTGTGTATTCTAGATATTTCACATAAAGGGGATCATACAATCTCTGTCTGACATTTAGCATGTTTTCAGTTTCATCCATGTTGTAGCGTGTATGAGAATTTCATTTCTCTTTGTGGCTGAGAAGTAAACGCTAACGATGACTTCCCCCCCCTCCCCCATATTTCCCTCATTTCTTCTACATTATTTAAGTCATCTGTTGAGAAGATTGGTAATTTTCCTCTAATTGACTTATTCAACTATTTACTTATGGTATGGGCTCATGGACATTTATTGGCTAATCAATCAATATTTTAATTATTTATTTTTATTGCTCAGCTTATTTTAGCTTCGTGGAAGCTAAATGGAAGGTCTTTGGGTTGGCTTCTTTTGACTTGCCCTCAAGTTTTCTTCTTTTGTTTTTTGTACTTCCTTACTTTGGGGACCCACAAGACACCCCAGGTTCATCTTATATTTTCCCTGCCTCAACACTAGAGCCACCCATTTCTTCAAGAAGCCCTAAGTACATTCAATGAAGAATGGTATTTTGAAACCAAGATGTGCTGGTTGCTACTGGGGTGTCACTACTCCCAGCCCTGCTCAGTGTACAGAGCTAGAAAACAGATGCATGTATACTAATCCATGTGTGCCCACAAATATGTATTTATTTCTGTGATGATCTATTTGTATAAGGGGGCTTCAAAAAGTTTGTTGAAAATTCTATTCTCTTTTCATTTCATTTTTTCCACAATATTTTGAACCTCCCTAGTATATATGTTGGAGTTCTGGTATGGCTCTGTATGCTAAGCACTGGACTGCTAACCACAAGGTTGGCAGTTCAAACCCACCAGCCACTCCTAGGAAATCCTATGCAGGGTCACTATGAGTCAGAACCGACTCGATGGCACTTAACAACAACAACAGAATATATGTTGGGGAATGATGTTGCTCTGTACTCTAAAGATTGGACTTCAAACCACAAGGTCACCAGTTCAAACCCACCAGTGGCTCCTCAGGAGAAAGATGAGGTTTTCTGCTCCCCAAAAGATGTATAGCCTCAGAAACACTATACAGGGTCGCTATGAATCAGAACCAACTCCATGGCATACCACCACCACCACCACCACCACCATAAATGTTAAAATACCTGAGTTCATATTGTATCCCCAAACTTGAATTCAAAATCATAGGATTCATTCTAGCCTTTCCAACTTGCTTATTTGTAGCTTCTTTCTCTGACAGTGAGAGACTTGGCTGGGGCTATCTACAATATATTGACCTATTTGTTTAACCCTAGAATTAAGCAAAGGAACTCCGCTAGCGTAGTGGTTACAACTTAGGCTGCTAACCTCAAGGCCAACAGTTTGAAACTACCAACTGTTCTGCAGGAGAAAGAGGAGGATTTCTGCTCCTGTAAAGATTTACAGCTTCAGAAACCCTATGCAGGGTCCCTATGAGTTAGAAGCGACTCCACGGCATACAACCACCAACCAAGAATAAAGTAATCTCAGAATTGTTAATGCTATTCCTTTGAGATAAAGATTCTCCAACTGGAGTGAAGTATCCATGTAGTTTCCATGCTATTAGGTTTAGAATGAAAACACTGCTTTCCAAAGTTACTTTTGTCAGTTCATTCCCTTCCACCCCCTTCAGTGAGATTACATCATACATTTATAATACAATCACATTCATTTATTGCAATTTGCAGTCACCCCAGGTTCTGCTGACATTAGGCTTAATTTTCTTTTCTTTTTTTTTTTTTTTTAATTCAATTAAAGTCATTCCTGGTGGTGCACTTTTCTTTGTATTTTGACAAAATGCATGGGGTCAAACATCTACTACCACAGTGCCATATAGAACTGGTCTAAACTAACCCAAATCCAAACCTGACCCTATAGGACAGAGGAGAACTACCCTATGGGGTTCCTAAGACTAATCTTTACTGGACCAAACTACCATATCTTTCTCCCATGGGGCCACTGGTGGCTTTGAACCCCCAACCTTTTAGTTAGCAACTGAACACTAACCACTATTATTAAGCTAGGTATGAGGCTTTCTGGTCCTATAAAGATTTGCAGCCTTGGAAACCTTATACAGTGTCACTAGCTATGAGTTGAAACCGACACACCACCATCACCACCACCACTTGGTGTAGTGCTATAGGATAAGCACTGGACTGCTAACAACAAGGTCTATGTTTTAAACCTACCAGACACTCCTTGGAAACCCTATACAGAGTCTCTGTGAGTCAGAACTGACTTGACGGCACTTAACAACAACTATATATATAAGAAACTCTTGTGGTGTGGTGGTTACAAATTGGGTTGCTAACCTCAAGGTCAGCAGTTTGAAACGACCAGCTCTTTCATGGGAGAAAGATGAGGCTTTCTGCTCCCATAATATGAGTCGGAACCAACTCGATGGCACATAACCACTACCATCATATATATATGGAGACCTGGTGTGGTGCTGTGGGTTAAAGCACTGGACTGTAAAGTTGGTTTGAACTGAAAGGTCAGGGGTTCAAGTTCACCGGCTGCTCTTTGGAAACCCTATACAGGGTTGTGATGAGTCAGAAGCAACTTGATGGCACTTAGCTCTGGTAGCATAGTGGGTTACAAGTTGCGCTGCTAACCACAAGGTCAGCAGTGCAAATCTACCAGCTGCTCCTTGGGAGAATGATGAGGCATTCTGTTCTCGTAAAGATGTATAGCCTCTGAAACCCTATACAGGGTGGCCAAGAGCTAAGACCGACTCTGCAGCCCATAACCACCACCACCACCTTAAGTATATTAAAATAAACCTGAGCTCATATTGTATCTTCAACTCAAATCCAGAGTAAATGTACCACTGTTTGTTTAAACCACTCACCTGTTGAGGATATTTGGGTTATTTCTAGTTTGGGACAATTATGAATAAAGTTGCTACAAACACTCATGTGTCAGTTTTTATGGGAACATAAATTTTCATTTCACGTGGGTAATACCTAGGAATGGGATGGCTGGGTTATTTGGGAAGTATATATTTAACTTAATAAGAGACTGGCAGTCTTCCAAAGTGACTATAATATGCTTTTCAATTCATTAGCAATGACTGAGTTTCTGTTGTTTCGCATTCTTACTAGCATTTGGTTGTCTGCACTTTTTGTTTTTTTTAAAGGGGGAAACTCCTCCCCTTGACTTCTTCCTTCCTGTTGGCCTCTGCCTAGATTACAAAATAATCTGTACTCTTGCTTTGCAGCTGGGCGTTAGTGAAGGCAAAGATTTTAGATGACTTCATGTTTCCACTGGGCAAAAGGCATGATTCCATTGCTTATCTCCTATAAATGCAGATTCAGCAAGAATTCTTAGGTTGGTATGATGGGTGACAGGAATACCTATCTGGCTTTCCCAAACCTGTGCTCCTTCTAAGCTTTAGTTCCCTATTTACCTCAGCCTCTTTTGAGCCCAACCAAATGATTCCTCTGAGACACTGGAGTGGTCAGAGATCATCACTACAGACCATGGGTACAGCAGGATAAACCACCCCCTGGAGCTTTCCAGCTGGGTGACTAGGTCTTAATTCATCAGGAAGGAGCTGGGTATCCAGTCCCTGCTCAGAGTCTCTGTATTCTAAATTGGCAGGTAGCACTCTCTCATAGTCACTATCATCCTCACTTGATGACTCTTCTCCATGCTTCATCTGACTATTCTCACTCTGTGCCAATGGCTGAAAGGTCATGTGATCCACTAAAACAAGAAACCTGCCTGACTGCATGACAGGCTGCATGTGGGTCCCCAGAGCATCTGTCCTGCCTTCTACAGGGTCTATATTTAAGGATGTCACTCTTTCCCCTGCCTGCTGCTGGCCTCCATCGGCATCTGCTGATGGAACATTTTCATAATCTCGGGAGCACTGCAAAGTCATCCAGGACTGCTCTGCCTGGGTGGCCCCAAGATTGAATTCTGACATATTCACATAGTCATTTGAAGTCTGAGAAGAACTTTCCTCATCACTGAGTTGGTCATCGCTCTCAGTTCCTGGAGACCAAACTCTGGTGTCTTCACTGGTATCCCTGTGGCCCATGTCTCTTTTGTCAGGAAAGTCCAGCTCTTGTGCTCTTGGGAGGACAAAGAGGTTCCCAGGGGAGGTGGAAGTTACAGTCACAGTGATCTCTTCGGCTCTGGGCACATTGACATAGTCCCTCGAATCCTCTGATGAAATGCTTAGGTCGTCTCTGGAAGCTCCGACATTGATGTAGTATGCTGAAGGAGTGAGGGTCCTACACATCTGGGGCACCATGGCATTGTCATAGACACCCATCACATACGCTACGGTACAGGTATGGCCTTGACGCACCTGGACGGCATTGCCCATGCATGAAGACTGTGGGGAAGAAGACACGGTCAGTGAGGGGTAGGGGCAGTATTACAAACTGGAGAAACTCAGAGCACTTCGAGAGGTAGCGTAGCTTGGTGACTAAAGCTATAGGATTAGGTTCAGAATGAAGGGCTCAAATCCCAGCCACACCACTTACCTAACGAGAGAGCATAGACAAATGCATGGAATTCATGTTTTCTAATTTAAGGATGATTATAATACCAACATTATAAGATTTTTGTGAAGAGAAAATGGATTACTAGTGTTATGGATTGAATTGTGATCTCCCCCTCAAAAATATATGTATTGTAAATCCTAACCCCTCTATGTGTGGTTATAATCTCATTTGGAAATGGGGTTTCTTGTTATGTTAATGAAGCCAGTTTCAAATACAATGTATTTTAAACTAATCCTTTTTGAGCTATTAAAGAGATTAAACAAGCAATCAAATGGAGCAGAGAAAGGAGAAGAAAATGCCAAGCTACAGGAAGGTCTCCCAGGCACAGAAGCTGGGAAGAAACAAAATTTTCCTTTAGAGCCAACAGATAAAGCCTTCCTCTAGAGTTGGCACCCTGATTTCTGACTTCTAGTCTCCTAAACTGAGACAGAGTAAAGTTCTGTTTGTTAAGGCTTTCTACTTGTGGTCTATCTTATGTATGTTGTTGTTGTCAAATTCCATTGAGTCATTTCCAACTCATATCGACCCTTGTATAGGGTTTTAGAGGAGCAGCACCACCAAATAACCAAGACAATTAGTATTTACAATGTCCCCTGGTACATAAAAGAAAAAGAAAAAAAAAAGGCTTGCCATTATTATTAAGCGGGAGAAAGATAAGGCTTTCTGTTCCCATAAAGATTTAGGGCCTAAGAAATCCTATAGAAGGTCTTTAGTTATAAGCTGAAAGTGACTCAGGGACACATCACCACCACTGTTATTAAAAGGGGAACTGACATACAGACTCAGTTGGTTACATTGTTTTTTTAATGCAAATAACAAGCCCAAACATTATAATGCTTATAGTGATCATAAGAGATGAACATGGTTGTTGTTGTTATGTGCAGTGGAGTCGGTTCCGACCCATAGCGACCCTGTACAGGGTTTCTGAGGCTGTAAATCTTTACAGGAGCAGAAAGCCTCATCTTTCTCCTGCGGAACAGCTGGTAGTTTCAAACTGCTGTCCCTGAGGTTCGCAGCCCGATTCGTAACCACTAAGCTACCAGAGTTCCTTTTACAAAGGGGATATTTCCAGAACTTCTAGATTTTCAAGAAAGTAGGAAATCTGGACTTTCAATTTGAAATCTCTTAGTTTTTTAATGTTAGCAGCTGATTCAGGATGTTCCTAAAATCCTGCTGAGTCCAAATCAAATTTCTTTACAAGCATACGTCAGTTTGGGATTAAAACTCTAAATTCACTCAGGTCCCACCCACATTCTAGAATGAGCTTTGCCAATGAAATTTACTTTTGCCCCCATGCCCTTATCCCCTTGCTGCCCTGGGGAAGTCTGAACTTGCAGCAGCAGAGCTCAAGGAGTGGAATGCCTAGAGGACGAGGAAGCAAAGGCATAGACTGGGTGGACATGGCTGTGTCATTGAACCTAAACCCCTGGGTACTGAGAGGTTGGGTACTGAACAAAATCAGCAGGAGCACTGCCATACTTACCTGAGGATGGCCACAGAATAGGAGAGACTGCTCCTTCAATAAACACAAGCTAATCTATGAGAATTAAATAGGAACCCCTCTACTATAGACGGTGCCTCCTGACAGAATTAGTCTTGGGCTCTTCCCTGGAGCTGCCTTCAGAACCAAATCATAAGATACATGAGGTTATAGTTATTCATTGTAATTCTTCCTTCCTTGGTAACCTCAAAGAAGGAATAGGGAGCCTTGGTGGCCCAATGGTTAAGCACTCGGTTGCTAACCAAAAGGTTGGCAGTTCTAAACCACCCAGCACCTCCCAAACAGAAAGACTTGATGATCTCTTCCCTTTAAGATTCAAAACCAAACTAAGCACACTGGCATCAAGTTGATTCTGACTCAGCGACCCTATAGAGTTTCTGAGACTGTAAATCTTTGGGGGAGAAGTCTCATTTTTCTCCAGAGGAGCAGCTGGTAGATTAGCAATCCAGTGCTTATCCTACAATACCACCAGTTCTGCTGCCATCTGAGGTCAGTGTGAGTGGAAATCAACTCAGTAACATCTGACAATAATAATAACCTCAAAGGACAGCCCCCGTTTGATCACTTTGTAACTCAGTTACAGTGCTGAGTGACTTATGAATTGCTACTACTGAGGATAGTTGGAACAATAGGACACAGACCCTAGAAGTAATTCCCAAAGCAGAGTTTTAAAGTGTTTTGAACAGCCACGGTGTTGTTAGATTATCTGTGTGCCTTGCTGAGCTGATTACTATGAAGGAGTTGACTCTCCTTTGGATAAGCCAGTTCTAATATCTTTGTTAAAACAATCCACTTCAGTTCTAACATCATATCATGGAATACACATGCCCTGGTGCTTTTCTTAAAATTGCAAGCAATTGCTCTGTTCTTTCTTAATTTTCCTTCTTGGGCAGTAGGGAAGTCTTGGTCAACCCGATTTATTAATAGGGCTGCAGGGTAAGTGCCAAAGGACACATCACATATCTGTGGTGAAATAAGATCCTAGACCAGAACTCTTTCACTTCAGCTTTTCTGCCAGAGACCTGTCATTTCTCTCAAGGGGTTTGACTCTTACCGCATGATGAGGGGTAGGGCTGTTAGAATTTCTGGAAAGGAGGCTTTCAGTGCTGAAAACGCGAATGTTCCTGGATTGATGTCTCCCTGAAAGAAGAGATACCATGTCCTGGTGAGAGAGTGAGTGCTCTGAAGACTTTGTACTAGACAATCCCCACATCATGGGTGAAAGTGGGTTGTGTGGTGCCTTGGGGTCTGGTATGTTGTTCTCAGACAGTTAGAGCTATGATAATGATGGTCTCTGGGACCCAGGATCCTGCATAGCACCACTGGCACTAGAGGATAAGGCCTGGGGAAGCTGGGAAAGAACCTTTGGGTGGTTTTAGTCTTTCATGTTCTCCCCATACCTAGACACTCCCTTTCTTTGTCTTTTGCTTAACATACAGCCAAAAATAAAACCCCAAACCCAGACAAGTCTATTCTGTTCAGAGCTCTCTAAGCCCCCAATGGACTCCTGTCTTGTCCCTGTAGGATCAGTACTGAAACTGCAAACTACAAGGCCGGTAGTTCAAACCCACCAGCTTCTCCCTGGAAACCCTATACAGGGTCACCATGAGTCAGATTTGACTTGAAGGCACTTAACAACAACAACAGACTCCCACTGGAGCTGAGCCTTGCAACCTATCAACCCTATTCTCCCAGGTGTCCTGGGAGCAGATATTTATTGTATTTGGGCTCCATGGTTAGTCGCAAGAACCTACCTGGCTCTTCTGGCCTCCGAGGCAAGAAGTCATAAATGTTCTTAGGTCTTTGTCTGTACTGAGGCAGGGTCAACGAGGACATGGCAGTAACTCGGAAGTAAGGAACTGGGCCTGCAAGGCAATGCAAGAGATAGGGTAAGGGCAAGGGTCAGCTGCATAGACTCTTAGGAATGGACTGTTGTTCCTTGGAATTGTTCTCCACTCTCACTAGATGTCATTTAAAAAACACATTTTTTCAGTCTAGGCTAGTCTAGTCTGAGCTAGGCCAATAGAAGACTTGATGAACAGAAGCAGGAAGAGCAAATTGTGGCATAAGGGTACTGGACCAGAGACTTTCACAACTGAGCTCAGTCAGCACTGGGCATTTGGGAGCCGCTGCTCAGATATTGAGTATGACAGTGACTGATGTGTGGGGTAAGAACAGAGGTCTCTCTTGCGCAGAAGTTTATCCTTGGGAAATAACTTGGTGTGGTAGATGTTAAATAGACAGCAGCTGTTGAGTTGATTCCAGCTCATGGTGACTCCACAGGGTTCCCAAAGATTAATTTTTTGGGGGAAGTAGATCATCAGGTCTTTCATTCAAGATGCCTCTAGATTTGAAACTCTAATCTTACAGTTAGCAGCTGAACACATTAATTGTTTCCTCTATCCAGGGACACCAAACATGGGAGATTTAAAAATGAACAAAACCAAAACACGATACCATCAAGTCAACTCTGACTCAAAGCAATCTTAGAGATATGGGAGATCAAATAGCTCAAAATGGATTTTAAATGCCTGGCTTATTATTAGTCCTAGTGGGTCTCAATTTTGGAACAAAGGACTTACGTTTCTTCCAGCTCCACAAGATGCACAAAATCGTAATGATCAGGAGGGTGGCAAGGAGCCCTGCTATCACAGAAAAGATGCCGATGCTCTGGTGGTTTCTAGGAGGAAAAACACCATGGGAGGGTGGGAAGCTAGAAAAGAAACTTCCTTCAGTTGTATGAGCCCTGAGGATTTGGAAGGGACCCTCCATAAAGGAAAGCCAAAATTAGGGCATCTCTAAATAGTGACTTCAAGGAGAGGGGCCAATTTCACAAGGGGGAAAAGGACATATTCCCTTGAGGGCTTACTGTATGTTGTTGTTAAGTGCCATTGAGTCAGTTCCGACTCATAGTGAGCCTGTATGGGGTTTTCAAGGACTGCCAATATTGTGGTTCAAACCAACTCCTACATTGTAATGAAACAAGGTATATGATGTGTTGAATGTAAAACTGATGATCTGCCCTGTAAACTTTTATTCAATTCACAATAAAAACTTAAAAAAACAACAACCAGCTCCTAGCAACCCTGTATAGGGTTTCTGCAGAGGGGCTGGTGAATTTGAACCGCTGCATAGAACCTTATTTAATCTTTATAACAATTTCCTGCCTCTCTTTGTGGCCAAAGACACAGAGTTTTAGACTCAGAAAGTTAAAATAAGGTGTCAAAGATCACGCAGCTAGGAAGTAAACAGAGATGAAATGTGACTCTAGATTGTTTGGGTCCAAGGATGATGCTCTTTCTGTTCCACCACACTGAACTACAAACTTGTAACAGCAAGTCTATCTGCTTTGGCCTCTGTTTCTCCTCTCCAAGCTTCCTGGTTGAAACGGAGGAGAGGCTCATCCTGCTCTTAGTCGGGAGTGGCTCCTTGGCAGAGCCCAGCTTGCTGAACTTGAGTAACCTCCAAGTTGTGGAGCTGGTCTCCAGGCAACACACTGCTGTTTTGTGGAATCTGACCAATGCAAATGCCCTGAGCAAGTTCTGAGCTACCTTGCAACTCCTTGGCAGAGCTGGAGTTACTGCTCGGCTTTGCTTGGGTTGTGAAATGCATTCAAACGACAACCCCAGAAGGCTATGTCTACTGTAGCAGGAAACAGTCAAGTGAGCTTGTAGCAGGGATTCAGTAGCAGCCTTGCTACCCCTAAAAGATCATTTGCCAGGGAAACTTTGTAAGAGTTCCTGTCCTCCTCACCAATATTTACCCGGCTTTCTACTGAATATTTCTGCTTTGTTTATCCAACTTTCTTCTTGACATTTCCACTAGGCTGCCTTATAGCATTCTCAAACCAATGATTTCCAAAACAGAACTACTGTTTTCCTTGAACAGACCTGCTACTCTTCTGGTATTTCCTTTTTTTTTTTTTTTTTTATGTTTTATTGTGAGTTATATGATAATTTACATGAGAGAACCTCAGTTCCGTATTAATTCCATCGTATATCATTACATTGCCATGGTTCCAATCCCCTCCATGCATTGTCTTCCGACCAAAGGGCATATCCTAGAAGCCTGTGCTCTACACTCCCCTATCCCCCCTCAGTCTTCAGCCCACAATTCCTCTCCCTCTCTGGATCCAAAGTCCCCAGCCGCTTCATCCCTCCATGTCATCATCTCTGTCTCCATCTCAGGCATCCCCGGTTCTCTGGGTGGGGTCTCGTTCTTGGCTCTTATCTGTTGGTGGTCTCAGAGACCTCCGCTCCTAGACTGGAGAAATAATCGCTCTCTTCCTTGCTACAAAACATCTACCATTGCATTTCCAACACTCACAATCCGTCTTGATAACCATTATTCACTACAGTATCTCACGTAACCCATCTGTATTTCATTTCATCAGCTCCACCTAGACAAATTGGATAGTACTCACTGGTGATTCTGCCTTCCGCCATGCCCCCTAGCTCTAGGTTCCCTCTTGAAAGCTTGTAAGCCAGTTACTTCTTGCCTTTGTAGTCCCTCCCTCCCCATTTGGGTATCCAATGTCCAAGTTGCCCCTCTCTGTCTACTCTGTGTGTGGAGGGGGTGGGAATGTTTCCCTTGGAAAAGTGATCCTTTTGTTTTTATCACGATGAGATCTAGTTTTTTTTTGAAGTGATTGGTTGGTCCCTTAGTTAGGAAAGACCAAGGTCAGCAATCAGACCCCTGAGATGTGAGAAATCCAACTAGGCTGACAGCTAGCTCTAAAACAATTTTGTGTTTTCACAACTTTTCCATTTCTCCAACACCTTTCTTCTCTCTTCAACACTTATTCCTTTCCTCCTGGCTTCCCTGTGTAAAACTCTTCGAATCTACAGTTTGGTGGTCTTAGTGCACCTTAGCTTGGTTGTGAGAGGTGGCAGTATGGTTGTGCTTAAAGCTCCCCCCAGGCTGTCCAGGACCCTCTGTTTAAATCAGAGCATGGTGGGGCTCACTACCCAAGTCACTCACCTATTTGGGATGCCAAGAGTTACCTGTAGTGTGTTGGGCTTCAAGGTCCTCCCTTTGATTTCTGCAAGGGCTGGAGTGCTATGATCCATTGTCACATGGACCCCTGCAATGCTGTTTGGGTTCAGCTTCTCCTCCTAAGCCTTTTCTTGGTCATAATCAGCTACCCAGCATGCCTACCACTCTTTTTGGCTCTTCCTAATTTGCTGACTCCTAGGAGAAAAGGCAAATTGGTTTGTACTTTGCATACGATCATTTGTGAGGTAAACAATTGGTTAGCAGAAAATGTACAGAATTAGAGAAATCCTTCTCCCCTACCTTTCTTCCAAACACTCTCTAATTCATAGCTGTTCACGCTTAAGATTTCTTGATCTTAAATATCTATTAACTGGAGTCCTTCACAAACAAGGTTTTGTGATTTTTATTTCTTTCTTTCTAAAGCACCCATTTCTTTATTTTCATTCTAGAACTTGCTTGCTCCCAATAAATTTCCTACCCTATTCATAAACAAAAGCCTTTTGGGTTTTATTTCTTTCCTTCTAGAAATTTCTTTCCTTTGACAAGCTCCCTACCTCATCCCTGCCATTGAAATGTCAGGCTGAGCTGACCCAACATACAAAAAACAGATTGGTTCTACCTGGTTGTGGCTACAAAGTCCCAGTGCAGGAGGTAAGATCTTATCCTGGTGTGGTGTTACCAAAGGAGCCAGTTCAAGGGCGATCCATGGTCTTTGCCTCTGGTAGAGCGAGAGTGGGAGACTGCTAAGAAGTCCGGGGAGTTCAGTGAGAAACTCATCCTCATCCCCCCCTCACGTCTACCCTCATCACTTCCCGCCCCTAAAGAGAAAAAAGCAAATGCCTGCCAGAATGGAAACACAGAGTCAGTCACAGGAAGTGAAGCCACCAATGTGCTAATGAGGCATGGGGCACAGGAAATGCTACTCAGCTATCTCTTAATAAGACAGTAGAAAGCACATCTTCCAACCACTGGTCCCTGGGTTGATCCAGTGCTTTATGGCCTGTTATAAAATTCATGAAAAATAGATTTTCTGAGACACAGAGAATTTTTGAAACTTCCAGGTTTAATTTTTCAGCAAGTCTTACTGGGCACTGGAGAGTATTTTTCAGAAACAAACACCGATTTATGGTACCTCGTTCTGATTCAGTGGGTGAAAGATGCAGCTAAGCCTTTAAAAATAGACTCTTCCCAGGTGACTTTGATGGAGATGATGTGTGTTTCACGTTTTGAGAACCTCTGCTCTGGGTATTACCTTAGGAACGGAGCTGATGCTGGGTTCACAGAGCCCCTGGCCCTCTCTTGCATCCCACTGATACCTCTTGAGGACTGCCTCAGTGTCTCCTGCCTATTGGATACCTCTTGCTCTCTGGCCTCCAGGGAAGACCAGCCATAGACCTGCTTATTGGGCACTTGTTTGAGGAGCTACATGGCTCACCACACCAGTCTGCCCAAAGTGTCCCAAACTTCAAAGGCTGCTCAAAGTTTGTTTCTAACTCCCAACCTCTCATCAGCCTACAAATCTCCTGAAATTCTCTGCCGCTTAGAAAAGCCAAAGAGAAGGGACCATTACAACTATTATGAGGGTGTAAAAAAAGAGCTTTCAATTTCATTCCACAAGGAAGTGGAGTTCTAGATGGATGAGAAGAAAAGAAGACTTGCCCCTGTCTGCCCTCTTCTCAGTGTACATTAAGGTCCTGGCCTTCCTGGAGCTGGTAGCCCTTGCCTCATGCCCACCCCCTCAGCTGTGGATTGTTCCTGGTGACTTTCTCAAGATCTCTGACACTCTTTAAGTAAGCTTACCACACAGGAAGCAGAAGAGGCTAAGAGGTGGCCACTCCAAGAGCAGGAACCTGGATCTTCATCAGCTTCTTTGCATTGGGTCTGACTAAGAACCAGGACTCTGCATATATAACAGCTCCATTGTGCTGGTGGTAGAACTACGGCAAGAATGAGGCTCCTCCAGGCTCGCCTTGTACCCCTGTGCCCTGAAGACCTCCCTTTAGTGACTCCTGGCTGCCAGTACTAGTTAGGGATTAAGTGTGAACCAGGAACACAAAAGGTGGAATAGGGGAACAGCAGTAGAATCAGACTTCAGAACCACCTTCTTCCCATTAGCAAATGTATTAAAAAAGGAGCTCTGGTAACGTAGTGGTTATGAATCGGGCTGCTATCCTCAGGGTCAGCAGTTCGAAACTACCAGCTGTTCCCGCTGGAGAAAGATGAGGCTTTCTACTCCCGTAAAGATTTACAACCTCGGAAACCCTGTACAAGGTCGCTATGATTGGAACTGACTCTACAGCACATAACAACAACAAATTACTTAAAAAAAATTTTTTTTTCTAATGAATTTCCCAGTGTGTGACCATTTCTCCATCCAACTCCAGTCAGAGCAGTCTTCTGATATTCTGGTCATCAGGTTATCTGCTACCTCCAAACCCAAGTGAGGGCTTCCAGACCTCAGGTGGAGCTTTAGCCCTGGGTGCTCCATCTCTACACACTTCTCCTTTCCCTGACAATGGGGTCAGACCCCATCAAACTGACTAATACAAATCAAAAGGTGTTGTTGTTGTTAAGTGCCATTTAGTCAGTTCTGAATCATAGCTACCCTGTATAGGGTTTCTGAGGAGCAGCTGGTGGGTTTGAACAGCCAACCTTGTGGTTCACACCAACCTTGTGGTCCAGTGCTTTATCCCACCTAGCCACACCATGACTCCAAACCAAAAGTAGATGGTTAAATTGATTACTTGTCATAGTGGAAGCAAACCACTCATTCCTGGGAAACAGGGAACATGTTTTAAACTAGTTTCCCTTTAGCCATGTTTTGATGATTTTAAACATTGAATGTGATGTATGATTTAAAAGTATGGAGGCTGGGAGCCAAGATCAATGAAGGGGAGGGGCTACAGTGATGTTGATAACACCAAAAACCTTTATTTGAGAGAGAGAAGTACTGGATGAAGAGTATCAATTTAAGTTCAAATCTTAAATTTGCATGACCTGGGTGATCTTGGGCAGGTCATCAAATTGTTTGGAGTGTTTCATTGGAGGTGAAAGAGCAATAATAGTACTTAGCCAATTCTATCCTTGTGTGGCACTGTGGGGTAATGCGCTAGACTGCAAAGTCGGTTTGAACCGCAAGGTCAGCAGTGCAAGCTCACCAGCTGCTCCTTGGAAAAACCCTACACAGGGTAGTTATGTGTCAGAACCGACTCGATGGCACTTAACAACAACAACAATTCTGTCAGTTGTGAGAACTAATTGGGATAATTACTGAGAAATATTTCACTCAGAACTGAGCAAAGCTCATTAAATGAGGAGCTCATACTACGGGGGAGTCTTGGTGTAGCACTGGAGGATAAGCACTGGACTGTTAATTGCAAGGTTAGTGGTTCAAACCCACCAGCGGCTCCTTGGAAACCCTATACAAGGTTGCTATAAGTCAGACTGACTACCACAACAACAATTATATTTCGAGTCCTTAGGTGATGGCAGGAGTTAATGTGCTCAGCTGCTAATTGAAAGGTTGTAGGTTTGAATCTATCCAGTGGCACCTTGGGCAAAAGGCCTGACAATCTCCTTCCCCCAAAGCAGTCACTGAAGCCCTATGGAGTGCTCTGATACACAGGAGGTCACTGTGAGTTGGAATGGAGTCTACACCAAGTGGTTTTGGGTGGTTTTCCCCCCATTTTGGCACTGAACTGATAACCACAAGGTTGGTGGTTCAAATCCATCAGCTGCTCCTCAGAAAGAGCAATAATAGCCTTATACAGGGTCATTATGAGTCCGTACCAACTCAATGGCACTTAACAACAGTGACATTATTATGACATTAGTCTCCTTTCTTTCTAGTTAATGGACTGCTGCCTCTTTCTCTTTGGCTTTTCTTATTAATTTAGTCCACATTCCTACTGCGTAATGCTTGGCATTGGTGGTGGTGGTGTGCTATGGAACTGGTTCTGACTCATAGTGACCCTGTACAGGGTTTCCAAGGATGTACATCTTTACGGGAGCAGAAAGCCTCATCTTTCTCCCGCAGAGGCACTGGTAACCTTGAGGTTAGTAGCCCGACTCTTAACCACTAAACTATCAGAGCTCCTTACCACTAGGCATTGGGTTTGAGTTAACACAGGTACTGTCTTTGCCCTGGAGGCGTGGTCAACTTCAGCTCCACTCCCTCTTTGGGCGTCCTGCTTTCCAAACACATCCACTTTTATACTCTGAACTTTTGCATAAATTCCTGCATTTAAACAGCCTTTTTTTCCCCCTTAAAAAAAAAATTCCAGGAAAATCACATTTAAACAGTTTATACTGGCTCTCTCTGGTTTGTGGGATTTGAAGTAATTTGTTGCTTTCTTCTTTGTGCTCTTTTTTCGTTGCTTGAATTTATTAGAATGACCAAGAGCCCATTTTATAAACACAAAAGTTCAAGGGTTACAGATCATGTTGTTGCTGTTAAGTGCCATGGAGTCAGTTCCAACCCATAGCAACCCTGTATAGGGTGAGCTTGAACCACCAACCTCATGGTTCAAAGCGACTTTGCAGTCCAGCACATTAGCCCACACTGCCACACCAGAACTCCTACAGATCATAGTGAATGTAATTAATGTCACTTGGTGGTGGTGGTAGTGTGCCATGGAGTAGGTTCCAACTCATAGTGACCCTACATAGGATTGCTGAGGCTGCAAATCTTTACGGAAGCAGAAAGCCTCATCTTTCTTCCGTGGAACAGCTGGTAGTTTCGAACCTCAGACCTTGAAGTTAGCATCCTGAGTCATAACCACTACGCTAAAATGACAAGTGTATTAGTATATATTTTTTACCACAATAAAAGTTTTCAAAATTAAAAACATTTGCGGGTAAGTCAGAAAGTATTGCTGCTAAGGCTCCAGTTCAAACATGCACGGGTTTATTCTAAATAAACAAAATGTGTTTCAACATGTCTCTGCTGTTAGTGGATGGCTACAGACAAGTTTTCTCACTTGTCTTAGTCTCATTAGGGTGCTGTGATAGTTACAGTTTGGTGTCAACTTGACTGGGTCAGGATTCAGGATTCTCAGTGGTTGAGATGTCATTGTCTCCCATGATGAGATCTAATGTAATCAGCTCTATGATAAGGTCTGCTATGAGCAGCTAATCAATTGAAAGGAAGTTTCCTGGGAGTATGGCCTCCTTCCAATATATTGCACATTCAGGCAAAGCTTGTTTGTACTCCACTGGGTCTGGATCTTGCATCCAGCTCATCCTCCAACTTCCAGTTCTTTGGTCTTGAGCCAATGGCCTGCTCTATTACCTGTTGATTCTGGGAGTACTCAGCAGTTTGCTTTCTTACCTGCCAGACCTGCCTTCCTGCCTGCTGTCTGATCTGCTGACCTTGGTTCATCAGTCCTACAGCTATGTGAGTCAGAAATCTCCAGTCTGACATATGACCCATGGACTTGGAACCTAGCCACCCCTGCAACTGTGTGAGCCATTTCTTTGATATATATATATCCATACATAAACATTACTTTTTGCTTCTACAGTGCTGCACATGTACCTTTGTGGAGACAGTATTTCTCAAGTTGCTCGGGTTTCTGGTTTAAATGTTTACCTCTCTGAGTAGATTTTGCCCGGCTTGAGGGCAGGGTCTGTGTTGAATTTATTGCCTCTCAGCATTTACCATGCTGACTGGCTTTCAGGGTTGAAAGGACGCTCTAGGAAGTTCTCTTGGGTGTTCCTTTCTGATATGAATTTATGACCTAAGTGAGTCACAGGGTCATGGCCTTGTACAGGGTTTCCAAGGCTGTAAATCAGAAGACGTATTGCATTAGACAAATCTGCTGCACAGGAATTTTTTAAAGTGTTGAAGAGCAAAGATGTCAGCTTGAGGACTAAGGTGCGCCTGACCCAAGCCGTGATATTTTCAATAACCTCATATGGATGCGAAAGCTGGACAGTGAATAAGGAAGACCGTATAAGAATTCATGCCTTTGAATTATGGTGTTGGAGGAGAATACTGAAAGTGCCATGGGCTGCCAAAAGAACCAATAGATCTGTGTTGAAAGAAGTGCAGCCAGAGTGCTCCTTAGAGGCTAAGATGGCCAAACTTCGTCTCTCATACTTTGGACATATTGTCAGAAGGGACCAGTTGCTAGAGTAGGATATCATGTTTGGTAAGATGGAGGGTCAGAGAAAAAGAGGAATACCCCCAACGAGATGGACTGGCCAGGTGGCAGCGTTGATGGACTCAAGTGTGGCAACAGTAGTGAGGTTGGCCCAGGATCGGTCACTGTTTCGTTCTGCTGTGCATAAGGTCGCTGTGAGTTGGTGCCGACTCGATGGCACCTAACATCAACAACAAATCTTTATGCGAGCAGAAAGCCTTATCTTTCTCCTGTGGAACAGCTGGTAGTTTCAAACTGCTGACTTAGAGATTAGCAGCCTGATTTGTAAACACTAGGCTACCAAAGCTCCTTAGGTGAGATACTGAGAAATACCCAGGATCACATAGTTTTTCCTGCTGAGTACTCATCAGCCAGATGAAAAAGCAAAATTCAACCCTCACGCTGCTGCTCTCCTTGTGCTTCAAAGGAAAGGTGATCTGAAAGTGTATATCTGAAATTCTTTGCCCTACTGTTGTTAGTTACTGTTGTGTTGTGTTGATTCCAGTAGAACTGATCTGTGGGGTCTTGTAGGTTGTAATGAACCATGGTAGAGTAGTGGATTAACCCAAAGTTAATGGCTCAAATCCCCCAGCCACTCTGCAGGAAAAAGATGATCCTTAATAATAATAACAACAAAGATTTAAAGCCTGAGAAACCCTCTCCAGGGCCACTGTGAGTAGGAACCAACTGAAGCAGATCCCTAGGCCTTTTCTCCTGGTGAGCCACTAGTGAGTTAGCAGCCCAGTTCTAAAACATTAAGCCATTAGGAAGATGTTAACAGTAGCTTTTGTATTTCTGGGTCCAAAAAATCCCCCAAGTGGTCCTGTGTGAGAGACAGCCTCAAACAACTTTGTTTGTGAAGGTTTGGGGCTTCTAAGTGAGAAGACTGAGGCAAGATGACAGGAAATCTTAATGAAGGCAATCCCCGACCCTCCTGATGCATGAGCCTGGATCCTAGAGATCTTTTCCAGCCCAGACAAGTCTGACAAAGAACAAAGACAACAAATACTTTTCTTTTAAATTAAAGTTGTAAGAGGGCAGGGTTAGGACAGAAACATTTATAGAAAGCACTCTTGATGTACCAGACCCATTCTCTCTTCAGTCTCTGCCTCTACTACAACCCAAGACCTTTGGGAAGAGCAAGGAGCATTGAGAAGCAAGGAATGTGAAGAGAATGGATTTATTTCTTTGCATGCCCCTCCTTGCTTAGGTTAAGCCCCAGGGGAGGAGGCAGGTTGGTACTACTGACAGATAAAGAGAATTATTTCCTTATGCCTAGGACTTCTGGTGTAGAGCTGTAGGATTAGCACTGGTGGGCAGTTCACACCAGCAGCTCCTTGGAAACCCTATACAGAGTTGCTATGAGTCAGAACTAACTCAACAGCGCTTAACAAACAACAACAGCAACAGACCCCTGAGAGCAGAGGGGACCTCTACCTCCTCAGTCCTTCTAGAGTTTTCTGTTTAGCATCCTTTCCAATGTCCTGTAAGCTATACTAACAGGAGAGCCACAGGGCAGAGAGGCAGTAAAGGGTGTGTATGGGTGAAAAGCCTCAAGTCCTCTCTCAGCCACAGAGCTGAGAGAGAGCCCAGAACCCATACAAGCTTCTCAGCCCCAGGGATGTGACAAGATGGAGTTGGCTCCTCAGTAGAGGGAGCAGGGTGGACAGTCACACAGGAATCAATGAAAGGCACTTTGTACCTGAGTGGGGTGTGGAGTGCAGAGGACCTGCCTGGAGACTATGAGCCTGAGAATAGGAGGGAAGACCAGAACAGGGAAGGACAGATCAAGATGGCTCCCTTCCTGCTTTTCTTTCTTTTTTTTTTTTAAATGTTTTATTGTGAATTTTATAATACTTTACATGGGAGAACATTAGTTTTACATTCATTCTATCGTATATCATTTCATTGCCATGGTTACAATCCCCTCCATGCATCATCAACCAACCAAAGGATATACCCTGCAACCTTGCCTGCTACACTCCCCTTCCTCCCCAACCTCCCAGTCATCAGCACACAGCCCCTCTCCCTCTCTGTGTCTAAAGTCCCCAGCTGCTCCATCTCTCCTCATCATTGTCTCTTCCTCCTTCTCAGGCATCGCTGCTTCTCTGGGTAGGGTCCCGCTCTCGGCTCTTCACCGTTGATGGTCCTAGGGACCTCCGCTCCTAGACTGGAAAGTTAATCACTCCCTTCCTTGCTATGAAACATCTACCTTTACATTTCCAACCCTCACAATCAGTCCTGATAACAATTATTCACTATTGTATCACAAGAAACCCATCTGCATTTCATTTCATCAGCTCCGCCTAGATAGACTGGATACTACTCACTAGAGATTCTGCCTTCCTCCTGGCCCTATGGCTCTAGGTTCCCTCTTGAAAGCTTGTAAGCCAATCACTTCTTGCCTTTGTAACCCATCCCCCCATTTTGGGTAGCCAATGTCCAAGTTGCCCATCCTGTCTACTCTGTGTGTGGAGGGGGTGGGAAAGATTCTTGCTGTAAGGATTTGTTCCCTCTTTTGAGCTAGCGCATCCATAAGTGTAGGTCAAGTTCATCAAATTGTATCAGATTACTCTTTTTTTCCTCTTCTTTCTTATTCTGGTTGAGCTCTGATCATCCAGTCATTGAAGCCAGGTTAAATGGGTATTATCTGCAAGTGTTGGTTTTCTTGTGCATATGCCCTCTCTTTTTTATCAGCGGAACGCTTCACTCTCCAAATTGTAGGGCTTAGCTCACCACTTCATTGGTTTTCCCCTCACTTCCCCTTATTGGTGAAGAGAGTCCTTCCTGCTTTTCTTATGTGTTATAAGTGCCTTTGAGTCAATTTCAACTCATCATGACCCTGTATAGGGTTTCCAAAGAGTGGCTGATAGGTTTGAATCACTGACCTTGCAGTTAGCAGTCCAGTTCTTATCCTACATCGCCACACTAGGACTCTTACTTTTTTGTATGGGTGAGTAGAATGTCATTTCCTTTACCAGGGCTTCCTGGATAGGCTGATGTGGCTAGGGGTTGATTTTAATTTAATACATTTTGGTTGTTGTTATTTTGTGAGTTACAGGAACAACAGTTTTACATTGGAACTTGGATTTACTACCAATATCCCTTAGCAGTAAACTGAGCCTACATGGGACATGTGTGTTAGCTAGTCACACGATGACTGCATTTTCCCCCTAGACTGCAGCCATGTACCACCAGCATGATACTGTTAAACTGTAAGCTAGATCATCATTGTTGTTGTTAAGTGCCATCAAGTTGGTTCCGACTCATAGTAACCCTGTATAGTGTTTCCCAAAGTAGTTGGTAACTTTGAACTGTTGACCTTGCCTTTAGCAGTCCAGTGCTGATCCTACAGTTCCACACCAAGGCTCAGATCATCACTGTTATTGTTAAATGCTGTTGAGTCTGTTCTGATTCAGCAACCCTGTATAGGCTTTCCAAAGAGCAGCTGGTGGGTTTGAACCTCCAACCTTGTGGTTAGCAGTCTATGCTTATCCTACAGCACCACATCAGGGCTACAGATCACCATACTCCTCTGCTAAGAGTCTCCAGTGTTGCTATTGCTGTTAAGTGTCATAGAGTCGATTCCTACCCATAGCAACTCTATATAGGGTTTCCAAGGAGCAGATGGTGAGCTTGAACCATCGACCTTGCAGTCCAAATGACTTTGCAGTCTGACACATTAGCCCACAGCACCACAGTCCCCATTTTATGAAAGCCAACCTAATAGTGGCCAATGGCTCTGCCCTACTCTCACCCCTTGGTGTCTACACTTACCTCCTGTATTTTCCCATTTTATCACTTAAGTCTAGCCCCTGGCCTCCTTGCATATGCTCAAGAAAATCATGATCCCTGCCTCACGGACTTTGCACTGGCTGTGCTCATTGCCCGAAATCCTTTTTTCTACACATTTACAATACTCACTCTGCTAGTCCTCAGGTGTCTTTACAAATGCTTCTTATATCAGAGAGGCCTTCACTTAACACAAAGACCAACCCCCTGCTCTAGGATTCTCATTCCCTTTGCCCTGCTTTACCTTTCATCTCAATTCTGATCATCATTTAGCTTGCCCCATATGAAGCAGCTTCAAAAAGTACATGGAAAAATGGAATGAAAAAATTATGGACTTTTCCCACAAACTTTTTTAAGGCCCCTTGTATTTATGTGCTCATTTTGTCTCTTCTCCACTGGAATGTGGAGTCCTGGTGTGGCACTGTGGGATAAAGCACTGGATCACAAGGTCGGTTTGAACCACAAGGTCTATGATTCAAACTCATCATTTGCTCCTTGGAAACCCTATACAGGGTTGCTATGAGTTAGAACCGACTCGATGGCACTTCACAACAACAACAACTGGAATGTAAGTTAATTGAGGAAAGGGAGATTGTTTTGTCCCTGTTATAGCCCAGTGGAAACAATAGTGCCTGATACAGTAAATATTTGTTGACAGCCCATCAGGAAAATCCCCATATAGGACTGAAACTCAAAGGGAACCCTTGAGCAGTCTTGTATGCCTGATGGTGACCTTGTGAGTGGACGTGGGGGAATTGCCACCTTGACGAATGCGTTGAATTTGGCCATGTTCTATTGACACCCACTGACCTTGTGATGAGAAGGAGAAGAGGAAGGCCTGGCTGGTTTGTAGTTTAGGCAGATGTTTGAACTCCTAAGCCCATGGGCCTTGACCTAGCCCCTGGGGGATAGGGTTGAGAGTGAAAGGGGCCAGCTGGTCTGAAATGCAGAGAGGTGTGAGTGAACTCCCAGAGTTACAGCTAGTACCCATTTGACCTAACTTGGATGGCTAACTGACCATAACTCAACCAGATTAAGATTCTTGATACTGTAGCAAGTATTAATTGCTACAATTTAGTAAAGTGAATCTTTGCTTATGAATGCAGTTGCTCAAAATTCCAACAGGAATGGAAGGATTCTTCATGTCAAGGAACAAGCTTCTTTCTTCAGTGTACTAGGTTGATATGAATGGGCAATGTAGACATTGGCTGTCAAAATGGCGGAGCTATAAAAGCACGAAGTGGCTGGTTTACAAGCTTTCATGAGTGTGCTTAGTCTCAGAACGAACCAAGTAAGGTAGAATCCCTACTGAATAGTTTTCCTCTTCTCCAGATGGATCTGGTGAAAGGGAATGGCGGATGATGCTGACAGGATTTTGACTCAATTATGAGTAATTGTTAGCAGGATTAATTGTGATTGTCACAACAGTAATTGTAGAAGATGTGTAACTGAAAGGGGAGAATAGGTAATGTTTCATCTCTGGAACAGATCATCCTAGGACTATCATGAGCGGCGCGTGAGATCCTACCTAGAGCAGCACTGACAGCTGAGACAGTGGCAGAGGCGGTGGCATGGAAAGACAGAGCAGCTGTGGGCTCTAGACCCATGGACTGAGTAAGACTGTGCCTTCAGATAGGAGGGTGGCTTGCAGAATATGCCCTTGTTGTTGTTGTTATGTGCCGTGGAGTCGTTTGCGACTCATAGCGACCCTGTACAGGGTTTCTGAGGTTGTAAATCTTTATGGGAGCAGTAAACCTCATCTTTCTCCTGCAGAACAGCTGGTAGTTTCGAACTGCTGACCTTGCGGTTCACAGCCCGATTCGTAACCACTATGCTACCAGAGCTCCTTTGAATATTTAAATGAATATATTTTTTGTTTGGTTTCATATGTATATATCAAATATATATTTTTTCTTTTTTTAATGTTTTACTGTGAATGTTGTGAGAGTTTACATGGGAGAACATTAGCTTTACATTCATCCTATCATATATTGTTTCATTGCCATGGTTACAATCCCCTCCATGCATCATCAACCAACCATAGGGTGTACCCTGCAAGTCTGCCACCAAGTCGTCAGCACACAGTCCCTCTCCCTCTCTGGGTCTAAAGTCCCCAGTTGCTCCATCTCTCCATGTCACCATCTCTGGAATCACTGCTTCTCTGGGCAGGGTGCCATTCTCTGCTCTTCTCCCTTCATGGTCACATAGACCTCCGCTCTTAGGCTACAAAGTTAATCACTTCCCTCCTTTTGCTACACAATGTCTACCTTTACATTTCCAACCCTCACAAGCAGTCTTGATAACAATTATTCACTATTGTATCACAAGAGACCCATCCACATCTCCTTTCGTCAGCCCCGACCAGACAGATTGGATACTACTCAAGGGAGATTCTACCTTCCTCCATGCCCTCTGGATGTAGGTACCCTCTTGAAAACTTGTAAGCCAGTCACTTCTTGCCTATGTAGCACCCCCATTTTGGGTAGCCAATGTCTGAGTTGCCCATACCTGTCTACTCTGTGTATGGAGGGGGTGGGAATGATACTTGCTGTAAAGATTTGTTCCCTGCTTTGAGCTGCTGCATCCATAGGTGTAGGTCAAGTTCATCAAATTGTATCAGATTACTCTTTTTTTTTTTCCCTCTTCTTTCTTCTTCTAGTTGAGCTCTGATCATCCAGTCATTGAAGCCAGGTCAAGTGGGTATTATCTGCAAGTGTGGGTGT
>NW_006408527.1:19379820-19381045 GCF_000296735.1 Chrysochloris asiatica
AGAAATAACATTCAATCCAGCAATTCCTCTACTTGGTATTTACCCACAAGAAAAACAAGCCACAACACGGGAAGATATATGCACACCAATGTTCATAGCTGCGCTATTTACAATAGCAAAAAGATGGAGATAGCCAAAGTGCCCATCAACTGAAGAATGGATAAACAAACTGTGGTACATATACATAATGGAGTAGTACGCTACATTGAAAAATAACAAAGAAGCTGCATGCCAGTTCCTAACATGGATGAACCTTAAGAACATTATGTTGAGTGAAATTAGTCAATCACAAAAGGAAAAATACTACATAGGACCACTACTGTAAAAGACTAAGGAAAAGAACCCATACTATTTCACTAAAGTGGATGATTAACTGGATGCTAGGGCGTAGGGGTGCGGTTAAGGACGGGAGGGGAAGGTGGAGCACAGGGCAGGGAATAGACACGGGATAGCTTGGGTGTTGGGGAGTAGGGTAATATACAAGTAGGGAGAGGGGAATGGAGGAACAAAGCAGATGGGAGAACAGACAGGTAGGAATGAGCTAAATGGGACAGAGGTAATAAATGATGTAGACAGAGCCTTGGAACAACAGGGCTCTGGGATACAGAGACTGGGACATGGTTGGAATGGGGGAAGGGGGGGATAATGTTGAGATGCTTGGCTGACTCTTGAACCTTGGTTTTCCATGCACTATATTATAAAACAGTCACGGGAGAGTAGAGGGAGGAATAGCCAGAAATACCACCATAGAAAGCTTATAAGTCCATCTTCTGCCTGGAACAGACTGAAATACCTAAAAAGGGGCTACAATATGTCCAGTATAGGGATAGGCAACTTGAACATTGGCTACCCAAAATGGGGGAAGGGATACAAAGGTAAGAAGTGACTGGCTTGCAAGCTTTCAAGAGGGAACCTGGATCGACAGGTGGGGGGAGGAGGGTAGAGTCTCAAGTGAGTAATATCCAACCTGTCTAGGAAGGGCTGATGAAAAGAAATGTGGATGGGTCTCTTGTGATGCAAGGGTGAATAATTGTTATCAGGACGGATTGTGAGGACTGGAAAGGTAAAGGTGGATGTTTTATAGCAAGGAGGGGTGTGATTAACTTTTCAGTCTAGGAGTGAAGGCCACTGGGACCATCACTGGAGAAGAGCAGAGATCAGGACCCCACCCAGAGAAGCAGTGAGGCCTGAGATGGAGACAGAGAGGATGACATGAAGAGATGGA
>NW_006408527.1:19381480-19384882 GCF_000296735.1 Chrysochloris asiatica
AAAATATTTTGGCTTTGTTCATTTATAAAATATAAAATGTAAAAGGGAAGCCACAGGGAGGAAGTAAGATAACTGTTGTTGCAGGGAAGGAATTGTAATCATTGAGATGAAACAAATTGTCCAGTTTGTTGAATGTAAAGCAGATGATCTTGTCTGTTAATCTTCACTTAATTCACTATAAAAATTTAAAAAGAAATAAATATTTGTTGAATGAGTGGTCCAATCCCAGGGGAAGAAATGAAACCATAAAACAATGAATAAAGAAGCCCTCTCACAGACATCAGTGTGCTCACTAGCTCACGGCGAAGTGTGATTTGATGTAGAAAGGGTGGTGAAATAGTTTGTCCTTGTTGCGGAGAGAAGTGGCTGAGCCCTCGATGAACCCTGCCCGCACACGTTTTGGTACGCAGTAATGTTCAATACACACAAAGCAATGCTACATTCCAGGGGAGGTAAAGCAATGAAAGAGAAATGCCATTTAGGTTATTAATAGCCAGTTTAGTTACTGCAGCAACAATGGAAGGAGTGTCAGAATTAGAAAAACCCTTACATCATATAGTGCATTTTAGCAAGATCAGCACATGCTAACACAGGTCTTCTAATTCCCTGGCCTGGCTCTTTCCACCACTGCTCAAAGGAGACATCTTGCTTCTCCTTTGTTGTTGTTGTTGGTTTTGGTTGCTATCGATTCAGACTTATGGTGACCTCATGTGTGTCAGAGTAGAATTGTGCTCCATAGGATTTTCATTGATGGATTTTGGGGGAAGTAGATATCCAGACCTTTCTTTGGAGGTGTCTCTGTGTGAACTCGAATCTTCACACTTTTGTTTAGTAGTCAAGCTTGTTAACTGCTGCATCCACCACCAAGGGACTTGATTTCCTTGTGTTGTTGTTGTTAAGTGCCATTGAGTCGGTTCTGATGCATAACAACCTTGTGTAGGGTTTGAGGGTTTGAACTTCTGACCTTGTGGTTAAAGTTACAGTGCTTTTCCTATAGCTCCACACCAGGAGTCTGATCCGAAGCTTATCCTATTGGAATTCCAAATTGTTGTTTTTTTCCCACAAGTTCCACCAGCAGAAGACATTCAACTACAGAACCAGTTAGATAATACCTCAGCAAATGGGATTCCCATCGCTGAGTTCAACTATATTTTATTTGTGCATGCATTAATAATTATAATGGGAGATGACTGAAACAGGGTGTAAATTAGGCTTGTTTGTGTATTTAAACACATTGTCATACAAGTTTGGATAACGGCAGCTGATTAGTTGGCATTGTTAATTAGGATGGTAGCATTTCAGAGCTGGCAGGGATGTTTGGAATGATTAGTTCACAATGCTTTTAAGTTACTTTAAAAATCTACATCTACAATGGAAACGAACTACTTTAAAAAAAAATGTTGTTACTTTTGTTGGACACTTGTAGGTCCTGAATCATTTCTAATGAATCTCTTTTGAATCCTCAAAGTGTGATTCAAAATAGTTGAACCATGTCTCTGAAGAGATAGTAAATCAAGCCAGTCAAGAAGCATTGTCTCCAGGTCTGCTACATAACAGTTTTTACGTCATCTCTCTAACTTTGCTGTTTTAGTTCTTCTGTCAAAAAGGTGAGCAGAAAACCCAAACCAAAAACACATTAAAATTCTTCCCTTTCTTACCTGGTCAGCAACAACTCAATTCAAAAGTTTGACAGGGAAGATGTAATGTGAGAATCCTTGACGCAAATGAAGCGTTTTGGATTATTATGGGTGTATTTGTTCTCTCTTTAATGTGTAGCTGAAGGCACTGAGCACTTTCCAGCCCTTTTCTCCGCACTCTCAGTTTTTCCAAATCAATTTTCATATACGTGTATGTTTGCTTTAAATAGACCAAGATATGAAAACCTGGAGCTGCAATACAAATCAAAGTCTTTCCATATGGTATTCCTAGGTCTAGCACAGCAAGAAAGCTTAACCTTATGAGTTATGCTGTACTGAGAGAAGTATGCTAAAGGGATGGTGGTTTATGTGGCCTCTACTCCAGGGGCTATCAGAGAAGCTGAGAGGTGCCTGAGTCTGAAACAGGGACCAGACCTATCTTGGAGTAGAGACATAACATCTGGCTCTTAGAGTGGTAGCACAGGACACTGACAACCTTCTAGTAATTTTCCCTTGCTTAGATTGCATGAGAAGCCAAACTTCCATCTGCAATTGTTAGTTGTTGTTGAGTTGCCTCCGACTTACGGTGACCTTATGCTGTCTGGTCCTGTACCATCTTCATGACAATTGGTATATTTTGGTCCATTGTTGAGACTCTGTGTCAACCCATCACCTTGAGGGCTTCCTTCATTTTCACAGACCTTCTGTTTTAGCAAGGTGCTGTAGCATAAACACTAGACAGCAAGGTCAGCGGTTCAAACTCACCAGCCGCTCTTTGGAAACCCCATGAAGGGTCACTCTGAGTCAGAACCAACTTCACGACACTTAACTACAACAACTACTTTAGCAAACATGATGTTCTTTTCTAGTGATTGTTCTTTAGTGATGTGTCTAAAGTGAACAAAGTGAAATCTCCCTTTCCTAGCGTTTAAGGAACACTCTAGTTGTATTTTGTTGAATAGGATTAAAAAAATAATAATCATAGAGAGATACTCAGGTAGTTTATGGTCATGTAATCATGGCATGGCACAAAAGTAAGATCTCACATTTACTTAGAACCAGAGAATCAGAAATAGCAATTACAATTATAATATTAGTTCAAGGAGTAAAGTTCAGATCTTTAGACTTCAGGATTTTGCTTTTAATGGGAGATTCCCAGGGGAAGGCTTAACCACAGCTTGAACTTGGCTGAGATCTCTCATAGCTAGGGTTCAAGCAAGGTCAGTAGCAGTGGACAGAGTTTCAGTTCCATCTCTGCCTTCTCTCAGTGAATGAACTGAAATTTAGGGCTTATATATGTGCCCTGGACCCCGGGTGTGGTGCTGTAGGGTTAGCACTGGACTGCTAACCACAAGGTCGGCATTTCAAACCCACCAACCGCTCCTCAGAAACCCCATGCAGGATTGCTACGAGTCAGAACCAAATCAACGGAACTTAATAACAACATATTTGACCTGGTGATGTAATGAATTATATGTAGTGGATTACTGCAAGGTCAGCAGTTCAAATTCACCAGCTGCTTCGTGGGAGGATGAAACTTTTTGCTCCTATAAAGATTAACAGCCTTCAAAACCCTATGTTAGAGAATAAGATCCCCGAGGAACTGGATTGAACCTCAGCATAGTGATCCTGCTTGGTCACCTTAGAGCAGGTGGTGGGCCCGCAACGTCGGGCGCATGGGGTCCCCAGCTGATCTCCTCCCTCCCTGCCTTCCTCGGATGGCGGCTGTTTATGCTGGACGTGTGGCCAGAGACGGGTAAGGATC
>NW_006408527.1:19385500-19386531 GCF_000296735.1 Chrysochloris asiatica
AAACAAAAAAAAAACCCTATTTAAGGTCACTCTGATTTGGAACCAACTCCATGGCACACCACCACCACCAACTTTCAGAGACAGGTCAGCAGGCATTTCTTCCAATCCTATCTTAGGCTGGATGCTCTGCTGAAATGTGTCTACCAGGGGTGATACTGTTGGTATTTGAAATACCAGGTGGCATAGCTTCTAGCATCAAAGCACCCAACAGACAAGCCACTATGATATGACAAATTAACAGACAGGCAGGCATTGGATGAAAGCTTGTTAGTAAGCCACAAATCAGACCTGCTGGGGCCTCCCAGACTTATCTAGCTGGAGCAGGAGAGGGGAGAGTGGGAATTGGCTCCCACTTTACTTGTAACTCTGGGATCACATATGGGCTATCCATAAAGGGGCTGGAGACTCAGTCTTGACCCTCAAAACTGCTTGCTGACAACTGGTTGGAGAAGATGTAGGTCAGGACCTTGTGGGAATGGACATTTTTGCAGTGTTCATCGTACTTCCCATTCCTTTATGAAATGAAGAAGGATGCTCTTTTCAGTATTCTTTTCTAATGTGGGAAGAGTCATTCTGCAGTACTTAAGTTGTTCAGTGCTAACAAGTTGGTTTCTGAGGAGTAGCTGGTAGGTTTGAATCACCGACCTAGCAATTAGCAGTCCACTGGTTATCCTACAATGCCACACCAGGACTCTAGTATGTAAGTAACTCAAGTGAATTCCCAGTAAATAAAACTAGTGTGGCACTGTAGGAGAAGCACTAGACTGGTAACCTCAAGGTTGACAGTTCTAATCTACCAGCAGTTCCTTGGAAACCCTATACAGAGTAGCTCTGTGTTGAACTGGACTTGATAGCACAAAGCAAATAGCAACAAAAGTACCTGAGGATAATGAAACTTGTTCATTCAAGAGATAAAACTTCCCACCTTCATGTTTTTATGGTTTCCCTTGTTATATTATACATGAACGGCTCAAACTGTACTGTACTGTTGTTGTTGTTGTCAGGTGCCATTGAGTCGGAACTGACTCAGC
>NW_006408527.1:19388726-19390557 GCF_000296735.1 Chrysochloris asiatica
TGCCCACTTTCTCCTATAGTGTAGTCTTTTCAGACATGAACAAATCTATAAACAAGTGCTTCCCAAGGTGTGATTCTGAGTACCATCAGGCCTACAAGCTCTTCCTCCAAAGGAAGGCAGCAAGCACATGCTTCCCTTCCCAGTTTACACATCACATTAAAGCCTGCACCTAGAAAACCTGCTGAAATTGGCTATGCCTCACATTCCTTAAATTTATTTGTAAAAATACTTTTCCAAACAAGGTTTATTCATAGGCTGTAGAATTTATGTTTCTAGGATTACATGTTTGTTCAGAATCACTGGTTTAAGCTTCTAATATATGAAAAGGTGCCCTGGTGGTACAGTGGTTAAGTGCTTGACTGCTAGTCAAAAGATTGGAGATTCAAACCCACCAACCCCTCTGTGGGAGAAAGATGTGACAGTTGGCTCCTATAAAGATTTACTGTTGGAAATCATATGAGGTAGTTCTTCTCTGTTCTGTAGGTTTGCCTTAAGTTGGAATCTACTTGAAGGCAATAGAGATAATATACAGAGTCCCTCCCTAGGGGGTGCAAATTGTTAATGAGCTCAGCTGTTAATCAAAAGGCTTGAGCTTCAGTAATGCCTCAGGAGAAAGTGCTAACAATCTACTTCTAAAAAATCAGTCATTAAAAGCCATATGGACCCAAAGACTGTACCCCTTAGACACACTTGGCCTTGAATTTAACTCACCCCTGGGGAGCAACTTTCAGCCAAACAATAAGCAGGCCTACAGCATGAATAAGGATTCTTAGTGGTGCAGTGGGTTAGGCAATGGGCTGCTAGTCACAAGGTTGGTGGTTCAAAACCACCAGCTGCTCTGCAGGAAAAAGATGGCCATCTTGTCCATAAAGATTTACAGTCATGAAAACCCCTGGAGCAGTTGTACTCTGTCCTACAGGGTTATTATGAGTTAGAACCAACTCATGGCAGTGGAATCACTGGGGAATAAAGTGAATAATAACAGCAGAGAAGAATGTATTCTTCAGTACAGTCAACCATACAAGACCCAAAGGGCATTTACCCAAAACAAAGCACAGAAGGCAGGAAAGAGCAGGAAAAGACAGACAAATGGAAACAGGGGACCCGGGTTGGAAGTGGGAAGAGTGCTGTAACACTGAAGGGATTACAACCTTTTCACATGTGTAGACATTGTTGAGTGGAAAACCAACTTGATCTGTAAACTTTCACCTTAACAACAATGAAAAATAAAGCAAACAGATCAGTACAACAATAACAACAACAACTAAAGGACATCTTGGTTGTTTCGAATTTTTGGCAATCAATAAAACAGCTATAAACCCCACCCTTACCCACCCCCAAGAAAGAAAGAAAACCCTGTGGAGCACAGTTCTACTCAGACACATGGAGTCTCGCATCTAGGTAATGCATAGATAATGTTAGGTCAAATAAAAGTGAAACAAACAGATTTGGTAGAGGATTTTTTTTTAAAAGAATGAAGACCAAGAAGCGGATCCTAATTGTTTGTAAATTCCTTAAATTCACTGTGGTAAAAAAAAATAAATGCAATAATTAAAAAAAAAATGCTTTTAATGACTAGGTGACACAGTATCAAATCCCTGAAACTCTACACCCCTCCAGCCCGCAGAACTGTAGCCCAGTCTGGTACACTCCATTGTTGTAAAATCAGGGTCTCCATCAGCCCCCACGACAGCTGCAGTATTTAAAAACCGTCCCCTAGATAGAAACTGCTGCAGTGTGCAGTGTTCTCGGAAGTGAAAATGCTCAGGAGAAAGGACCCCCAGTTCAAACTTGTTCGTCCCCTTGAGCCCTGGTCTGAACCCCTCAAGTC
>NW_006408527.1:19391138-19392559 GCF_000296735.1 Chrysochloris asiatica
AACAATTGTTTCGTTCTGCTGTGCATAGAGTCGCTATGAGTCGGTACTGACTCGGCACCTAACAACAACAGCAAATCTTTATGGGAGCAGAAAGCCTCATTTTTCCCTCACAGAAGGGCTGGTAGTTTCAAACTGCTGACCTTGAGGTTAGCAACCCCACTTATAATCACTAGCTAAGGCTCACAATGCAAGCAAACTGTTCTTGTTTTACCCCTGGAGATTATTTTCCACTTCAAGGGGGTGTCACATGATGAACTGGACTGAAAAGTGAGCCAAAGCAAGCAGGGAAATTGTTTCAAATTCTATTCCACCCACAAAATTTGCATTGCTCCTGTTGACGCTTGTCAACTGCCGCCAGGCCCTTTCTGTCACCTTCTCCCACAAAGGAACACTCACTGTGTGAAGATGTGTGTGTTTACATTCAACCTAATGATCACGAATTTCAGGGTTTTTTATAGAAACTTATAAAAAAAATAGAAATGATAGGTGAAATGTATTTCATTTAAGCTCATCAGCTGATTTTTTTCAAGGTCTGATACATGGCATGCTTAAGATTAAGCACAGGCTTAATTTTATCACTAAGAATTACAAGAATCAGGTAAGATACACCATTAAACAAAGGAGTCAGTCTTGGGAAATGTCATTGTAATCAGCTATACTAAGATCCAGAATCTACTACTTAAAAGACCTGTATTTGAACTGGCTGTTAAGGTAAGTGCCATCAAATTGGGTTCTGACCCATAGCAACCCTATATAGGGTTTCCAAGGAGCAGCTGGTGAACTTGAACCAGAGGCCTCCTGGTTCAAGTGCATTATAATTTTATTTATTAGCTTTTTATTGTGATTCAAGTGAAAGTTTACAGAGCAAATTGGTTATCCATTCAACAATTCACATATATTTTGTTTCATGGCATTGATTGCAACCCCCACATTCTAACAGAAGTTTTCTCACTTCCCTCCTGTGCTTACCTTTTCCATTAGTCCTTCTTTGCTGTCTTTTCCTACCTTTTGAGCTTCATTGTTGTGGTTAAGTGCCATAGAGTCAGTTCCAACTCATAGAGACCTTATATAGGGTTTCCTAGGAGTGGCTGGTGGGTTTGAACTGCTAATCTTGAGGTTAGCAGTCCAGTGCTTATCCAACAGCATGATACCAGGTCTCCTTTTGAGCTTCATCCCTGGGTAAATACTGCTTATTTATTTATTTATTTAATCTCCAATGGTTGATTATTCTAATAAGTGCATCCTTAGTGTAGTCCTTATAGACCTGTCTATTGTTGGGCTGAAAGCTGAGCCATGGGGTAACTTCAGTTCTAGGCCAATGTCATCTTGTTGTTGTTGTTGTTGTCAGGTGCCATCGAGTCGGAACTGACTCATAGCGACCCTATGCACAGCAGAATGAAACAATGTTCGATCCTGGGCCA
>NW_006408527.1:19394100-19400656 GCF_000296735.1 Chrysochloris asiatica
CGTGTTCTTCCCTTTTGGTTTTCTAACTCTAAATCTTTGCATATTTTATTATAGTATTTGGCTTTATCTTCTCGAGCTGATCTTTGAAATTTCCTGTCATCTTAGGGTCATAGTTAGTCTCTGTCAGATCAGTATGCCTGGTCTTTTAAATTTTATTTTATAGTTATGAGTTTTGTTCCATATTTTTCTCCCACTCTACCCAGGACCTTCTATTGTGATCCCTTTCAAAGTGGTCAGCTGTGGTAGACAGCTACCATCCAGCTCTTCTGGTCTCAGGATAATGGAGTCTGAGGCTTGCATGCTCTGTTAGTCCTTGTTTCCATGTGTTCTTGAGTTTCTTCAGTCTTCTATGCTCTGCTCCGGATGAGGAGAGGCCAATGGTTGCTGAACTGGCTATATATATGTGTGTGTTGTTGTTAAGTGCCATCAAATTGGTTCTGACTCATAGCAACTCTAGGGTTTCCAAGGAGAGGCTGGTGAACTTGAACAGCCAATTTTGCAGTTCAAAGTGATATTGCAGTCCAGTGTATTAACCTATATATATATACACACACACACATATGTTTTAAGCATTTTAAGCATTTAAGATTTTACTTTCAGATACTATTAGATAACCAAGAATGTACTTGATATACAAATGATGAAGAGTCCTTTTACTCTAGAGCTGCCAACTTGTAGCAGCCAGTCATCATATCTATGTTAAATATAATTCTGTAGGTTCTATCACATCTCTATGGAATTCTAGTAGTGTAGTGGTTACAAATCCGGCTGTTAACCTCAGGGTCTACAGTTCAAAACTACCAGTCATTCTGCAGGAGAAAGATGAGGCTTTCTGCTCCTGTAAAGATTTACAGCCTCAGAAACCCTATGGAGGACTGTTATGAGTTGGAACTGACTTCATGACACACCACCACCACAATCACATCTCTACCTCTGGATAGTATTTTAGTTTTCACAGTTATCCATTCTCATTCTATAAGTCCTGGTGTGGCTCTGTAGGATAAGCACTTGGCCACAAGGTCGGTTTGAACCATAAGGTTGGTGGTTCAAACTCACCAGCCACTCTTCAGGAACCCTATACACTGCCGCTATGAATCAGAACTGACTCTATGGCGCTAAACAATGTCAATCAGCAAGCGTTTGAATATATTTTAATTGTTTAATACAATCCTAGAAATGGAGATATCTTTGAAATCATACTCAGACATGAGGTTGCATTTCAACTTCGCAATTTATTAACTATGTGGCCTGGAATTAAGTTCTCAACATCGATGAAACTGTCTATAAAATACTACAGAATACTAAACATGGTGCCTAGCACAGGTGGATTCTTCCTTGCCTCAATCTGCACAGTCACATGAGTCCTCTCTCTCGTGCTACTGAGGCTCTGATTATCTGTGTAATTAAAACTCCTCTGTGTTCCTGCAGTTTCTTTTTGTTCAAATGTGTTATTGTAAATTGGGTGAAGGATTATAGAGCAGAGATCAGTTTTCTATTCATACACATTTCGTTTCATCTCATTGATTGCAATCCTCGCAATGTAACATCACTTATCCCACTTTCTCCTTGTGTCTCCTAACCCTCATGAAATCTGTCCTTGGGTAAATGCTACCCTTTTGATTTCACATGATTGATTATCTTAAGCGCATACCTCCCTAGTGTTATTGTTCTCCCTATAGACCCGTCTATTATTTGGTTGAAATTTGAGCCATGGGGGTGTGTTCATCTTCAGACTTAAGGCCCTGATCTCAGGGGTTCCACCAGTCTCTAGCTGACCATTAAGCCTGGTCTTTTTATGATTCTGAGTTTTGTGCCACATTTTTCTCCCACTCTAACCAGGACCTTCTAATGTAATCCCTTTTAGAGCAGTTGATAGTGGTAGGTGGGCACCATCTAGTTCTTCTGGCCTCTGGGTTTTGGAGACTGATGTTCGAGTTGCTTATTATTCCACTGAACTATTTCCACGTGTCTTTGATTTCCATGAACTGGCTAAATATCTTTAAATCAGAAAAATGATCCACGGTGTGTCTGGTTAAGAATTTGTAACATGCATTCATACTTCTCATAATTTTCT
Source organism: Chrysochloris asiatica (assembly GCF_000296735.1). NCBI lineage: Eukaryota > Metazoa > Chordata > Mammalia > Afrosoricida > Chrysochloridae > Chrysochloris > Chrysochloris asiatica. The sequence continues at coordinate 19,396,175 of NW_006408527.1, forward strand.
AGAAAGGGAATGTGATACCTATTCATCAAAATAAAATCCTCAGAATAAAACACTTTTCAGTCCTCCACAAAGTTAAAGAACTCTTTTAGCTTTTGGTTCCATGTAAATGAAGTGTTTTCCTGTTCAGAATAAGCCTATCCTTAACATAGTTGAAATACTACTTAAACAGTGATTCTATTAAGTAAAATAATCATGGTTCAGAAACTACATTTGGTTTTATAGTGTGTGAATGAGTATCTTTGGTTTAACCAATAATCAAATTCCATGTTTTTCTCTGTAATAACCATGTATCAAATGGTGTCTTTAGATTGTTGTGAACAGGAATTCCATTCAATCTCCTGCTCCTCTTTGACTATGTTGACTGCTTAATGGGACACTTTTATCTACAACCTGTCTAAGCCAAAGCAAATTTATTGATGGGACATCACATCATTAAAATATATCTTTTAAAGTTTAGTATGGTCAGGAAAAGGGCTACCTGTGTGACACAAAAAGTTAAGTGCTTTGGTTGTTAACTGCAAGGTTGGAGTTTGTGTCCACCCAGAGGAACCTTGGAAAAAAGACCTGACAATCTACAAAAGACCAGTCATGGGAAACACTGCGGAGCACAGTTCTACTGTAAAGTATGTGGAGTAGCTATTGGTGGGCATCTGAATTCACTGACCATCAACTCATTTTTGTTTATTTTAATGATCAGGAAAATGGGGCTGCTGCAGACCAATGTTTGTGCTGCAACCTCTTGGGCTCATAAGAAAATACGTCATAAGGTTAGGGGAGGAACACTTGAAGGAGACAGTGTTTATGTGAATACTTTATACTTCTTAAATGAGGTGGCAGGCTGGGGAGTGCAGACCCTTTGGAGAATTTTATGAAAAATTTGGACCCTCTTCCCAGAAAAAAAGCCACATACACAAAAAAATTTTGTAGACACATCTAGGGTTTTCTGGCAACCTCAAGCATATCCACCAAGAGTAGGCCGTTTTAGAGAATCATTAGAAAGTGAAGTTACTCAGAAGAAAAATCTTGGCATTAAGTGATTTTTAGTTCAAAATTGACAGTGTTTGAAAGAAAGAAAGAAAAACACCCTAGAAACACACACACACACACACACACACACACACACACACAAAATCCTTCTACAAGCATACAAAACCTACAACCCACTAAACTTTCCCCTGCAGCAGAGAATGTCTGGACTCTTCTCAAAATTAATCAATGGGAAAGTCTCCCTAGGAATTCTGGGTGGCACAAGTATTTCCAACAGTATTTAAATCCTTTCACTGGTGAGTTTGGGATCAGGTGACAAGATCTGGCAGTCTACTTGTTTAGCTTATAGAACTACTTCCTGTTTCTACAAATATTTTAGCAGCATGGGTGGCAGGGAGCAGTCGGCTGCTGCTAACTTGTTTTGAGCTTAATTCTGGCTCTCCAGAAGGCAGCTTTCCCTCATCTCTCCTCAAATGGAGCCAAACATTCCATGTCCTCCAAGGGCAAAATCCTGGGAGCAGCTGAGATGCTTCCTCCTAATGGGATGATTGGTAGGCACCTAAAGAGGTATCCATCAGCCCAGTTTGTCCAACACTCTAGATTCTTCACCTGTTGGTGTGACCAAGGTATATTAACCCAGTAGTACTCAGGACCCCACACACTTCCCATCCATGGAAGTGCTCTGAGACCCCCCCTTGTATGGGCTGTGTTCTTAAGGGGTCAGTGATTTTCTACAAACAGTTTAGTAACCAAATCTGGCAACTCAGTCTCCTCCGGAAATGAGTCTCCCATCGTGCTTTTCATCCTCATTGAATTGGATTTTTATCTTTGTTGTTACTCTTGAACATTGTCATTATTTTACAGAGGAACAAAGAGCCTAGTGCACTGTGAGCATTGTTACCAGTTAGCAGCAATTTGAACAACTGATCTTTGTTATTATTTCATGGAGGAAAAAGGGCTCCAATGTTATTACTTGAACCCAGGGACATCGAGTCTGTTCTTACTCACAGTAACCCAGGACAGAGTAAAACTGCCGTATCCAGTTTCCAAGGCTGTAATCTTTATGGAGTCTTGGTGAAGCACTGGGCTTCTAACTACAAGGTTAGCAGTTCAAACCTACCAGTCTCTCCTCAGAAACCCTATACAGGATTGCTATGAGTCAGAACTAACTCAAAATGAGGAGAAACAGAAGCAAACATCCATTTATAATTGCAACATGGAATGTAAGAGGTATGACTCTAGGAAACTTGAAGGCATCAAAAATGAAACCGAATGCATAAAGATAGATATCCTAGGCATCAGTGAGCTGAAATAGATAGGTATTGACTATTTTGAACAATCATATAGTGTGCTATACTAGAAAAGAAAAATTGGAGAAGAGTGGCATCACATTCATCATCAAAAAGAGCATTTCAAGATCTATCTTGAAGTACAGTGCTGCCTATCATAGACTAATATCCATACCTCTACAAGGAAAACCAGTTAAGGCCAATATTATTCAAATCTATGCACCAATCACTAAAGGCAATGGTGATGAAACTGAAGAATTCTGCCAGTTTTTTAGTCTAAAACTGATCAAACATGCAGACAAGATGCATTGATAATTACTGGTGATTAGAATGCAGAAGTTGGAATCAACAGTTGGAAAATATGGCCTTGGTGATAGAAAGCATATTGGAGATTGCATGATACAATTTTGCAAGACCAATGAATTATTCATTGCAAATACCTTGATTTAACAACATAAAAAGGGTATAGCAGTTCAAAACTACCAGCGGTTCCACAGGAGAAAAGATGAGGCTTTTTGCTCTAGTAAAGATTCACAGCCTCAGAAACCCTATACAGGGTCACTATGAGTCAGAACAGACTCCACAGCACCATACACATGGACCTCACCGGATGGAATACACAGGAATCAAACTGACTACATCTGTGGAAAAAGACAATGGAGAAGCTCAATATCATCAGCTAAAGCAAGGCCAGGGGCAGACTGTAGACAGACCATCAACTGGTCATATGCAAATTCAGCAAAAGCTGAAGAAAATTAAAACAAGTCCACAGAGCCAAAATATGACCTTGATTATATACCAACTGAATTTAGAGACCATGTCAAGAACAGATCTGACGCATTAGACATTAATGACCGAAGGTCAAAAGAGTTGTGGGATGACGTCAAGAACATCATACAGGACTTCCAGAAAGATAATGGACTAGGCAAACATACTCACTACACAGATTCTTTGCAACAACGAGACAAGAGAACAAATGAAACAGACACAGATGAAAATCTAGGAACCCTGAACTTTAGAGGAAAGTTTAGAGAAGTAGATTGAGTGCTTGTTGGGAGGAGAAGTTGAGCAGGGATGGCAAGAGAGGGAGACCGCCTAGTGTACAGTTGGCCAGATGTGGCACGACCATCTTGTGAGCAGCTTTGGCAACAGAAGGTAGCCTGGCAAAGCAGATTCACACAGGTGATAGGAAAGGTGCTGGTCTTTCTTTTTCCCAGGTTCCTCTGGCAACCAGAGGGGTGGTCAGTTCCCACCCTCATCCATTTCCAGCAAAGACCCTGCTCTCTGGGAGTTTGGAGCCACGTGGATGGTAACCACACCAGTGTGATATGGGGTCTTGTGCACAGCTTTGGTGCCTGGATTCAGGTGGGCTTGCTTCCAGATCTACAAAACCTGCAGAGCCACCAGACAGCATTTAATCAGTCACTCTGTCCCCAGCTGCCCTGTGTTCCTAACAGACACTGAAACCAAATCCATCATAAGCCTCCATGAACTGTGTCAGGATTGAGTGCCCTGAACATAGATAACACTGAGGTCAATAGAAGCTCCATCTAGGGTCAGGAACTCCGCATTCACATGCCTCCTACACCCACCTTCTTAGACCTCTGGTTTGCAGGATTCCTTCCAGAATTTTCTCCTCTCTGGGTCCAATAACTGCACTGTTTTTTTGTTTTGTTTTAAGGTTTGCTTTTTTGTTTTGTTGTTTTTGTTTGTTTATTCTTTTACATCCTTCCATTTCTCTTTGCATTCCCTTCAATTTTACCCTTCCTATCTCTGCTTTTGTTTTTCCTTCTTTTCATCTGTTTCTCATTCCCCCCCCCCTTTTTTTTTTTGCCCCCATTTTGGTTTTTTTACAACTCTCTCACTTTCTTTGTTGATCTTCCCTCTCCCTGGTTTTTCCAAGTGTTTAAAACAAAATTTCTTCCTTTTACTTCTTCTTCTTTAGCTCCATTTTCCTGTCCCTCTTTTCTCTTTTTAGTTATTCTTAAGTGTTTTCTTTTATTTCTTCCTTTTATAGTCTTTCTTATTTGAGGAGCACAAACAGTGAACAAAAACTGTGTACATGCTTCAATTCTCTAACTCCATGGATAGGAGACAGTTATTGAGAGCCTACGGCACACAGCCACCAAGGACAAATCAGTGTACAATCATCAATTAAATCCAAATATGACAACCCCACAATGCCCTGGAGACAGCAGACAATTTT
>NW_006408527.1:19401436-19455535 GCF_000296735.1 Chrysochloris asiatica
ACTCACCAGCTGCTCCTCTGAAAACCTATACAGGCTTGCTGTGAGTTGGAACCAACTCAGTGGCACTTAAAAACAATAACAGCAGAACACTCAGAAAAAAAGAATGAAAAACTCTGAAGAAAGCCTAAGAGGTATGTAGGACACCATGGAGAGGAACAACTTATGGATGATTGGAATTCCAGAAGAGGGAGAGACAATAAAAAGCACAGAGAAACTTTTAAGAGTTGTTGAAAGAAAAATTTCCTAACATCATGAAAGACGAGATGATAAGCATACAAGAAGCTGAACAAACCCCAAAGAGGATATAGATCCCAAAAGAAAATCACCAAGAAATATCATAATCAAACTTTCCAAAACCAAAGGCAAGTAAGAATCCTGAGAGCAGCTTGAGAAAAACGAAAAGTTACCCACAAAGGAGTAACCAGTAAGACTAAGCTCTGACTTCTCAGCAGAAACCATGCAGGCAAGAAGGCAGTGGGATGACATATTAAAAGTTCTGAAAGAGAAAATATTGCCAACCAAGAGTCATATATTCAGCAAAGTTATCCATTAAATACGATGGTAAAATTAGGATATTTCCTAAAAAAACAGAAATTAAAGGAATTTGTAATGACCAGACCAACTTTACAAAAAAAAAAAATGCTAAAGGGTGTCTTTGGACTAAGAACCAACAACAACAGACAACAACCTGAGATTGCCATACTGACAATACTTCTGAGAATTCAATTCAGTATAGAAATATTTAAAGTAAAACAGACCTATAAGACTGAAAATAGGGAACCAGAGATATTAATTTATAATGAAGTCAACTACAAAGCAAAAAGAGGAAATAGTGTAGACACAGAACTTCCAAATGGCAAAGAAGTCAAATAGATTCCAAGATAAAACCAACTGTTTTAAGCAGGGGAGAAAATTTAATAAGTTATAAGATAGCCTCAAAAAAAAAACAAAACACAAAACCTAATACACCTGCACATCAAAATTAAAAAGGACAATCAGAAAGATTTAGTAAACATTTACATAACAGAAATGAAAATGAAAAGCAAACCAACAAACAAAATGAACCCAGTACAGAAAATTATGTGGAACAATGAAACCAGCAGCGACACACATACAAAAACACACACAGCAAAATAACAGCCATCGATTCATGCCTAATTAATGATAATTACACTGAATATAAGTGGATTAAATATACCAGTCAAGAGATGGAGCATAATGGATAAGAAAACAGCGTCCTACAATATGCCATCTACAAGAGGCACATCAAAAGGATGGAGGTAGCCTAAGTGTCCAACAATGGAGGAGTGATTAAAAATACTTTGGTACAAACACACAGTGGAATGCTACACAACGTTGAAGAATGACAATGAATCTGTGAAACACCTCACAATATGGATAAACCTGGAGGTCATTATGCTGAGTGAAATTAGTCACAAAAGAACAAATATTGTATGACACCAATGTTGTAAAAAGTTAAGAAAAGGGTCTCTTGATAAACAATCTATGATGGTTACGGTGAGGTGGAGGTGCGGGTAAGCAGGAAGAATTATTCACAGATAGAAGAATTGATGCCTTTGAATTGTGGTGTTGGAGGAGAATACTAAAAGTGCCATGGACTGCCAAAAGAACCAATAGATCTGTTTTGGAAGAAGTACTCCTTTGAGGCCAGGATGGCTAAACTTCGTCTCTCATACTTTGGACATATTGTCAGGAGGGAACAGTCGCTAGAGAAGGATGTCATGCTGGGTAAGATGGAGGGTCAGAGAAAAAGAGGAAGACCCCCAACGAGATGGATTGGCCAGGTGGCATCATTGATGGCGTCAAGTGTGGCAGCGGTAGTGAGGTTGGCCCAGGATTGGACATTGTTTTGTTCTGCTGTGAATGGGGTCACTATGAGTCGGTTCTGACTTGATGGCACCTGACAACAACAACAACAACAACAACATGGGTGAGAGGGCAGGCAATATACAAGAGGGAGATTAGCAGAGGAAATATGAAGGTAGCGGGACGCACAGGGAAGAATGCAATAAAGTGAATAGCGGTAAATACTATTAGCTGATGGTACATGGAAGGGATTTTAATCATTGTAATGAAGCAAAATATATGATTTGTTGAATGTAAAACTGATGACCTGCTCTGTAAACCTTCACTCAATTCACAATAAAATGTTAAAAGGTAAGAAAAAAGAACATCATGAAGGAAGAAAGTAAAAGTTCATTGAAAAGAACAGGAAAGGAAGACCAAAGCAGATGTCAGAAGACACTCTGAAACTTGCTTGTTAGTGTAGAGAAGCTAATGCAGTGTAAAGTAGTGAGGAAGTAAAAGAGCTGAACAGAAAACTCAAAGGGCAACTTGACAAGACAAAGTCAAGTATTGTAATGAAATGTGCACAGACCTGGAATCAGAAAACCAAAAGAGAAGAACTGAAGAAAAAAATGAAAGCCTTGAGTTGCAATATTGAAGGATTCTATGGGCAGGAGCTCCGGTAGTGTAGTGGTTACAAATTGAGCTGCGAATCTCACATTCAGCAATTCGAAACTACCAGCTGTTCCGCGGGAGAAAGATGAGGTTTTCTGCTCTCGTAAAGATTTACAGCCTCGGAAAGCCTTTATAGGGTCACTATGAGTCGGAACGGACTCCATGGCAAGTACCAAAAACAACAAACTGGGCAGGATCAGGCAGTGTTTCATTCTGCCGTGCATAAGGTCGCTATGGGTCAGTACCGACTCGATGGCACTTAACAACAACAATGGGCAAAATGGTGTCCTGGTGTGGCCCTATGGTTTAATGCACTGGATTACAAGGTTGGTTTGAGCCGCAAGGTCAGTGATTCAAGCTCACCAGCTGCTCCTTGGAAACTTTATACAGGTTCGCTATGAATTAGAACCAACTCAACGGCACTTAACAACAACAACGGACAAAATATTGAATGATGCAGGAAATATCAAAGGAAGATGTAAGGAATGCACAGAGTCATTGTACTAAAAAGAATTGATGAATGTTCAACCATTTGAAGAGGCAGCATATGATCAAGAACTGTACAAGATGCCCTGAAGGCATTGGTGAAAAACAAGGTTCTGGGAATTGACAGAATACAAACTAAAATGTTTCAGTAAACTGATACAGAACTGGAGGCACTCATCTACACCAAGAACTCTGGAAGACTGCTACCTGGCCAAACAATTGCAAAAGATCCAAATTTGTGCTTATTCCAAAGAAAGGAGACTGAACAGAATGCAAAAATCATAGACTGATTCATCTCAGTGGAGGTGTTTCTCTTTTTCATTGACCCTTCACTTTCCCAAGCACATTGTCCTTCTCCAGGGACTGGCCCTTCTTGGCAATATGTCTTTCTATCCTCCCTTCTAAGTAGCGTCCTGACTGTACTTCCAAGACAGATTTTTTTGTTCTTCTGGCAGACCATGGTACTTTCCATATTCTTCTTTAACATCGCAATTTAAGTGCATTGATTCTTTTATGATCTTTCTTATTCATTGTCCAAATTTCATATGTATATGAGGTGATTGAAAATACTTAGGCTTAGGTCAGGTGCACCTTAGTCCTCAAACTGACATCTTTGCTCTTTAACATTTTAAAGAGGCCTTTTGCAGTAAACGGCCTAATGCAATATGTGATTTGATATCTTGACTGCTGCGTCCACGATCACTGATAGTTTTATTATTGTTCTTAAGTCTGTACGGTTGGTTCCTACTCATAGTTATCCTGTATAGAGTTTCCGAGGAGCGGCTGGTGAGTTTGAACTGCCAATCTTGTGGTTCAAATTGATTTGCGGCCCAGTGCTTTTTCTATAGCACCACACTGTAGATCCAAACAAAATAAAATTTTTGTCAACTTCAATCTTTTCTCCATTTAACATCATGTCCAGTAACATTGGTCCAGTTGTGATGATTTTGTTTTCTTTACATTGAGGTGCAATCTATACTATAGGCTGTAGTCTTTAATCTTCATGAGTATTTCAAGTCCTCTTCACTTTTAGCAAGCAAGTTTATGTCATCTGCATATAGCATGTTGTTAATGAATCTTCCTCCAATTCTGATGCCACGTTTTTCTTTATATAGTCCAGCTTCTTGGATTATTTGTTCAGCATACAGGCTGAATAAATATGGGGAAAGAATACAACCCTGGCACACATCTTTCTTGATTTTAAGCCATTCAGTGTCCTGTTGATCTAATGATGCAGACATATCCTTAAAAACTAAACCAACTACTATCAAGTTGATTTTGACTCATAGCAATGTTGTATAGTGTTTCCAAGGTTGTAAAATTTTACAGGAGCAAACAGCCTCCTCTCCTTACTAGTAGTGACTGGTGAGGTTCAACAACTATCCTTATGATCAGCACTCCAATGCTGATCCCACAGTGCCACCAGGGATCCTATCTGCATTATTACTATTATTATCTTCTTCAGACTTTAGATTACAATGAGGTTAACAATGTTCATATAATATGTCTGGTAGTGTAGTGGTTACGAGTCGAGCTGCGAACCGCAAGGTCATCAGTTCGAAACTACCAGCTGTTCCGCGGGAGAAAGATGAGGCGTTCTGCTCCCGTAAAGATTTACAGCCTTGGAAACCCTGTACAGGGTCACTATGAGTCGGAACCGACTCCATGGCACGCAGCCACCACCATATAATATGTCAAAAATAAGTTCCCAAATAGCAAACATTCCATAGGCTATGGCTGGGTGTAACTTGACCCCATGTAGTCACTAGCTCAATGGCATGGAAACTTCTCAGAATAGAGAGTGCTTCCCACTGACTGAAAATCCAAACATCCTTCATAGATCTGGTCCCCATTCTCAACCAGAATACCCATCTCTCTCCTGTGGTTCAAATATGGCCTTTTGTCAAAGATCAGTTCCTTACTTTTGTGAAACCCTCCTAGTGATATTCTTTTCTCTCCTTTACACTGAATTCAACTTTTTGTAGGCATACACTTTTCTTAAGTACTTAAGAAAAGTGCAAATTTCTTGAGAATAATGATATCATGGAGTCCTGGTGTGGCTCTGTGGATTAATACGCTGGGCTACAAGGTTGGTTTAAACAGCAAGGTTGGCATTTCAAGGTCACCAACCACTCCTTGCAAACCCTATACAGAGGCGCTGTGAGTTGGAACTGGCTCAATAGAACTTAACAACAACAATGATATGACTGTAATTGTGCTTGAGAAAACATTATTTTCCTACCAAACTGAACTTCTCATGAATGCACTAAATGCATGTGCATATAAATATCTAAAGTCCCACATTGTCCGATGTAATTACTGGTTGATGCCATAGATAAGGTACCTGTGGTTTTTAACACAAAGTTAACTCCACCTTAAATACAGATCATCTCTAAAATTCATCAACTTTTACAGGTTCTAGTCCAGACTTCTTAAACCAAACAATTGGGGTAACGAAAATTAGACTAAGAATGACTGATTTATTGAAGGGGAAAATACTTCTAGAGCATGTCTTTTTATCAGGCCAAACTTATTAAAAGTCTGATACTTCAAAGGCTTTTCAAATAGATTTTCCCTGTAGGGAGAGAATATATGAGGATCATTTCCATTCTCATTGCAAGTCAGTGTGAAACAGCATCCTAGTCGCAACACCTTTTAGGAGAGGGCAGCGGGAGGCTATTCCAAAGAGATGTGCATCCTCTGAAGGCAAGGTGGTGGTGCTGGGCCCAAGGAGGGGTACTTTGAAAAGAAGTTCCAGAGAAGTAAAGACTTACAGTTGGTTCCAATCAGGATTCAAGTAAACTCCAAATGCAGAAGCAATGACCTTTCCATGGTAAATTGTTTCTATCTATCAATCTAGCAGGTCATTTACTACCTTTCAAGGCTGAGGTTCATGCTGAAGACAACTGAGTATCAGTGGTACACACACACACACAAAGTAACATATTTAAATACTTTATTAACAACAGAATCTCAAAATTATTTGCTGGTGAAGGACATGCCATTTTTGTCCCCTTCCTGCACACAGTGACGTGAAAGCCATGCTCTAAATAGGCTCAGCTCAGGGGTTGGTGACTGTCCCACTGGGAATCAACAAGCCGTATTCTTTGGATTACCCACAGAGCAAGTCAGGGAACTACCTGGTTGTGTATGTACTCAGGAGGAAAGCAGATGTGCTTGGCGGAAAGCTACAAACAAACTCAGTGACCACAACCGAGAAGGGATGGCGGCTGAGAAGGGAAGGAGACAGCTGGGTATTGCCTGCCAAGATCTTGGCTTAAGTAAGATTCCCAAACTGTTACTACAAATGGAGGGCAAAACAATGACTCGTTTCTAGAACTGGGGATGGAGGAAAGATGAAGGAAAAGATAATGTTCTACAATGGAAAAAGACTTTCTTTGTGACTACGTTATTACAAAAGAAAAGATTTGTTTTGTGACTATATTATTAATCTCATTATGAAGTAACAAGAGCCCTGGTTAGTGGGTGAAGCTCTTGACTGGTAATGGAAAGGTTAGCACTTCAAACCCACCAGCTGATGTGTGAGAAATAATATGTGGCAGTCGGCTTCCATAAAGATTACAGCTTTGGAAATCCTATGGGGCCGTCCTTATCTGTCCTCTAAGGTCACTATGTGTTGGAATTTATTTGTTGGCAGTGGGCTTGTTTTTTTTTTTTTTTTTGTATTATGACTTAACCTGTGGTTCTACTCTGGTGGTAAAGTGGGTTATGTATTTGGTTGCTAACCACATAGCCACAGCCATTCAAGCTGACTAGCTACTCTATGGGGAAAAAAATGAGGCTTTCTGCTCCCGTAAAGATGGCAGTGGGTTTTATTTTTAGATGGGATAGGTAAGAAAAGTAAGGACAAGATCTCTCACCACCAGGCTGCTTCCTCCTTCAGGACTTCCTGGTAAGATGGCCAGGAGAGTTTGGGCTGCTTTTCCTAAATGACCTTGGGCAGCTACCAAGGTATTTCCTTTCTTTGATGTTTTGAGAGAGAGCAGGGAGCTTGGTTTGCACCTTGCTGAGAGCTGCAGGGATGAGTAGTCTGAAACGGAAAGCTCAGCACCTAAATAAATATGTCAGGATCTTGTGGCCAGCTAGGTGCTGGGCTTGCTCCCATGGGGTTCTCGACATGGTGGTGGCAGCTCCCTTCTCAACTTCAATGGACAACCAGCACATGACCCAAAAGTGGAGACACATTGAGGGACTGCACAGTTACAAGTGGGCATGGGTTTTTATTCTCAGTGCACAGCAGTTTCTGCTCATCAGCAAAAAGCTTTATTGGTTTCAGAAAAAAAAAAAAAAAAAAAAATTCCCTTTTCTTCTTCCTTTAAAACGCATCTTCTATTCTTCCCTTCTCAGTGGAACAAACACATTCGAATATCAGATTCACCAGTTCATAGCAATTTTTCCCCCCTAAGAACCATATAAATACATGCAAAACATTGTACACAGAGCTTAAATAATATCAAAATGCAAATACAGATTGGGTGCACTGTTAAGCAAAACTGCAAATTATGGCCACACACATCGGGGTACACATTGCTTTGATTTCATCATTTAGTTGTTTATACCATGCAGACCACAATAGTCAAATCATTTCTTGTGTTTTTTCCCCCATCTTTTCTTTTTGTACAAAAATACCAGTGCTTGTTATACTAGTTACTGAAAAAAAAAAAAAAAAAAAAGGAAAAACCCCAAATTTCTATCTACGTGCTGATTTGAAAAGAAAACCTTAGATAGGTTTATTGGCACATATATATGGCATATTCACATATGGCATATATACATATGGCAGAGAAAGCATGAAGCAAAGGCCAATTCAGTCATGGGGAGCTCATGTCCCTCTATCTGTCCTAGTCAAGAGGGAAGGAGACAACGAGTCTAATAGCAGGGGTGGGGAAGGCAAAAAGGAATGGCACTGAGCTAAATGGAAGGGTGTCTGGTCCATTCAGAGAAAAAGGGCTGGAATGACTCAGAGAAGCAGGCATTTCTAAACGCTTCACCCCATGATAAAAAGCGGAGGAAGTGTGCACGTTCTGGTGGTACCAGGGACTGCTTCAATAGTAAGGCAAGGGAAGCAGGTAAGAAAGGAAGGGATGCATTTAGAGGTCTCCTGGCATCAGTGAGCTTGTCACATCCCTCTGGGCAATGGCAGTGAGGTAATCACTCAGATTTAATGTGCAAATTTCCCCTCTGAAGTTGAAGGGGAAGAAACCCTAAACCTTAAAGAATCCACAAGTGCCTAGAGGGATTTCTAGGTGGTCATTTTTTCTGAACACCTTTGGGGGTGGGAGAGTCATTCCAGACAGCAGAGGACACCTATGGAAGGAGCTAGCCTCAAGACTGTTACGCAGGACTAGAACCAGCCTTTGTTTTATCCACGTGGAGCTCATCCCCCATCTGGCATGTTGCACAAAAGTCTTTCTAGGGGAGGGGAAGAAGCCACAAATCAGATCCTTGCACAAAGACTCACTAACGGGAAAACTTGAGAGGAACAGGAAGTGAAAGAACCATAAAGAAAATGCGAACCCCAAATCAGATTATCCTTTCAGACCAGGATATGCTAATGTCTTTGGTACCACTCTGCTAGCTGTTCTTCAAGAAACACAAGATCCAATCAACCTCACTGCTAGTTATCAACTAATCTGGCAACCCACTTCCATGGTGGGCAGACATTCACTTCCTGCCGCAGTGTCCCTTCTTCCTGGGTGTCTCTCTCACCACCAGCAGTTCCACGTCCCTTTTTCTAGATTTGTCAAGAGACAAATCTAGGATGATATGGTCTCTTCTCCCATCAGACCCTTTCCAAACCCAAAGCACCATTTTGGGGGGGGAAAGCTTTATTAACTTATGCCACATTTACTCATTGCCAGTTGGATTACGGAAACTGAATAGAAAAAACTTATATATCAAAAACATAAACATTTAAAACGTACTCAATTTCATATCAACAAAGTTTATATTAAAAAAGTCTAGAACCCAACATGTTTTGTTTTGCTTTCTCCTCTAAGTATAAAGATGGCTGTTTGGAGAAAGAAAATACGGAGCATTGGTTTTTAAACCAATTACAAATATACTAAAGTCACCAGTCACGTCAAACAGCTGGTTATGCGCTCCCTTCCACAGGGTCACATGATGGCACTTTATTTTAAATCCTTTAAACAAAATACATATATGGCTGACTCAAAAATATCAGTTTCTGATCTAAAGAAAACTATATATATTTTTGCATAATATTTCTATTTTTTCCCCCTCCTACCATGGGAACTAGAACACACACAAAAAAAACCGTTGACTTTTAAAAAATAGACACAAGCCCTCAGGAGTAACCTGTCAGGCACCATGAGAGTCTTTTTGGGAGCAGGAATGGTAAAATAGCCTCCAGAGTTTGTTATTGGCTTATTTTTAAAAACTGATCTGAGGTAATAAAGACTTGACAGAACTCAATCTTCCAATGTACTTAATAAATAGTATATGTGAACACCTAACAGCTTGGGTGAGCTTCCCCTGGCCCCAAGGATTTAAGACAGAGGAAAGATCACTGAAACAATGTAATGTGTACAAAACCCAAATCAAATCTGTTTCTGTATTTCCTACAGTGATGAATTGTGTAGTCATGGGAGTGTGTAGGGGGTATTATTTCTTTATTCCTCCTACAGTGGACAGCTCATGTGAAAGGGACCAGGAGGAGGGATCTAGAAGAAAAGATCGGAGTGGATAGGCCCAGGTCACCTTGCACTACAAATGGAAAATTGGCAGTTCATAATAGCTTCACACCTCATCTCCCTGTTCCCACCCCTCTAGAAAGAGGGGGCTTCCTTGATCTACTGGAAGATGGGAATTGAGCCCTATACACATCAACCTCAGTAGGGATAAAATGGAGCTCCTGTAAATGTGGTTCCACCTTGTCCCATTAAAGGAACACTTACAAAAAAAAAAAAAAAAAAGAATCTAGCCAAGTCCTTAGCTTCTAAGAAGCAGGTGGGAAGGAGTGCTCCAGGCAGTGTTTGGAGCAAAGGCACAGGGCTTTACTGTGCAGTAGTGAGTTGCTGGAGAGGACTTGGGTGGGAGATGTGAGAGAAAGAAGAGAAGGGAAACTTTTCAGGGTGGGTCCTTTGTTCCTTTAAGTCAATAAAATGTCACTGGAGCCTCTCATGTTGGGTACAGAGTTTCAAAATCAGAACATCTGATGAAGGTTGGGACCTTCTCAGAGACTGGACAAGTCATAGGACACAGCAAAGAGCAGGATAAGAAAACAGAAGAGCATGTTAAAGCTAGTAGCCAGGCACCTAAGCTGAAGGTTTCTGGTCCCTGCAGGAAGGTTTTCTCAGCTCCTGCAAGAATGGAGCTTTGGCCATTCCCAAGAAAGGCTTCTCAGTACTCACTCACCCAACAATCAGATCCTGCCCTGGAAGAGCTTTAGCAGATGGCTTTGCGAGCAATAGTGCTCACCCCAAGAAGGACACACAAGAATCTACTTTCATGGTCTGTCTTGCCAGAGATCGCCAGCTTCTGATCCTCATTATTCAAGTTCAGTTTGGAGGCAGGTTGATACCCAATTCATTCTTTTACCACCATGGGAGAATAAAGAAAGCTCAGGCCTAAGGTGAAATACAACATACCACACATATGCAAGCTTTATGGTTAGGGCTGCTTTCTCTGGCACGTAAAAACCACACACACCTGACCAGAAGGCAGTTTAGAAGTAGAAGGCAACCTAGCAACAATAGGGAAACATTCTTGCCTGCTCTCGATGGCTTCAAAAAGGATCCTTTTAGCAAAGAATCTACCTGCTTCTAGAACTGCATCAAAAGTTTCACTGGGACCAGAGAGGAGACTGGTCAAAGTTTATTCAATTCACCCATGCTCTTTCTACTTTCTAAATCATCATACTCACACACTCATTAAAAGGTGGAGGGAAGAAAGACAAGGCAAAGGGACCTTGGGGAGGTATGGCTAGAAGGGCAGAAAAGAGCTAAGGGGTTTTAGGTATACATTTTCAAAGTGGATGGATTGTTTTAAAAAGCAAGCTGATTCTATACGTCCCATTCCTACCTTGACACGTATTATTTGAAAATATTCGTCTCTCTCTGAACCCTCTACTTAGCTTACAAGCGGTAGACTCCAGAAGTTAGGAGATGGTGACATACGTGTCAGCACTGGGGGAGAATGTGGGTTCGAGTGATGCCAAGAGGACTGTCATTATTTCTTTAAAAATAACAACAGATACGCCCGAAGAATAGATTCTACCATTACCTGCCTGGGGTTTGATTGGGTCCTGCTACAAACCCCAACTCAAGTTTAATGAAATCCTTGTCAGTCTGTGCTTTTGCCTCTTTGTGGTCAGATGGGGTTCACACATACTTGGGAGCAGCTGACATGACAGTTTTTCGTCCCATCATTACCTTATAGACAAGATAGATGACAAAGGAAATAGACAAAACAGGTGCAGAAGCCAGAGAGTCAGAGTTCAAACTGATGTTTCCAGGCTGTGTAGAGGGCTGTCTGAGTGGGAGGTAACGATCTGCACTTGGTTGTGATCCACGGCGTTGTTGTTTTTGTTGGCATATGGAGTGATCTCGTCATCAATCTGGAACACCCTTGGCCCAGACTTAAAGGCCTTTTCAGAATTCTCCTCCTCTTGCTTTTCCAGGACTGGTGTTCGTGGCCCTTCCTCATCGATGGTGAATTCAGGGTGGGTCATGAAGTTATGGATGGACTTTTGGTTCGCTGATTTCATAATGTTTTCGTGGTGGGAACTATGGAACGCTTTGACCACTTTGATCTACACCAGGGGAAGGAAAAGGAGGATGAGAAAACAGGGAGGTGAGAATTGTCTAGCAGAATCAGGAACGGATGGTCTGAAGAGAGAAACAAAATCCAAACCACAAACACTACTGCTCAACCACCAAAACCAAACACATACAAAGAGATCATGGAGCACTAGAAACATCACATAGCTCATAGTTCAAGCACTGGGGTGGGGTGGGGTGGGGTGGGGTGGGGTGGAGTGAGTGATGGCAAACAACTAGAATGCTTCAAAAGCTGCATTAAAAAAAAAAAGTAGAAAACCCAAAGCAAAGTTAGCATTCCCAAACAACTCACTCTTCAAATAAAACAGAAAACAAAAAGATTCATTAGTTCTTTTGGGTGGAGGGCAAGGAAGCAGGTACAATGTGAGGACCAAATGTAAACCATGGTTCAGACACGTGGGCTTCCATGTTGAGGCCAAACGTTTTGTGAACATAAAACGTAAAAATGAAACATTGACGATTAGTTACTTGTTGAAAAACCCTCAAAGAGTCATCATATGCCCATCTATACAGAATAAATACCCTTTGGGTGATGAGTGACTATGAACACCATGAAGCAAGGCAGCCAAACCCATTGTCACTGTGTCAGTGGCATGCAAGAAATGAAAACTCTTAGACTCTGCAGTTCAATAACCCACCCTTTCAGTCAAGAGACATGCATAGATCTCGATCTCACAAGCTTTTCCGTGCCCCTCCCCTCAAAAAAGCAAAAACTCTGCTCCTTCCATCCCTGTCCTGGAAGTTGTAGATGTGTATTGAAAGACATCCTCCTCCTGGCCATAGTGAGAAGACCTAGCTCTCCTAACGCAAATGCATGCTCTCATGTCTCTGATATACAGCAACTGTGCCCAGCTGTGCAGCTTGCTCCAGCGGTTTTCCAAACGGTGAAGGAGGGGCATGATTATGTGGAAGAAGGGTAAGGTTGGGGTGGGAGAGTTGCAGTGCTATAACAAATGGCCTTTCTGAAGAGGCAGGTAGAGGGTGAAGAGAAATGCACTGCTTCATGAGTGTCAAAGTCTTGGCTTTACTGCACAAAAGGGGAGGGTTCGACTCAGTCAGAATTAAGGAAGTCACTGATAAGAATGGATTCTTGTGAGCAGCCTTGGCTGGGTCTGCTTTTTTGAACTGCAGGCCTCTATGGTATGGCGTAGAACTTGCTTTGGTGAATTGGGGTAAGGATCCCTGAGAGGTTGGAGAGAAAGGCCAGGGGGAGAGAAAGCTGCTATAAGACAGAATTTTTGGGAGGTGGCTCATCTTATTCTGGTCCCCAATTTTTCCCTCAGAAATGAAATGAGAATCATTGCAGGAGAAATTACAGAATTGGTGGGGAGAATAGGGAGGAGTGATGGATGTGGGACTGGATACCTCTCATTCTTCTGTTATTCAAGTAAAAAATATATTCTTGGAGAAAAGGCAAGACTATGAGGAGAGCACAGCACAAAGAGCCAAGCATATAAATTGGTTGGATTTTCAGTTCCAGTACTTTCTACCTCTATATAGAACCTTCAAAAACATTGAGCAAAGATGGCTCACCAGCAGTACTGTTGGTCCCTCTTTTCTGGAGAGGCTTGTGTCTTTGCTGGCTAAGGTTCTTCTTACCTTGCTGTACTCCATGACAGACTAGGAAAGCCACCCAGAACTGAGTGCTCAGAGCTTAGAGGGCAAAGGACTCCTTTTCACTCAATAGAACAGAAAGTTGAGGACTGGATTCTCCACCCTGTGTGTATGAATTTTACTTGTCATGTCCCCTTTGTCAGTCCCAAGTTTTAATTGATCTACATAAAATCTTAGCACCAATCAACTTGGATTAAGTGGGTCTAAACCCCTTTAATGCCTTTCCCTTGGCCCTGATATAAACACCCTGGCCAAGTCATAACACAGCATGCAGTAATGAACACAACCCACAATTTCACCTGCTCCTAAGACTTCAAAACTGCTAGTGAGTGCTATAGGAAAGCAGGTACTCTTATACCTCCAGCTGACATCTTCAATATCAGTGACTTTCAAACCTTCTGCTTCTCTATTTTTAAAAGCAATTCAATCTTTCACTGAAACAATTATATGTGAAGTCCAATATAGAAAGTAAGTTTTAAAAAACTGGGGTTGGAGTGATGGTTTGGAGCCCTGTTTGCTGGTTTTTCCTCTCACCTGTTGGGATGACCAATAACACTGTTACAAGTTAAACAGTAAGGGAGATAAAAATGAATTGGGGATGAGACTGCAGGCTTTCTGGAATCTAAAGGGAAACCAGCCACCTGTAAGTGAAGTTCAAGTGAAGAGGAGTCAGAGAGCTAAGGAATACCACCTGACCTGGTGGGTGGAGATAAGGGTGAGGAGGTAGAGGGCATGGAGCAGCCCCAGAATCCTCCTCAATCCCAACACTGGCCTCAGGGAATAGAGTCTACAATACACACTGGTGAGTCATCACAGACACATCATCACTAATCAGTCCCAAGTAGAGGCACCTTTCCCACTTCCTGGTGCACAATGCCTGGTGCCTGGTGCCTGAGCCGTGTGTTGGGGACAAGACAAGGCTAGTGGAGCAGGTGCTGTGGAAGCTTCAGGCATTCTCCACTCAGCCAACCAACCCTCCCTTCACTGCCATCTCCTCTTAAAACCTCTATGTAGATGGGTGCAAGAGAGACGTCTTAAGAGGTGAAACACCGAACTCTCAGGTGCTCAGTGACTGACTGACTGACTGACTGACTGGGCAGATGAAGACATTCCTCAGTATTCTACTGTGTTCTTCCCTCCTTTTAGAAACCCGGAAAGGAGAAGAGATTGTACCTCTCTCTAGAGGGAAGTCCTAGAGATCTAGCTACTGAAGGCTGGGGACATACGTTAATTCAGTTGAAGATCTGGAGAAAGGGTTTTAAAAATACATATAAATAAGTACACATAAATAAGGCACAAGTTGTAGCATTTTGAAGTAAGAAAGCACAGCAGGAGAAAGAGCAGGTGTGGCCTGTCTTTCTTGTCTGATCTACAGGCTGAGTGTTTTGGAGCATGTTTCTGCGTAATCTCCCCATATCTGACACTAACCCTTTGCACCAGAGAGGGATGATTCAAAAGGCAAAAGCTAGTTAGAAGGAGAAGGCAGAACTAGAAGAAAACACAGAAGAGAGGAATCCGGGAGGACTAGAGCTAGAAACTCTCGGATATTTGCAGATGTATTCAGTCCTTTCTTGTCTGCCTTTGAGCTTAACAAAATAGTATCTATCTTGGTGTGGCACTGTAGGATAAGCACTCGATGCCTAGGTTTGAACCACAAGGTTGGCAGTTCAAGCTCACTAGCTGATCTTCAGAAACCCTGTACAGGGTCGCTATTAGTCGGAACCGACTCGATGACACTTAACAACAACATCTATACTGACCCCTCCCGCCACTTACCTCACACCAACATACAGCTGACTACAAAGAAAAGAAATCTAAGTCTAGTCAACCTCCACAATTCACAAATATGTGACAGACAATGCAACTGCTATGAGGGGGCTTTAAAAAGTTAATCGAATAAATGAATGAAAAGAGAATGAAATTTTTCCATAAAGTTTTTGGAGCCTCCTGGTATTTCTTCCCTCCCCTGTCCTAGGGCTGGGTGAGTAGGTGATATTAGGAGTCGTGAAGGATACTGATACTCAGATATTTTAAACCCACGGGTAATCCAATGTATTTACTACAGAGAAACTCCTTCCCCAGCAGAGACTTCAATAGTACTATCAATGAGCTGATGGCATTCTCTTTATTATCTGTGGCCCACTTGGGTGAAGAGGAGAGGATCAGGAATAGGTGTATAAGCATGAGCAAGAATCCAGTCTACCAGTGGGAAGCACCAGATATTGGTGGAGAGCTGACAGCATGGCGACTGATAGGCGGACTGAGAGAAGGAGCTTCCTAAGATTTTATGTGCAAAGTAAGATCTGGAGGGTACACTATAGGTGAAACTATGAAAGTAAAAGGAAAAGTTCGAGAAGTAACAACAACAAAAAAGCATTACTCTTCAGAAACTCCTAAAAAGAAAATAACAAGTGAAGAAAAGATATGTTATTCTCATCTTTGCATGTATTTTTTTTTCTTTTTCAGATTGATTCTGAAACCAGAGTTTGGTTTAAAGTCCCTGAAAAGTAAAATAACAGGGATGCTTAGCCTGGTGCATTTGAACAGAATGACTTTCTTTTCTCCAAATCCAACTATAAGTTTTATGCCAGTATTTCTAGTTAATAATTGAGTGGTAGTCAAAATGACTGTTGTCATTGGCCAAGTCCGATACTGGTTCAATTACACCAGCTCTACTAACAATAAACTCATGGACATAGTAGCTCCCTTCATACCTATCTTTATATCCTTCAGAAATTGCTTTTCCAGTGGATTGGCCTGGAGATGTGAAATGTGTTCTCAAGTGAAGAGAGGTCATGGGTTTTCATTCAGTCTAATTTTTACATCTTGCTTAAGAGTCATAGGAGAAGGAAGGAGAGGAACAACAAAATGACAACACAGCCAAACAAAGCAACAAACAAATAAACCTCAAGAAAAGGGAGAAGTAAGCAATGCAGAGGAACAATCAGACAACAGGATTATTATCTTTAAAATGGTTACGGTTTAATAGCTTTTCAAAAATGAAACTATAAATAAATAAAATAAATAAAAGGGCACAAAGCCTGGTTTTTAGAGTGGGGTTCTTTCGTTTTTGTTCTTTTCTTCCTTTAAATCAGAAGAACAGATAACCAAAGGAAAAGATAACCATGGTTGGTTAAAGTGAATGCCACGTGCTCTCTGGTGGTCATTTTAGCAAATCATGCATCAGAATAGACTATCACTCACTGCCCAGAGTAGGAGATGAAACAGCAGCAGCTGCAGCAACAGAAGTGGTGGGGGGAGATTTGATTGGTGCAACTGTTACATGGGATGAACTAGGAACAAGTTTTACATCAAGCTGTTGACCCATGGTCTGTCGTTTTAGGACTCCCTTAATAGAGGCTCCCGTCTGGAATGTGTTAACTACGTCGATCTGCAAAGAATCAGAGAGTGAGACAGCTTTTCTCCACAGTCAGGGAGAGGTGAGGAAAGAGGAAGGGAAGGATGTTGGAGGGCTGGGGAAGGGGGCATGGAAGGAGCTGGGAAAAGGGGGACAGGAGATGGAAAGCAAGAGGTTCCCCCACACACAAAGCAAAGGTGAAGAGAGGGGGAAAAAGGTTAATTGCATATTATACATCATTTAGGGAACAATTAGACATGGAGTCCAAACACCCAGACAGAATCCCCTTTAGCCCATATTTTAGGTATCAACGAGCATCTAAAATTTAGGTCTAAGAACATCTAAAACTGAAAGGGATTCCCCCACTTACAACTCCCAACAGAGAGTGAGAACTTTGGCATTGCTTTTGACCTGAATTCTTAAAAATCAGACATGCAATTTAAGAAATGAAAGGAAAAGTAATGTTTTATCAAATGTTGAGACTCGACTCAGGTGCCTCAGAATCTCCAGGAAAATGACTCATGTATTTGAACAAATAACAGAGGCAGTGTAGTAGCCCATACATAGCTGGTCATGGTAGAAGGACTCCTAGACCATTAGTTGTTGGGCTCAGTTTGTCTGGGTTTGTTCTCTAAGACACCCTTTCCCTGGGCTCAAGCAGACAGGGCCCTGAGAATATAGCTCCAGAACACAGTGGCCAGGCTCATTAGACAGATGTCTCTAGCTACATGAGTGTTTTGAAGGTCCTCAAATGTCTAGCAGAAATGCTGATCATCTAACTCAATAGTCAGACTGAAGGAGGTGGAGAAAGAGTGGTTATTGGTGGTAGTTGTTGTTAGGTGCCATCAAGTTGGTACCGACTCATAGTGACCCTATACACAGCAGAACAAAACACTGTCCAACCCTGGGCCAACCTCACTACTATTGCCACGCTTGAGTTCATTGATGCTGCCACTTGGCCAATCCATCTTGTTGGGGGTCTTCCTCTTTTTCTCTGACCCTCCACCCTACCAAACATGATATCCTTTTCCAGAGACTCCTCCCTCCTGACAATATGTCCGAAGTATGAGAGACAGAGTTTGGTCATCCTGGCCTCCAAGGAGCAATCTGGCTGCACTTCTTCCAACCCAGATCTGTTGGTTCTTTTGGTAGCCCATGGCACTTTCAATATTCTCTTCCAACACCACAACTCAAAAGCATCAGTTCTTCTACAGTCTTCCTTATTCATTGTCCAGCTTTCACATGCATACGAGGTAATTGAAAATACCATGGCTTGGGTCAGGCGCACCTTAGTCCTCAAGCTGACATCTTTGCTCTTCAACACTCTAAAAAGGTCTTGTGTAGCAGATTTGCCTAATGCAATGCGTTGTTTGATCTCTTGACTGCTGCTTCCATGAGTGTTGATTGTTGATCCAAGAAGAATGAAGTCTGACAACTTCAATCTTTTCTCCATTGATAAGAATGTTGTTTATTGGTCCAGTGGTGAGGATTTTATTTTCTTTACATTGAGACGTAATCCATACTGAAGGTTGTGCTCTTTGATCTTTATCAGTAAATGTTTCAAGTCCTCTTCACTTTCAGCAAGGAAGGTTGTATCATCTGCCTATCGCAGGTTGTTAATAAGTCTTCCTCCAATCGTGATGCGACGTTTTTCTTCATAGAACCCAGCTTCTTGGATATTTGCTCAGCATACAGGTTGAATTAGTATGGTGAAAGAATAAAACCTTGTCGCACACTTTTCTTAATTTTAAACCATTCAGTGTTCCCTGTTCTGTTTGAACAACTGCCTCTTGTTCCAGGTACAGATTCCTCATGAGCACAATTAAGTATTCCGGAATACTCATGCCTCGCAATGTTGTCCATAGCTTGTCATGATCCACACAATTGAAAGCTTTTGCATAGCCAATAAAGCACAGGTAAACATCTTTCTGATATTCTCTGCTTTCAGCCAAGATCCATCAGACATCAGCAGTGATATCCCTTGTTCCACGGCCTCTTCTGAATCTGGCTTGAACATCTGAAAGTTCTGTCAATGAATGCTTGCAGCCGTTTCTGTATTACCTTTAGTAAAACTTTACTCTCATGGGATATTAAAGAGATTGTCCGATGATTTCCTCATTCCGTTGGGTCACCTCTCTTTGGAATGGGCACAAACACGGATCTCTTCCAATCAATCAGCCACATAGTTGTCTTTCAAATTTCTTGGCAGAGATGAGTGAGTGTCTCCTGTGCCACCTCACTTTCTTGAAAGATTTCAATTTTTATTCCATCAATTCTTGGTGCCTTGTTGCTTGCCAATTCCTTCAATGAACCTTGGACTTCCTCCTTCATGATCATTGGCTCTGGATCATATGCTACCTCTTGAAACGGTTGAACATTAACCATTTCCTTTTGGTACAGTGACTCTGTGTATTCCTTCCATCTTCTCTTGATGCTTTCTGCATCATTCAATAATTTGCCCAGAGAATCTTTCAATAACGCAAGTTGAGGCTTGAATTTTTCTTCAGTTCCCCCAGCTTGAGAAATGCTGACCATGTTCTTCCTTTTTGGTTTTCTGATTCCAGATCTTTGCATATTTTGTTGTAATATTTGGTTTTATCTTCTCAAGCTGAGCTTTGAAATTTTCTGTTCAGCTCTTGTACCTCCTTATTTCTTCCCTTTGCTTTAGAAACTCTACACTGGAGAGCAAGTTTCAGTATCTCTTCTGACATCCATTTTGACCTTTTCTTCTCAATGACTTTTTGCTTTCTTCATGTATGATGTTCTTGATGTCATCCCACAACTTTACTGGTCTTCGGTCTTTAGTGTTTAATGTATCAAATCTGTTCTTCATATGATCTCTAAATTCAGGTAGGATATATTGAATGTTATATTTTGGCTCTTGTGGACTTGTTTTCATTTTCTTCAGCTTTAGTTTGAATTTGCATATGAGCAACTGATGGTCTGTTCCACAGTCTGCCCCTAGTTATTGGTGGTAATGGTGAGAAATTTTGTGTAATAGGCTGGTCCAGCCCTATAGTCTCAGATTTTTGATGTCCTATGTAGTGGTTACTAATCAGGCTGCTAATCTCACGGTCAGCAGTTCAAAACTACCAGCTGTTCTGCGGGAGAAAGATGCATAGATTTATAGCCTCAGAAATCCTATTCAGGGTGGCTGTGAGTCAGAACCGACTCCATAGCAGGTAACAACAACAACAACTCTTCAGAGCCGGACTCCTGGTGTGGCGCTGTAGGATCAGCACTGGACTTCGAGCCCCAAGGTTGGCAGTTCAAACCCACCAGCTGCTCCTTGGAAACCCTATGCAAGGTTGCTATGAGTTGGAACCAACTTGATGGCACTTAACAACAACTTTTCAGAGATAGAGGCAATTAATGCCATTAATTTCCAACAAGAACCATGATCTGGGGCTTCAGTTAAACCTACCGTTCTCATCCCTGGAATGAATCAAAAGGAATTTCTTTGTCCTTCATTGTTCTGGTAGAACAGTCTTACAACTATGCCTTAATACTGTGGATAAATTTACCAGGAGCACTCATCTTACTTCATTTTCCTTGGAGGGAAGGGGTAGGGAAACAGGCACTTTATTTTTATTTCTAAAGCTTCCTGAGAAGTCATAAAATGCTTAGAGTTTGTTTCTGGATTCAGATTGAAGCATGAGCTTAAACACAATCCTTTCATCGTGTTATACAGTCTTAGTACCAGGGGACCCAGGAGTCTGATCCTGCCGGAGGAAAGGGTTTACACACGGGAGGGCTCCAGTTACACAGAAGAAGGGCTATTGGGACAGGTACCTTTCCTCACTCTTTACTAGGGTTACAACATCCCAACCCCCACCACAAAATATGATCCCAGGTATACCTTCCCAGGATTCTAGCCTTTACTGTCCAGTTTCCAGTGCTTTTATCTCTGGAAAAAACTAAAAAGAAAGCAGGAAAGAAACAAAAGAAGGAAAGAAAGAGAGAGAGAGAGATAGAGAAAGACAGAGAGCGAGAGAGAGAATGAGGGCTAGAATCTAAAGGGAAAGACTAGAGGAAGAACAGCTCAGAACTGTGGAAATGGGATAACCCATCCAGGCCTGTATAATAGCTTGGCAACTCTCCTATGTCACAAATGTGATGAGAATGACAAGGACCAACCAAATGGCTGGGGATTTTGTTGGAACCCTGCTGACCAGACAATGCCAGACGAGGGACTTCAAGTGTCTAGGATGCAGGTTGGTATAGCCAGCCTCATCTGCTCAGAGCCTGGTGTACAGATTCTGGTCATGATGGTATCTTGAGCAGGTTGCCTTTGGTGCCTCATGTTCCAGGAGGGAAACACAGTGTACCTAAAGCTAGGTAGGCACCAGCCAGCAACACCAAGCAGAGCGGCAAACAGTTGAGGGAATGGCACTTGGGAGCGGAGGGGAAGGAAGACCATGAATTTCAGGCCCTCGGGAGAGAAGGCTGGCAAGGAGCCGGAAGACACTGGAACAAGGGAATCCTGGCTAGGAAAAAAAACCCCCAACACAGTGGAAGAATACAGGTGATCCTAAAGGGAAGAAAAGCAAAGGCAGGTTATTTTGAAAAGAGCAGGCCTATAGGAAAGCACTGAGTGTCTTGGAGACAGGGGTCAAAGGCACCAGGTTCTATGAGCACATGAGACCCTTGCTCTTGATAAACTCAGCAGCCTGGAGTAGGGTCAGGGCAGGGTCAACTGGGAACTCTGAGTGCCATAAGGCAGTTTGTACAGGTCCTTCTGGAATTTCCCTTCCTGGGAAAAACTAGAGAACAGGTAAGGAGCCTCGTGTTTCCCTATCTAGCCCTTTTCCACTTGTCCACCTGTCATCTTTTCCATAGGGAGACAGGTTCCTATCAGAGATTTGGTTTAGGATACTAATTTCTCCTATTTTCCTAATGCACTGAAGGATGGAGTAGACTGGAGAACTTTCTAAGCTGTTTACAAAGGACAGCTTTCAGAGTGAAACTTTTTTTTCTGGGATCTCTAGCTCACCAGCAGAGAGAAGTAAGCTTATTCGCTGGAGCCCCCTGGAGATCTTGAGGCATCACAGATTCTTGAGATAGAGAATTTCACTGAGTACTGACCCAATAAAGGCACATGGGGCAAAGGTGAGAATGACCAATGCCTAGACCTGTTGTTCACCCAGGAGAAGGCAGTGACAATTGCTGAATGGGAGTTTAAAAAAAAAAAAAAAAAGTGGCTTAGGGCTTTTGGCAGGGGACTCAGGACTGCCAGAAGAGCTTCCATCCCATTTGAGAAACCACAAGGAGGGAAAAGGTCAGATGGAATTATAGCATCTTCCTTTTCAGAAAGCAAGCCTGGATCCTGCAAAAGATATTCAGGCCTTGAAATACTCTGGTTATTTATACATACATGCTTAGCCATCAAATTCCCCATCCTGGCCTGAAATTTGGAGTGGGGAAGAAAAAAAGAGAGTGGATTTTTGTTTTGTTTTGTTTTTAAACAACACAAAGCTCCCTCTAGACAGCATCTGCATTACCATAACAGCAGCTTGAGGATTCATGAAGTGTTAGCTGGGGAGCTGACATAGAGATAGTACCCCATTCCTTCTGAGTGGTAGGGAAAGACTGAACATTTCCCTCTCTGGGATCTGGGGTTAGGTCTAGTGCTAGCAAGAGACCTTATGCAGGAAGTCTGTCCACCCAGCAGGGGCTAGAGGAGTGGGCTATAGGGCCAGCCCTAAGCTAAAGGCTTAGGTGAACGGTTAAGGTCCCATCCTTTAGGTTCCCTTGATGACTCTCCTTTCACATTCCTCTGCTCTTATCTGATCTGAAGCTAGGGATCTAGGGCTGCCTAAGTAAGGAACCTTAGGAAGGGGAGAGACATGGCCACCAAAAGCTGCTGCCCACCCACACCTCCCAATATGGGGAGGTAGGGTGAGAAAAGGTCACTGTCACGGTACCTGAGTCTGGATACGGTTCAGGCCCCGGAACCAAAGGATCTGGCCTCGGCGCAGCTCCATCTCGGCATGGTCAATCTCATCCAGCCCCTCGGCATCCTTGGTGATATCCTCGTTGGCGGTGCCATGTCCAGCTTCCTTCAGGAACTTCAGGGACCGGTTAGGTATCGAAGAGATGACCTGAGAATAAGTGCAAATATAGGGGAGGCAGTAGATTCAGGGTGAGGAGAGTGGTCACTCAATTGACATGACCCAGGTCCTGGGGTAGACCACTCTTGGGGGACCAATGAGGAGACATCACTGATCCTTTTGGCAAACTGTCACAAAGTGCCTACCTGGGGTCATTCCCAGTGGAAGGTTTTCTGTATTAATTGGACATTCAAAGGAGAGCTTATTGCCTAGTAACCAACCAGTCATCTGCCTAGTTATATACTTCATTCTCCAACTCTGTCTCAGTTCTTCCTTCCCATCTGCACTTAAAGGGAAACTGAACTATAATGCACTGTATGGTAGGAAGGGACAGAGACCAGGACCTGGGGAAAACAAGTATGGGGTGAGGACAGACACATAGTGCTTGTATAGGAAAGAGGTAAATAGAAAGGGGTGTTAGGAAAGAATGACCCTTTTCTTAGCTTCCACAGGTAAAGTAACTTCTATGCTATACACTATAGTGAAAGGACACCGAAACTTCTCTTAGGGTTGGGGTGAGGAAGTAGGTAGGCCAGGCCATGGAAGAAGGGACACATGGGCATTATCAGAAGACAAGGAGCAGTAAGTTGGACTGTCAGTTCAAAGTAAATCACTGAGTGAGCTTGTTGCTGTTAGTTGCTATGGAGTTAGTTCCAACAAAGCACTGCCTGGTTCTGTGCTATCCTAATCATTCTTATGTCTGAGTACATTATTACAGCCAACGTGTTAATCCATCTTGTTGAGGGTCTTCCTCCTACCCACTGATCCTTTACAAGCAGGAAATCCTTCTTCATGGATTGGTCCCTACTGATAACATGACCAAAGTGTGTGAGACGAAGTCTCGCCATCCTCCCTTCTAAGGAACATTCTGGTTGTACTTCTTCCAACACATATTTGTTAGTTCTTCTGGAAGTCCATGGTAATTTCAACATTTTTTTCCAACACCATAGTTCAAATGAGTCAATTCTTTTTCAGCCTTCCTTAATCATAGTTCAGCTTTCTCATACATATGAGGCAATCGAAAATAACATGATGGGTCAGGCATATTGTCGTAGTCCTTAAAGTGACATCTGTGCTTTTTAACATGTTAAAGAGATCTTTTGTAGCAAATTTGCCCAATGCAATATATTGTTTGATTTCCTGACTGCTGATCCATGGGCATTGATTGTGGAGCTCAGTAAAATGAAATCCTTGACAACTTTATTAGAGAGTTCCCCTTATAAACAAGATTAGGATTAGACATAGTTCAGATGGAAAAGAGGGATTGTGTGTGTTGTCCACTATGGAGCCTAGAGTTTTGAAATGGGAAGTGTAAAAATTCTGATTTTGAATGTAAGACAAATGGAGGGTGTTATCTGGCATCAAGAGCACATGGTCACATGTGAGACCAGTTCCAGATAGTGATTTAAAACAGTAGGTGAAATAGCCAAGCTTCACTCAAGTTTAAAGCTGCTTAGGGAGCAAACAGAACAGGATGGAAGGAACCAGATTAGGAGCTGGGATGGGGCTTACTAGGGGAGACGTCCAGGAGGTGTAGGAAAAACAACTAGCAGGTCCATGGGGGAAGGTTTGCAGCCCCAGGGAGGGCTCTTTGGGATCAGTTTGTGCAAAACCTCCATTAGCCAGATAGATGGGCATCCCAGACGATCAACAGAGATCTGAAGTGTCTAGGCAGAAGTACAGTCCAGGCCAGAGCTGAGGACAAGGGGGACTTACCAAGAAGCATTAGTGAAGGAATGAAACTCTTACTAGACTTGGTGATATTATACTACTATGAGTAGTTATCATCTACTGAATGCTTACAACGTTCTATAACAAATTATGGAATAACATTGCAAAGAATGGAGATTTCAGAACATAGACCAAGAGGCAGTCGTTTAAACAGAACAAAGGGGATACTGCATAGTTTAAAATTAGGAAACGTGTGCATCATGGTTGTATCCTTCCACCATACTTATTCAATCTGTATCCTGAACAAATAATCTGAGAAACTGGACTATATGAAGAAGAATGTGGAGGAAGAGTAATTAACAACCTGTGATGTGCAGATGACACAACCTTGCTTGCTGAAAGTGAAGTGGACTTGAAGCGCTTACTGATGAAGATCAAAGCCCACAGCCTTCAGTATGGTTTACACCTCAACATAAAGAAGACAAAAATCATCACAACTGGTTCAATAAGAACACCATGATAAAAGGAGAAAGGATTGAAGTTGTCAA
Source organism: Chrysochloris asiatica (assembly GCF_000296735.1). Lineage (NCBI taxonomy): Eukaryota > Metazoa > Chordata > Mammalia > Afrosoricida > Chrysochloridae > Chrysochloris > Chrysochloris asiatica. Next base: position 19,426,527 of record NW_006408527.1, read on the forward strand.
GAATTTCATCTTACTTGGATCCGTAATCAATGCCCATTGAAGCAAGAAATCAATGTATTGCATTTGACAAATCTGCTGCTATAGCAGAAAAAAAAAATCTCTTTAAAGTATTAAAAAACAAAGATGCCACTTTAAGGACTAAGGTGTGCCTGACCTATTTTCAATTGGCTCATATGCATGCAAAAACTAAACAACAAATAAGGAAGACTGGGAAAGAATTGAAGCTTCTGAATTATGGTGTTGACAAAGGATACTGAATATACCAGGGACTTCCATAAGAAGGAACAAATCTGTACTGGAAGAAACACAGCCAGAATTCTCTTTAGAAACAGAGATGGAGAGACCTTTTCACATGTGTTTTGATCCAAGAGGGACAAGTCCCTAGAGAAGGACAGGGAAAACAGAGGGCCAGTGAAAAAAAAGGAAGACCCTCAATGAGATGGACTGACACAGTGGCTACAACCATACGTTCAAACACAGGAACAATTGTGAAGACAGCACAGGAACGGGTAGTGTTTCTTTGTGTTACACACTGGGTTGTTGTGAGTCAGAACTGAGTCAGCAGTACCTAACAACAACATGCACGGTATCAGACAGTGTTCTAAGTCTTTTCTGTATAATAACTCATCTACTGATGAACAACACTTAACAACACTTATCTTTAGTTGAGGCGACCAAGACACAGAATGTTTATGTAACTTGTCTGAGGTGATTTGACTTGTGAAGAAGAAAACTGGGATTCAGCTTCAGGGTGCAGGCTTTGAACTATAGGCTATCTTATTCCTCTAGAAATTTTGTAAATCTCTGTCAGGTGACAGAATCAGGACATGATGAGAAACAGAAGAGACCTGGGAGCCCTAAACTATGACAGCAGAGCCGCCTATGGCCAGGATTCAGTTCATTAAAATAATGACATAAGCTTTGTAAATAGTTCTACTTCTAACCAGTACCAATTGTTAGCCAATCGATTCCTACTAATGGCAAACCTATTTGTGCTTCAGAGTAGAATGGTGCTCTCTAGAATTTTCAGTGGCTGATTTTTTTTTTGAAGTTTTTATTGTGAATTATGTGGGTTTACATGGGAGAACATCAGTTTTATATCCATCCTGTTGTATTTCGTTTCACTGCAATGATTATAATCCCCTTCATGCACCATCAAATAACCAAAGGGTATACTCCACAGGCCTGCACCTGGCCATCAGCAAACAGCCCCTCTCCCTCCCTGAGTCCAGTGTCCCCAGCCACTCCATCTGTCCACATTGTCATCTCTGTCTCCATTCCTGGCGTTACTGCTTCTCTGGGTAGGGTCCCACTCTCCACTCTTCTCATTTGATGGTCCCAGGGACCTCCGCTCCTGTACTGCAAAATCAATCACTCCCCTCTTTTTGTCAAGAAACAATTCCGACCCTTACAGTCAGTCCTGATGGAAATTATTCACTATTGTACCACAAGAGTCTTGTCCCCATTTCCTTTCGCCAACCCGGTCCCAACAGATTGGAAACCATTCAGTGGAGATTCTACCTACCTCTGCCCCATCTGGAACTAGGCTCCCTCTTGAAAGCTTGTAAGCCAGTCACTTCTTACCTTTATAACTCCCCCTCCCCCCCTCATTTTGGGTAGCCAATGTCCAAGTTGCCCATCCCTGTCAACCCTGTGTACCAAGGGGTTGGGAATGATCCTCGCTGTAAAGATTTGTTCCCTTTTTTGAGTGACTACATCCTTAAGTATAGGTCAAGTTCATCCAATTGTAGTGGGTTACTCTTTTCTTTCCCCGCTCTTTTTTCTTCTAGTCGAGTTCTGATCATCCAGCCATTGAAGCCAGGTCAAGTGGGGTGTTATCTGCAAGTATGGGTGTCCTTGTGCATCTCTCCTCACTTATATCAGCTGATGCTCCACTCTCTGCTCTAGTCCTCTGTGGCCATGTCTCTGCCTCTGGGCCCAGGAGTCCCTGGGTCTTGCCATACTGCTGGCTATCCAGGTGTCCAACTGGGTTCACAGGAGTCTACTGAATGTGGTCGGACTTAGCTCCCAACTTCAATGCTATTTTTCCCCTCTTACCGGTGACCAACGTGGTCACCAGCTAGACCACATGCCTGCTCATGTATTCCCTTGAGTCTTAGTCTTGGAAGGGAGTTTGCTCTGAGGGGACCGACCACTTGCCTTGATGGCTCCCAGGCAAACAGCTTATTTGTTCTTGTAGTAATCACTCAAACTGCCATTATCGTTTCTGATTTTTCCTGTAGGTCTTTCTTTCACGAAGTATCTTCTGTTCTTCTAGCTGCTCCAGGCTGGTCATCTCATCCTTTCTAGTGGAAATTTCCCACCTCAGACGATTCTGGATGGGGTTCTGGATTCCACCTATGGTCTTATGCAGTGCAAAGGCTTCAGTGGCTGATTTTTAAATGAGTATTTATTTATTCCAAGGTGCCTCTGGGAGGAATTCTACTTCTGAGCCCCCTTAATTTCTTAGCAAAATTACACTGAAAAGTTTCACTTATGTATCAGAAAAGCTATGGCACACATCAACAACAAGGATTTGCCTGCCTCCAGGTATGATTAGAGAAGTGATCTGAAGTTTGTGATTATTCCACCCTTGGATCCTATGAGATGGGGTCATGTAAAATCTGGGAGGTGGGTGGGAAGAAAAGAATGGAGAGCAGGGCAGGGCGTGTCTACCATGGCTGGTTCCCTCTCACGTGGAGCATAGGAGGCCCATGGGCTGTGTGGAACCATGGAGAGCAGGTGCCCAAACTCACCTGGCCCCATAGCAGCTCTCCAATCCCAATGAAGAGACACCAAAACCACTGTGACAGGGTGAGGCTTGTGCAGCTGAAGGGCTTACCCCCAAATTCCACAATGATAATCTGCAACAGAGAAAGGGACAGCCACCATCAAGGCAAGTGATAGTTAGCCAGCGCTTCAGCCACGGTCTACAAGCCCTGGTGCAAGCCCTGATCTGCCTGCTGAGGGGGACAGAGAAATCTAGAAGGAAAGCCATCATAGATACTGTAAAGTGTGAGAGAGACATAGACACTATGACAATCATGAGCATAAGACCTGGAGGAAACTTCTTGTGACTATCATGAACATCATGACCTGAACTACAAAGGGAAGGAACAGTGATGGAGAAGAGGAATCTGGGATGGGGCCAAGTCAGGGAAGCATCTTGTTGAGGAGCGAGGCAGGAGCTCTTTTGTTTGTGGGTCCAAGAGTGAGCACATCTCTCAAACATTTTAGGATACCTGTGACCAGGGCAACATGGAAGGGGCTGGATCCTTACACCACCAGTGTAGCCATACCCTTTACCCCAGTTCCCATAGGAAGAGCCCAAGCCAGGTTTTCTCTGTCTACTAGGTATTATTGTTGTTGTTAAATGTCGTCGAGTTGGTACCAATTCATAGTGGAACCTGTATTGGGTTTCTGAGTAGTGGCTGGTAAGCGTGAATTGCTGACCTTGTGGTTCAAACTGACCTTGCAGTGCAGCACACTAACCCACCAGCGCTATATCAGGATTCTGTCTACTATGTATTAGCCAGTCCATTACTTCTTTTTCTTTATGAATTGCACTGCATTTTCTATAACAAACTCTTTTAGAACAAAGGGACAGGGATGGGAGAGAACCCATACTGTTTTTTTTGACATGTGCAAATACATGTCATGTGTGCTGGCAGGGGCTAGAAGAGAGTGGTCCTCCTCTTGGGCATTTTGTGCAATTTCTAAATATAATGAAAGGAGTTTACAAGTCTTATTTGATTTTCTGCCAACATGCAGCCTTGAACTAGGACACCTGACATAGCAATGTGCAAATGGAAGCAAATAGAGAACCCCAGAGTATTCAACCTATAACCTCAGTCGCCAGGACTCCTCACTCCTCTTCCTGAGTACGTAGGGAATTCTGGTTTCCAGCTTGATTTGTCTCCTCCCAGATCTTCCTCCACTCACCTGGCTAATGAATGTGCCCATGACCACACAACAGAAGATGACGTTGCGGAAGATGCCTGAGAAGACGTTCCTCTCTCCATGGATCTTGCGGGAATTGATTTCATTGAAAAGCTGCATCAGCACAAAGGTGTTGAAAACGATGGTGTAGTGTTGGCTGGGTGGTGAGTGTAGAGGTGCCTTTCTCCCACTGTCAATGTCAAACAACTTCTCACCTAGTAGGGAGAAAAAAGGGAGGCACTGGGGGATGAGAAGGGTCTCCACTAGGGCTTGGGGAGAGCCAGAACTCATTGATATGGCCATACTGGTGCTCAAAGCTGGTATCCATTATAATTGGCATGTGCACTAAGCTGGTTATCAAGTACAGTGAAACCTGTGCAGGCTGAACTTGATGATCTGGGTCTCATAAGTTTTCCGCCTTTGACAGACCACTTTTCTGTTGTTGGTGGCAAATATCTCATGGTCAGCAGTTCGAAACTACTAGCTGTTCCATGGGAGAAAGATGAAGCTTTCTGCTCCCGTAATGATTTAAAGCCTCGGAAACCCTGTACAGGGCCGCTATTAGTTGGAATCGATTCCATGGCACATAACAACAACATTTGCCTTGTGGGTTAATCCAATCATTTCCTTTGCTGACAGGTTTCTGCCATACATAGGTCCTGGCTTTTGCAGGTTTTACTGTCCTTGAAATTTGACACCTGATGCCCTCTGGCAGTATGCCCCCTTGACATTCGCATTTTTGGAACATAGCTTGGTAGTAAGGTTTTGAAGGCTGGGATCAGTTGGCATAGGCTTCAGTCTTATATATGGTGAGCTTCCTTCCATATTCATGTCTATAACAAAGCTATATAGTTGCAACCTGCCCCAGCGGTTGGAAATTTACTCTCTCATGGTTTAGGAATCTGAGTTCATGGGGCTGGCTCTAGGGGCAGACTTTCTCTGTCTGTGAGCTCTAGCGGAAAGTTCTCATCTCTTCTGAGTTCCCACTCCTGAGCAATCTTAATGAGGTTTGGCAGCTCTTCCCCCATCTCTGCTCACTTCTTCTGTCTCATCTCCTCATTTTATATCTCAATTGTACCCTACATTGGTAGACCTCTCAACATAGCAAAGACAATCCATTCTCAAATGGTATTACAGCCACAGGTATAGAGTTAGGATTCACAACCCACATATTGGATGGCACAATTCAATCCATAACCCCACTCTTGTGAGCTTCCTAAGGGGCGTACACTAGATAGCCTGGTGCATAAAACACTCTGAGTGAAGCTGCTCTTGTCCTTCGTCTCAAGTTCCACTTATTTTCAAGTTGCTTCCTCTCCTTGGGCTGTCATCCTTGGTCCCATGTCCACCTACCCCACGAGACCCACCCCCATCTGGGACTCACCGGCAAAGACAAGGAGAAAGATGACAGTGAGCTGATAGACTCCGTGGCCCAAGATGTTCTTCATCATAGTACGTGAGATCAGAGGCTTATTCCGGCCATAGGGTCGGCGCTTCAACAATGCATCTGTTGGAGGTTCTGTGGCCAGGGCCAACGAGGCAAAAGTGTCCATGATTAGATTAACCCACAACATCTGCACAGCTTTCAGTGGTGAGTCCTGGTGGGAAGGAGAACCAATCCTTTCAGCTTTCTTCAGCAATCACTCCCCCTCACGCATCAGCTCCGCCTGACTCTTGAGATGGCCTAGCTCTGACTACCCATCTAGATGACTTTGAATCCTGGCTCTGCCACTTATTAGCAAGTGACCCTGAGAAAGTTACATAACCTCTTTTAGCCTCAGATTTCTTATCTATAAAATATGGATACTTACTTTCCAAGGTTGTTTGTGAAGAATAAGTGTCCATCACAGTGGCTGATAATGTAAGTAAAAAATAAATGGTGGATAATTACTATTACCCTATATAAACAGATGGAGACAGCGGTTCTAGGAGAGCTAACTCTGCTCCAGTACCACTGGGGAAACCCTGGTTCTTGCTCCTCAATAGATGCACTTTACCTCATGCCCCATTTCAGCCCACCCCTCACTCCTTCACCTGGGTGATACAGGCTCCAGTGAAGGCCACAATCACAGCCACCACATTGACAGTGAGCTGGAACTGAAGGAACTTGGAGATGCTGTCATAGACATTTCGGCCCCACATTACTGCCTTTACGATGCTGGTGAAGTTGTCATCTGTTAGGATGATATCAGATGCCTCCTTTGCTACATCTGTGCCTGCGATACCCTGAGGTGAGAGAAGGAAGGGAAACAGTGAGCAGGGTTTTTAAGGAGCCCTAGTGGTGTTAGGTGAAGCATTTAGCTGCTAACCCAAAGGTCAGACGGCTGGAACCTATTCAGCTGCTTTGCATGAGAAAACCCTGGTGATCTGCTTCCTTGAAGATTCTTGTTATATGCTGTGGAGTAGGTTCTGAATCATAGTTGACCCTGTACAGGGTTTCCGAGGCTGTAAATATTTACGGGAGCAGAAAGCCTCATCTTTCTCCCGTGGAACAGCTGGTAGTTTCGAACTTCTGTCCTTGCAGTTCACAGCTTGATTCATAACCACTACGCCACCAGAGCTCCTTCCCATAAAGATTATAGCCTAGAAACTCTATGAATCAAAACTTGATGGCCAAACAACATCTACAGCAGCACTGTAGGCTCTCCAGGATAAGCACTGGACTGCTAACCACAAAGTCAGCAATTTGAACCACCAGCTGATCCATGAGAGAAAGATGAGGCTTGGAAATCGTGTATAGGGTCACTATGAGTTGGAACTGACTCATTGGTACTTAACAATATCTACAATAAGGTTCTCAATTCAGACATCATTTCCTGTCCTCACTAGCTGCTCCTTGGAAACCCTATGCAGGACAGATGTGAGTTGGAAATGACTCATGGCGCTTAACAACAACAAAGAAGCTTCAGGAGTCCTGGTGTGATGATGCAGGATCAGCACCGAACTGCTAACCACAAAGTCAGTGGTTCAAACCCACCAGCTGCTCCTCAAAAATCCTATACATGGTCCCTATGAGTTGGAACCAACTCCCCCATAAAGATGACAGCCTAGGAAACCCTATGGAGCAGTTCACTGGGAGTCAATTCAAAGGTACAGCTCAAAGAAGCTTCAGAACTTGGCCTAAACACTAGAGGGCGCATTAGCCACACAAAATACTCAACCACCATCTTTGGCGTTCCCGCCTCTCAGGAAGAAATTAAAAAGATAAATGTAAGCACTTATTCCCGATCTATAACCCACATCCCCTTAAGCGTCCCCTACATTTTGTTCTAGGAGTTGTCTGGCAGCACAGTTCAGATGTCCTATTCTAGTGCAACATGCTGTGGTGGCTGGGGAACCGGAAACAATAGACATATCGGTGGTCAAGAGTGTGCTCTAGGAACGGTAAACTTTCTAGTCTGGCAGCCAGGGCCTTCAGTAAGTGAATCCCAATTTATTTTCCAATCTCCTCTTATATAGCCTTTCTGTTCAGAATTTACTGGTTTATTCACAACTCCCTGAACAGGATAATACCATCTCCCCAAGCCTGGGGCATATCCTTTTCACACCTATTTAAATCTGATCTATCTTTAAGGTCGGAGTCCTGGTGTGGCGCTGTGGGATGAAGCACTGGACCTCAAGGTTGGTTTGAACCACGAGGTCCGCGAATCAAACTCACCAGACACTCTTGGAAACTCTATAAAGGGTCTCTGAGAGTTGGAACCGACTCGACAGCACTTGACAACAATCTTTAAGGTCCTATCCAGTTAAGCCCTATTTGCTTTGTGAAGCCATCTACAGCCCACATTTTAGAGTCCTGGTGTGGTGCTGTAGGATAAAGCACTGGACTGCAAAGTCAGTTTGAACCACAAGGTCAGTGGTTCAAACCCACCAGCAGCTGCTCTTTGGAAACACTATACAGGGTTATTATAAGTCAGAGCTGACTTGATGGCACTTAACTCACAGAGGAATTTATTCCTTAATTTAGTTTATACTGCCAGATTATACTAGTAATAGGTTGTTCTCCCTCCCTCCCCCACCCCCCACCCCCAGCTGTTCCTTGAAAACACTGTACAGGGTCACTTTGAGTCAGAGCCAACTTGCCGGCACTTAACAATAACAATAAAATAAGGGGACCAAGAATATGCTAATTTCTAGAACTAACTACTCTAGACGCTGCTGTTGGTGGTGATGGTTGTGTGCTGTGGTCAGTTTTAATTCATATCGACACTGGATAGGGTTTCCAAGGCTAGAAATCTTTATGGGAGCAGACACTCTCATCTTTCCCCGGCAGCTGTTTAATGCTGTCAAGTTGATTTTCAGCTTGTAGCCCCTACATGTGACAGAGTACAACTATCCCAAAAGGTTTCTTGGCTATACTGTCTTTATGGGAGCAGACCACAAGGTCTTTCTCCCTTGGAGCCTCTGGATGGCCTTGAACTGACAACCTTCTGGTTAGCAGTTGAACATTTAACCGTAACCGTTGTGCCCAACAAAAGGACCTTGAGTCTGATCACTTCTTGAACTGCTTGTTTATAGGAAATACAGGGACAGAACACTTGTTAAAGGACGCCTTGGGATGGAGTAAGTAAAATACACAATGTGAGATGCTCTACAAGACAAATAGCTGGTTTCTTCACAAATGAATTGCAAGTGGGAAAAAAGATGGCAGGGGACTGTGCAGATTACAGTTAACACAGTGAACCTGAGACTGCTAGCCTTAGGGAAGCCTGTTCACAAGGTTGGCCCTTGACCGGTGTCTGGGAACTTGGCTTTCACACTGTTCTCAGCTAACAGTTAACTGATAAGAGCAGCTCACTGAGCCTAGACTGCTTGTGCAAATACTAGGGTTTATGCTGAATACTTGCTCTCCTTCTTGGAGTCTGGAATGCTGGTACGTGCTAGGCAAGGAATGGTCTATGTGACTAGCCCCAAAAAACCTTTGGCTCTGAGTCTCTTTTGGATTTCCTTGGACAGAAACATTGTATTCATATTGCTGCATTTTCATTGCTGGGGGATGGATGAGTTCTGTGTGACCCCTTACAAGGAGAGAACCTAGGAAGGAAGACTGCAGATGCATCCCTTTAGATTCCACCAGGGTCTTTTGCTCCCATGCTCCTCTGGGAGCCATCTCTCCTTACTGTCACTGTAGTAAATCTTAGCCATGGGTACTGGCTATATGCCCTAGTGAATCTCTGATTGTAGAGGTGGTCCTGGGGACCTCTCAGTGATGGCAGTGTTAGAATTCACTAGATTGATCCCAACTTGAGCAGGGCATCAGACAAACCAGAGGAGGGAAATAAGGTAGGGGAAAACCACACCAGACTGGTTTTCAGTTTATCTGTTATCCTGGTGTGGTGCTGGGGGATAAAGCGCTTGACCACAAGGTTGGTTTGAACCATAAGGTCGGCAGTTCAAACTAACCAGCTGCTCCTTGGAAACTCTATACATGGTGGCTCTGAGTCAGAACTGACCCAATGGCATTTAACAAACAACAACATTGCTTTTATGAGAAGCTCTGGTTGTGCTGTGAATTTGGCATTGGGCTATTAACTACTGGTGGTTCAAACCCATCAGTGTCTCCTGGGGAGAAAGCTGCTTGCTCCCATAAATATTTAGTCATAGAAACTCTATATAAAGTCATTACATGATGGAATCGACTCAACGGCAACTTAAAAAAATATATAGTGCTTTTATAGTTACTGCAGCAGGAGTACCCCTACCTACCCCACCAAAAACATTGAAATGCTGAGTTTACTGCTAGAGGTTTGAGTAAATTTGCAACTAGGGGAAGAATTTCTTCCAGTGAGAAGAGAAAAGGAATAAAAATAACATAAAGCAGCTTTCACTATTGCATCTGGACATGTGATAAAGACTGGTGTAAAATGGTAATGCTTTTTCTTCATAAATATTACAGGGGTCACCACAATGGGGAAACTGCAAATGAAAGTGTTAATGGAAAACAGCTTCCTTGCTTTTTGCTGCTGTTGGACAGGTTAGAATTTAAATTCTTTGAGTTTTGGAAACAAAACAAGTACCATGACTGATGATTATTACTATGATTTTTGTCCGGGGTGGAGGGTGGACTGCAGTGGGATGAGGGTGAGGATGAAGTAGGTGGGGCAGGGGAGGGCAGGGGGATAACATGGAAAGAAAAGCTTCTACTGGTGCAGATATGCTTTCAGAATTTCATTATCCTTTTTATTTCCATTGTTTCTGTTATAACATCACTCGTGTGGTTTCTTATGCATGTTATTTGTGTCTCCTCCCTCTTTTCTTTTGTTAGGTTTTCCAATGGTTTGTCAATTTTATTAATCCTTTTAAAGAACCAGCTTCTTGTCCTGTTGATTCTTTCTGTATTATTTCTTTTCTTCTGGTGACTGTAAGTTTACTTTGCTGGTCTGTTTCTAATTGTTGGAGATGTTGTGTTAATGTGCTTTCTTCTTTATGGATGTGTGCATTTATAATAAATTGTCCTCTCAGCACTGCTTTTGCTGTGTCCCAAAGATGTTGTGTTTTCACTCATTTGTTTCTAGGAATTTTGTAAATTCACCTTTTATTTGTTCTACTATCCAGTAGTTTTTAAACAGGGTGTTATTCTGTTTCCATGTATTTGGCTTTATTTCCTTGGTCTTTCTATTGTTGATTTCTCATTTTATAGTACTATGATGGGAGAAAATGCTTTGTAGTATTTTGATGTTTGTAAATTTATGGAGGCTTGTTTTGTGGCCTAACACATGGTCTGTTCTGAGAACGTTCCATGTGCACTGGAAAAGAATGTGTATTGTGCTGTTGTTGGGTTGAATGCTCTGTACACATCTATGAGGTCAAGTTGGTTGGTTGTGTTGCTTAGTTCCTTTGTGTCAAGTTTTTTTCTGGTTGTTCTATCCTTTTTCGAAAGTGGTGTATTAAAATTTCCCACTATTATTATAGATTGGTCTATTTCTTTCTTCAATTCTATTAGAGTTTGCTTTATATATTTTGGGACTCTTTCATTGGGAGTGTAGCTATTTATTATGGTTATGTCATCTTGTTCAATTGACCCTTTAATCATAAGATAATATCCTTCTTTATCTCTTATGTTGATTTTTGCCTTAAGGTTTATTTTATCAGAGAATAATATTGTCACTCCTGCTCATTTTTTATTGCAATTAGTTTGACATGTTTTTTTCCATCCTTTAACTTTTAATCTGTTTTTTCCCTTGTGTGTAAGGTGTGTCTCTTGCAGGCAGCATACTGAAGGATCTTGTTTTCTTATCCATTCTGCCACTCTCTGCCTCTTAACTGGTGCATTTAATTCATTGACATTCAATGTAATTATTGATAGGTTTGAATTAATTGCTGTCATTATGTTTTTTTTTTTTTTTCAGGGCTGCGGGTTTCTTTGTTCTGCATACCTTCCTGTGCTGAGTTCATGTTTTTGTGTGCTTTTTCTTGTCAGTTTCTTCATAGTTTTAATGTTACCACATTCTTCTTGGATTTTCACTTTTTTGGTATGTTGTGAACTATTAATTTTCTTTGAGGTTAATCTATAGTCTATTATCTTTTTCCTCCTCTTTAAACAGTCTACCTGACCTCCTCACCACCTGGATCTCTGTTTCTATGTTTTTACCTTCTTTCACATTGTAATTGTTTTGATCACAGACTGACCACCTAGATCCTCTGAATTCATTCTTGTAGTTTTGTTCTGGACTATTTCATCTGTTGACTGAGTTCTGGGTGGTGCTGCCATGTATGTCAGTCTCTGGTTGTTGTCTGTTCTTGTTGGTTCTCAGTCCAAAGAACTTTCTTTAGGATGTTTTGAAGCACAAGGTTGGCTTTGGCAAAATTCCTTAGCTTCTGTTTATTCTGGAATGTTTTTATTACACTGTATTATTTGATTGACAGCTTTCCTGGGTAGACCATTCTTGGTTGGCAGTTTTTTTTCTTTCAGGGTTTTATATATGTCTCCTCATTGCCTGCTTGCCTAAATGGTTTCTGCTGAGAGATAAGAGCTTAATCTGATTTGCTTGTCTTTGTAAGTAACACTTCTCTTTTCCCTAGCTGCTTTCAAGAGTCTCTCCTTGTCTTTGATTTTGGCGAGCTTTGATTATGATGTGATTTTCTTTTGGGATCTATCCTTTCTGGGATTCATTCTGTTTCTTGAATACTTATCTTCTCGTCTTTCAGGATGCTAGGGAAATTTTCTTCTGGCAGCTCTTCTACTAACTCCTCTGTGGTTTTCTGTGAGCCTTCCTGTTCTGGGATTCCAATAACCCTCAGGTTATTCCTCTTCATGTTGTCCCACATGAATCTTAGACTTTCCTCAGATTTTTTAATTCTTTTCTCTGCTTACTCTTCTATCTTAGCAGTATTGAGAGATTTTTTTTCAAGCTCACTGGTTCTGCTTCCATCTTTTCAATTCTACTCCTTTGCCTTTTCACTATATTGTCCATTTTTGATATTTTATTATTAATAATTTGGACCTTTTTTTTTTTTTTTGCAGGTTTTGAATTGTTTCCAATGTTATTTCTATCTTATTTGATTGTTCCTGTAGCACTTCCTTGACTTCTTCCTTATTTTTTGCAATCCCTCTGTGGAGCATTTGGATACATCTCAATATCATTCTCCTGAATTTCTTATCAGGCCTGCCAAAACCTGCCCTCCTTCCATAGGGAAATCTAGGTCTACCTCCAGCTCACTTGTTTCAGCTACTCTATCTTGTTTCTGGACATGAGCTGAGATTTTCTGTTGCATTTTGGGGGGCATTTTCTATAATTAGGTGCATTTTCAATAATTAGGTGAATGTATGTCAGTGTATTGGAGTCCTGGTGTGGCGCTGTAGGTTAATGCTCTGGACTGCAAAGTTGGTTTGGTGCACAAAGTCGGCGGTTCAAGCTCACCAGCTGCTCCTTGGAAACCCTATACAGTGTCGCTATGGGTCAGAACTGACTTGATGGCACTCAACAACAACAACAACAACATGTTGAAGTATTATTAAGCTTTCTGATTGCTGCTTGGTAGATGTGATCAGGAGCTGGGCTTCCCTTTTCACTTCTTTTATTACTTAACTCAGAGTAATTTTAGCAAGTGCTGGCTATCTATGCAGCTCTGGTGTATAGCAGCTGGTATTAGCTCTTTTCCGGATGGTGGGATTTTATAAGGTGTGATTGTAGTTTGGCTTGTTGTTGTTGTTGTTGTTAAGTGCCTTCTATATGACCACAATTGCTGTCTCTTCTTAGGTAATGAAGGGAAAGAAAGAGCCCCACCAAGGTAAAAGGGGGACCAGAAGAAAAAACACACAACAGATGGGACACTAATGTCTATAATTGCCACCCCCACCACCTCCACCCCCAAAAAAGTAGCAAAATATGAGTTAGACTTTAATGCCCTTGTTTTGGCTTTTTGCCTTCAAGGCTACCTGAGAAATTTCAAGATGTTCCTGTTGGCCTCTTTCCCTTTTTTTTTGCCTCTCTCACTTCTCCTCAGTCCGTTCAAGTGTTTCCCCTGGTGAGAAACAACCCAGGACTGGCCAGAGCTGTTTTGGAAGACCCTTCCATTTTAAGCTGTTACTGTTGATTCCTAGAATTTTAAAAATCAGTTTTCATGTGGTGCTGTAGGATCAGCACTGGACTGCTAGCCACAGGTCGGTGATTTGAACCCACCAGTCGTTCCTCGGAAACTCTATACAAGGTCACTATGAGTCAGAACTGGCTTGATGGCAATGAACAACAATGAATTTTTATGAAATCAAATGTCTGATCCTTGTTGCTGTTAAGTGCCATTGAGTTGGATCTGACTCATAGTGACCCTGTATGGTGTTTCCGAGAAATGGTTGGTGAGTTTTGAAGCACCAACCTTGCAGTTCCAACAGATCTTGTGGTCTAGAATACGGATTCTACAGCTGAGTAGGTCAATTCAGACCCTTGTTGTTGCTGTTGTGTGCCATCAGGTCCACAGGACAGAGTAGAACTAACTGTCCACAGAGTTTCCAAGGCTGTCATCTTTAAGGAAGAGACTGCCATGTTTTGCTGTCCTGGAGTGGCTGGTGAGTTTGAACCTCAACTTTTTGGCTAGCAGCAGGGTACTTAATGGCTGCATCACCAGGGTGCTTAAATTTGGATCTTTAAGACCCACATAATGAAAGGCTTAGAAAAACTTGCTTCTCACTTGGCCTGAGTGGGCCCTGTTGTTGTTAAGTACTGTGGAGTCAGTTCTAACTCATAGTGACCCTGCTCAGGGTTCCTGAGGCTGTAAATCTTTACAGGAGCAGAAAGCCTCATCTTTCTCCTGCAGAACAACTGGTAGTTTCGAACTGCCGGCCTTGAGGTTATCAGCCCAATTCGTAACCAATATGCTACCAGAGTTCCTTGAGTGGGCCCTACAGCAGCTTAACTTAGCTGCTGCTGAAAAAAAGCTGTTGACTGTTTTGAAATTCTGAATTCACGGATCTTAATTACCTGAATGAAGTACTGGATGGTGCAAACAGTTAACAAGCACCTCTATTAATCAAAACATTGGCGGTTTGAGTCTACCTACCCAGAGGTGCCTCAGAAGAAAGACTTAGCATTCAACTTCTGGAAATTATCCATTGACATTCATATGCAACATAGTCTTACTTTGAAACACATGGGCTCTCAATGAGTCACAGTCCACTCATTGGCAACTTAATGTAATCGTCTGGCTCAGACTCCAGGCTGAAAGCTGACATTGTCAGCTCTGGGCTGATTTAGTCTGAATACCAGCTATGTTGAACTTAAAAACAGGCATAGGCTCAAAGAATAGAATCCAGACAATGGGACTATTAGAGATTTAGGACATCCATCCCTCTGTGGGGCCCTGGACTTTGCAAACAGTATATTTGCTGGCTGAACCATCTAAGTCTCATACAAATGCCCATAGGAAAAGACTTGTTCTCCAGTGGGACCATCTGAAATTGAGCTGTTGCTTGGTTCTGTTTCTGATACTGAGGCTAATGGTATTCCTAACTCGTGAGCCCCTGCTGAAAGCTGCGAGTTGGAGGCGGTCACAGGAAGCATGACCCCTCCGCCCACTCCAGACTGATCGGACTCTAGACTCCTCTTGAGGAATGTCTTACTCTTGCTGACTGCTGTGTTCAACTTTCCAGATCAGCTGTAGTTTGTGACTGTTTTGTCCACCTTTCACTTTAGTAAGGCTGTTTGATTATCGAAGGCAGCTGTCTCCAGAAAGGGCTCAGCTTTCTCTAGGCTGCCCACTGGATAAATGATCAGCACAATGGGAGGTGGTGGGAGTGGGGTTGACATAAACCCATTTTGAAAATTCTGAAAATCCAGGATTTTGTTCTGACCAATTCTGGAACAGGAAGTGGGAAGTTATATAAAAATGTACTTTTGTGAAAGTTCTTACATACCTCTTATACCCAGCCTTCCTGGATGAAAGGAATGGGTGAGAATGAGGGAAAAAAAAAAAAAAAAGTCAGGATCTGGGGGCGCAGGGGAGGAAGAGACGCCTATCCTGAAAACATTGCTTTTCTCCTGGAGAAAATCACCCATGTTGTTCTCCAAGCTGTGGTGGGAGCCTGAATTCGGACTGACTGCAGAGTCTGCCACCACACCTGGCTGAGACAGCAGGGGCCCTGCTCCACACTTTCACAAAGAACACCTCCGCCTCGTCACCAATACTTCAGGGGAGGTCGAGCTGACGTCAGAGAGGAGTCTAACTGTTTAGAACTGACTGCCTTTAGATAGGCCCTCTAAAACCAAGGACTGAACTGAGAACCCTAGGGTGGGAGGCCCCACTGGGAGAAGCCTTTTTGAGGGCCCTGTTAAACAGTGTTGTGGGATACCGTTGAGTCGCTTTTCAGCTCACGGAGACCCCATGTGATAGAGTAGACCCACCCCATAAGGTTTCCAAGGCTGCAATCTTTATGGAAGCAGACTGCCACATAGTTTTCCTACACGGCAGCTGTTGTGTTTGAACCACCCACCTTTTGGTTAGAAGCTGAGTGCCTTAACCACTGTGATACCAGGGATCCTTCATACTGGAGGAGCTGGCTTAATACCCAGTGCCGTCAAATTGATTTTGACTCATAGCGAGCCTGTATGCCAGAGTAGATCTGCCTCATTGGGTTTTCTAGGCTGTAATCTTAACTGGAACAGATTGCCAGGTTTTTCTTCCATGGAGCTGCTGGGTGGGTTAGAACTATCAACCTTTTGGTTCGTGACTAAGTATCTAATCCTTGTGCCACTAGTACTCCCTTGTTAATTAGCACTGTCTGACTGAAGTATGTCCTGCCCTAATCAATGCTAACTGTGTGTGGTGAGGGTGGGGTGAGGTGGGAGGCATGTGAATCTCTGGGGTTGTACTTGTGTGTGTGTCCTGACTATTGCATGGGGCCTCACACCTGAAAGGCTTTCAGGTCAGTTCCAACTCACTGGCTAGAGTTGAGCTGTGCCTCCACGGATGCCTCAGGTCAGGTCAGAAAAGTGAAAACAAAAACTGGGTGATAGTTGTGAAGCCTGAGGAGATAGAGGGGGGCACAGAGTTTATAGCTAAAGGGGCCAGAGTTTCTGTGGTGATGAAAATGCTCTGAAATTGACTAGTGATGGTTGCCTATATCTGAGGATATACTAAAAACCATTAAAAAAGAAACATTAAATAGTAATATTTATAGATTAAAACAAATAAAACTTCAGGAGGAAGCCACTTGGCTTTCTAAGATGGACCATTATAATGAATGGGATTTAATTACCCAAATTGAGGGCCCTTGAAGGACGAAACGGAGGTCAGTACAACAGTACTGATAACAGTTTAGCTGCAAAGATGCTTTGGCCAAGGGTCAAGGGGGTGAACTGTGTATCAAAGAGTTAACATAGCAGGCCTGAGGCCTGCCTGCAAGCTTGGTCCTTGTCTAATATCTAGAACTCTTGGAATGTTCTCAGTCAACAGTTAACTGATAAAAGTGATTTACTGTACAGGGTCGCTATGGGTCGGCACCGACTCGATGGCACTTAACAACAACAACAACAACAAGATGGTTTATCTAGACAGTATGGTTTTTACTGCACATCTGTCTGCTTTCTGGGAGTCTGGAAGTTTGGAAGGTGCTAGACTGAGTGTGCCTAGGTCATCTGCCTGATACAAACCTTGGGTTCTGAGTCTCTAAGAAGCCTCCCTGGACAGAAACATCACACATGTGTTGCTGCATTCTTGTTGCTAAAGGAAGTGTGCTCTGTGTGACCCCACATGAAAGGGAGATAACATGAGGAAGTCCCCATGGAGTCTTCTGTACTCAGCCCATGCCTTCTTTTCTTATGATCCAGCTGTGCATCCATCCTTACCACATCACTGTAATAAATCTTAGCAGTGAGGATAATGATATAAATCCTGAAAGCTTTTCTAGTGGGATTTAATCTCTAAACTTTTGGGTGGTCATAAGGAGTCCTGGTGTGGCGCTGTGGGTTAATGCGTCAGACTGCAAAGCCATTTGAACTGTAAGGTTGGCGGTTCAAGCTCACCAGCTGCTCCTTGGAAACCCTACACAGAGTTGCTATGGGTCGGAACCAACTCAGTAGCACTTAACAACAACAACAAGGACCCTGTAAAATCAGTGGTTTTCAGTTAAAACACAGGCCCCAACTCCAGGCTTCCTGATTTAGTAGATTTGGGGCTGGGGCCTGGGAGTAGGCATTTGTACATGTTCCCAAGTACTGCTGGTACTGCTGTTATGGGGAGCACATTTTGAGAACCACTGGCATAAGCTAAGAGACAAATGAAGAGATTCATCAATTGCAACACATGAACCTTACTTGGATCCTGATCTGGACAAATCAACTGTAAAAATAACATTCATGAGACAATTGGGGAAAATTAAACACTGACTAGGTATTGATCCTTAGGCAAGATCAATTTTGTTATGAGATAATGGTGTTTTGATTTCTTTGGATAGGTTTTATTGATAGGTACATGTTTTCTGGAGACACATGCTAATACTTTTTTTGTATGAAAATGACAAATGATATGTTGAATTTGCTTTAAAACAAGTCAGCTTAGGAGGGGAAAGTAGGTGGAGGGACAAGATGAACCCGATTGGCAGTGTATTGATAACTGTTGAAGGTGGAGACATGGAGTTTCATTAAATCATTACATACTATTCTCCCTACTTGGCTATTCTTGAAATTTCCTCTAGTAAAGACTTTTTTTTTTAAAGAGAGCTTTTTAAATCTCTTTCCATTGCTTAAAAATCACTAATAGATCCTACAACTATTTTATAAACCCAAATAATAATATAGATTTTCTAATGAAAACAACAAAAAAATCACCACCAGTTCAATATGTCCAAGAGGTTTACAGTTACAGACAATGTGTGAGGATGCGCTTTGAAATCTGAGCACTTCTAAACCTCTCTGAGCATCAGAATCAACTGGAATACCTATTAAAAAGTAAACTCTGGGACCCACCCCTAATCCAAACGCAGTAAGATATCTGAGTAAGAAATCTGTGATTTTAAACGACCTCTCCAGATGATGCTGATGTTCCCAGCCTCTAAGTGAGAACCAGAGTACTGAATGGTGCCAACTAGATAGCAGATTCCAAATGGAACATGGATTTGTCTAGAGTTTGTCTAGGCAGGATGCTATTGCCATGTTCTTGGGAAGATTTAAACTGATATTGCTTTCCTGGGTCATGGCACTTCATGATTTTTCTGCCTTTGTCATCTGGTATTTGATGGATGCCCCGTTACCCGTAGTATTACTGACAAGGCAGGTAGGAGAGATAGGAGCAGAGAAAAAGGTGCAATGTGGGATGTAAAGGTTTTGGAAGCAGCCAGAAGCCTGCCTCAGTTTCCTAATGGAGAGGAATATGGGTAGCTTGCTTTAGAAAGAGACAGACACTGCACTGAGCTGCTTACCATGGCAAAACCAACATCCGCTTTCTTCAGAGCTGGTCCATCATTTGTGCCATCACCGGTGACAGCCACCACCTGTCGCTGCTCCCCTACAGTGCTGTCAATGATGCCTGGGGGATAGACACACGAGCCACAGTAAGTCCAAAAGTGAGGTCTGGGACACACACACACACACACACACACACACACACACAGTAGCCCACAAGTACTGTCTGGGAAACTAACACACATGCACAATGATCCTACGTGTATTATCTGAGGCCATTTGGCAAGCACTGTGCTCCCCATCAAATCATCCCCACTGGTTCTGGTCACATGCAGCATGCCCCACCCCCTAAATTCCTTTTTCCTTCCCTCTTCCCACAGAAGATAAATTGTTTCATGGGTAGCATTTTGAGCACTGACAGTTTATCCTTGTTAGATGCTCTGTCTGGTGCCATAAAGCAGCTATTATGTATGAAGAAAGCACTAGAATGATTTCAAAGCAGAGACCTGGGGTTCAAATGGTACCGTTTCTACCTACAAGTTAGGCGACTGGGCTACTTGCTTATCCATCTCAGCCTCAAACTTCCTTATGTATAAAATGGAAATCATTGTACTAGTCCTGCTTATTTTTGTTGTTAAGTGCCGTAGAGTAGGTCTTGACCCACAGCAACCCTGTATAGGGTTTCCAAGGAGTGGCCAAACTTTGCAGTTCAAGCCGACTTTGCAGTCCAGTGCATTAACCCATAGCACCACCGCAGGACTTCTGGTCCTGCTTAAGTCACAGTATTACTGGCCTAGGTCACAGTATTATTGGCAAACAAAATATGCAAATGTTAAAAAGAAAAACTTTTATTACACATCAGATATTTGCTAAACTGTATGTTCTCCCTGTCAGCCTGGGACCTCTCCTCATCCCTCTCTATTCAGGACATGAGAGTTGCTTTTAGCTGATGGGTCTCATCTGTCCTCACCCCAGTCTGCCTTCATGTATCCTAGGCACCTACTACTCAGGAGCCGATCTCACCTTTCACCAGCGTGTGCTTGTCAGTGGGGGAAGATCGCGCCAGGACTCGAAGCTTAGGCCAGACCTTGTCGAGCTTTTCTTGCTCTACCTGCCAACACCAGACCATACCTGGATCAGTTAAGATCAAAACAGTCATCCAAGAAAACTCTTACTTCTCTACACCCTCAGCTTCTGTTACTTCAGTATTACCCTGGCCACCAGGATAGTTGAAACAGCCAATCGCAGTCACCCCTGGGGAATTCATTAACAGTGGCCATTCAGACCCCATCCATCTTCTGTTTCTTCCAATTCCCCACCTGGGAGCCAGTCTCCTATTGCTTAGGCCCTTGACCGGAGGTGGCCAGGGTTGGCTGTTGACTGAGGTGGCTAGAAGTGGCGTTTCTGAGGTCTTAGGTTTGATTTCTATGTAGACCAGGAAGCTTTTCTCTGTTCCACACCCAGACCACATCCTCTTGCAAATCTGTGCCACTGTCAGTCACAAGGGCAGTGACATAGATGGCAGGACAAAACCAGCCCACGAACTGGAGAAATGGAAAGATGTGAGACGTTAAGACACTGTCTCAAAGGACAGCTTGTGAGGGAAGATGATGGGCAGCTTTGGTAGAAGAGGAAGTTTCACTGTGAATAGATTTTAGTTTAACTTCCCCATATGTCCCGATGCCTTCCACCAGAAGTGGCCCTTCCCTTATCATGGAGTTCCTGGGTTCCCCACCCATCCACCCCAGGACCAACCTCGCCCTTCTCATTACGGATGAGTCGGTTGAATTCTTTGCCTTCTAAGCACAGGAAGTCATCCCCAGGTGTCAGAATGCCACATTTTGTGGCAATGGCCCGAGCTGTGTTGATGTTGTCACCTGTCACCATTCTGACAGTAATGCCAGCTTGTTTGCATCTGGCAATAGCATCTGGCACCTGTGGATAGTGAAGAAAGGGATGGTGGTGAGGATGCTGGGTAAGCCGCCCTGTTGAACTCTCCCTGGAAGCAGTGGCACGGGGCACAGGGTCAGCCTGGTCATTTTCACATGCTTGGTGCCACCTGACTTCTGCCCATCCCACAACACTCACATGTGAACTGGCCTTGTTGGACCATGTGTGGAAGGGAAACCTTGTCCTGGGGTCCAGGTGGTAAAGGCTTACTCTTCCACTTACAATTCAGACTCCTCCACGGGGCACAGGTGGCCTTTAAAGATGTGGCCACTGCCAGGAGTTCCAACCCCTCCCCATCCACAGACTCCGGACTCCAACCACACCAATGGTGTGTAGTTTCTCCAAAGCATGGCCCCGCTTTTATGTCTCAGGGCCTTGACAATCAATGGTCCATCTGTCTGAACTTCTGGAAGGGAAGAGACCTTTGCCATGCTCAGTGTCTAGAATAGTGCTTATTAGCACAGAGGGGATGCTCAACAAGAATGTGTGGTTGAAAGAAGGTAGTTAAAGACAAGGTTGGTGCTCTGATTAATTAAGCCCCCTGACTAGTTCCAATGACCAAATACACCCAATTAAATCTATGCTTCTCAGTGACTCAGCATTAACCCTGGGAATGCCACCTTCCATTAGTCCAGCACTCCACGGCAGTTCTGAGAAGGACTAGGCACACAGAAACAACTATTTCTGTAGGTGAGAAGCAGGTAGGGGTTCCAAACAGAATGGAAACTGGTACCCCACTTCTAGTGACTCCTTGGAGCTTCCCATGAGGTTACACATGGTCTGCATGAGCTACGGGCTGTTGAAAAACCACCATTCACGCTTTCTTATTCTTTCTCCAAACCAACGCCTCACCTCTGGGCGCACGGGGTCCTCGATGCCCACCACTGCGATGCAAGTGAGTTCAGTGAGGATTTCATTCTCATTGTCCCACAAGGGCTCTGCGTCATTGAATTCCCGGTAAGCTATACAGATGGTCCGTAGCCCCTCACAGGCCATTGGCTCAATGACAGTGCGCACCATCTCATCGCGGTCCTTGCTTTTGAAAGGTACTGCTTCCCCATCCTTGTCCAGGATTCGGTTACACCTGGTGAAGCACACAGTCAGAAAGCAGCAACCCCTCACCCCCTTCTCACTCAGCATGCTTTCAAGAGTATCTGTAGACAACTCTGGTTCTTGGCCAGAAAGTTCCTCCTCTATCCACCACCCTGCTCAGTCCCTCTCTGTAGGTCTGGCTGTGGATGGAGCAAGGTCCAGCTAGGCAGAGTGTGGGTCTCTCATGCCAAGACTCACTTATAGACTGCTTACTCTTGAACTTCTCATCAGGAGACTCTCCGTTCCCATTACCTCGAAGAGTGCCAGGTACACAGGAAATGCCTGTGTGTGGTGACTGAGAGAAGATAGCTAAGGCCCTAGTTACTTCATTTCTACTGGCCATAGAGGCAAGTAGGACCAGCTTTTAATGACCTTCTGATAGTCTATGCACAGTCCTTATAATCAGACGTTACAATGGGAAAGAAAAGAGAGAAACAATATTTCTAGTACTTACTATGCATGGGCACTTAACGTACATGTAATCTTTTAATTATCACAGTTACCCTATGGGGTAGGTGGGTATAGTTATCTGTTTTCTGATTAGGAAACAGAGGCTTGGCTTGCCTAGCTCTGAATCCTGGCAGGGCCAGTTAGCTATATGACCGTGAACACATTTTTCATTTGTAAAACAGGGATCATAATAATACTGCCTCAATGAGTTGTTGTGAGGATGAAACAACCGCCAGCCATGTAAGCACTTAAAGTAATACTTGGTCTGAGTAAATGACCAAAGCCACTTGGCAGAGTGGACTCTCTCATTATCCAGATGGGCTCAACATGGGGCATGTACCCCAGACCTTTTGAAAGGCAGGGGCATGTCCCTGGGACCTTTCGGAGGGGAGGAGCATGAAGGAGAGAAGAGGAGGGAGGAAGGGGCTGCTCACTTGCGCAAGATGATCTCAGAGGCCCCCTTGCTGTACATGCGGAAGCCACCGCCGGGCTTCTTGATGACCGTGCTCATTGACTTGCGCACCGAGTTGAAGGTGTACACCTTGTAGAGCTTCTCCTCGGGCACCTCATTGCGCACCGCCTGGTAATCCTGCTTCAGATCTTTGACAAAGCCCAGCAGTGCACACTCAGTCTTGTTACCCACTTGCCGAGACAGGCCTCCCTCCTTCTCTGGAGGCTGAGAGAAAAATACACATAGGACTGTTGAGTAAGATGCCACAACCATGGAGAGAATGAGGAACGAAAGCACTCCCTCACAGAATGTTCACATGGGTACCCAGAGCCCTTGCGGAGAAACGGTGCTTGTTCTGTTTGAGAGAAGACAGCCAGGGCTCACTGAGCCATCCAGCACTTTTCAGCTTGTCCTCGTGGTGGAGGTGTAATCTCATCCCTTGCACTCTTGTTGTTAAGTGCCATCGAGTTGGTTCTGACTCATAGCAACCCTGTATAGAGTTTCTGAGGAGTGGCTGGTAAGTTTGAACCGCCGATTTTTTGATTCAAAGCGACCTTGCGGTCCAGTGCTTATCCTACAGTACTATACCAGGACTCCTCACCCTGCATGGGAGGGTCTTATTCTAACACCTTCTCTTAGTTTCTAGAAACTAAGCAATTTCCTTTTGATAAATTCAATTCTGCTGCCAGTGTGAAGTCCTTCCTTAGAGATACTACCTAACAGGGTCACTGGAGGCTATTTCCTTCTATCCCCATGGATCATTCCCCAGTCTCACTTTAAAGGTGTTCACCGAGGAAGGAGAAATGAGATATGGAATGGCAGATTAAACATTTCCCTCCAACCACCCATTCTGAGTATCTAGGCAGAGGGAGAGCTTACCATAATCTTGGAGGTATAGGCACTGTTGATAGAAATGCCATTGACAATAAGGTCCAGGACCTTGGGCTGCAGGGCATCAGGACTTGGAATCTGACGGTAGTGGGTGCCGCCAATATGGGCCTGCACCACGGTCATGCGGTTCATGGTCAACGTGCCGGTCTTGTCGGAGCAAATGGCAGTGGCATTGCCCATGGTCTCACAGGCATCCAAATGCCGTACCAGGTTGTTATCTTTCATCATTTTCTACAAAGGAGAAACAGACAAAACTCCAGAGGGGATCATGGGGCACTTCCAAATATAGGCCTAAAAGCTCTTTCCTAGGCAACATCTTTCTACACAAAAATGCAGCATAAGATTTTTGTGAACCACCCCAAGATTCCATCAGGTCACTTAACTGTAAGTGATCGCGAGTGTTCTTGCAGAGTACCAGGGGCTAATGCACTCGTAAAGTGTTGCCCGAAGTACAACGGCCTTTGTATTTCACCAAAGGCTACCTGGGGCCCACTCCTCCCTTCTCTGTCCTAGAGGAAGAGACTGCATGGTCCCAGTCTTACCTTCACAGAATACGCCAGTGAGATGGTGACAGCGAGTGGCAGCCCCTCAGGCACAGCCACCACCAGCACAGTGACGCCGATGATGAAGAACTTGACAAAGTACTGGATGTAGATGGGGGTGCACTCAGCTAGCCATGGCTTCCGCTGAATCACAAAATTGTCAATCACGAAGTAGAGAATCAGGACAAGGACTGTGATGGCAGACATGATCAGACCTGTCCAGGGAAACAAATCACATGAACCCAGGCTTTAGGACATTTCAAGGTCCCTGGGCCACCAGGGCCTTGACTAGGTGGACTTGCAGCCAACATAATATGTATTTGTATTTTGATTGTGGTAAATATATAGGTACTAGAACACATGCCATTTCAGAAATCTTTACATGGGCAGTTATATATGTTCATTGTATTATGAACCATTGTTCGATTTTTCCATCACTCTAAGTGTTGTGTATTCCCTCCCACTTGCTGCCAGTTTTCAAAACTACCATTTTGAGGAAGTCATACTAAAACCTACCCTTCCCTTTCTCTGTTGCTTATAGGTCATACCAAAAAACCAAACCAGTTGTCACTGACTCAATTCTGACTCATAGTGACCCTAAGGACAGAGTTGAACTACCACTGTGATTGGTGAAGTGGAGGGTCAGTGCAAAAGAGGAAGACCCTCACTGAGTTGGACCAACACAGTGGCTGCAACAATGGGCTCACACATAGCAACAATAATAGTGTGAGGGTGACGCAGGACGGTGTGTGAGGGTGACGCAGGACGGTGTGTGAGGGTGGTGCAGGATGGTGTGTGAGGGTGATGCAGGACGGTGTGTGAGGGTGACGCAGGATGGTGTGTGAGGGTGGTGCAGGATGGTGTGTGAGGGTGGTACAGGATGGTGTGTGAGGGTGACGCAGGATGGTGTGTGAGGGTGACACAGGACTGAACAGTGTTTCATTCCATTGTGCATAGCTGTAGGGTTGCTATGAGTTGGAGTCAGCTTGATGGCACCTAGACGACAACAACAAACCTTTACAAGCGGGACTGCACATCTTTCTCCCATGGAGTGGAACTGTCGACCTTCTGGTTAGCAGCTGAACACATACATCATTTGCTGCTGTTATTGCTAATTGCCATCAGAATGTAGTTGAAAAGGCACTCGTTTCTCATTCCAAAGACACAGGTTCTAGTTTTAGGTCTGCATTAACTTGAGTCTTGGCTTTGGATTAGTTGCTTATCTTCTCTGTGCTTATTTCCTGTACCAAATTCCTCATTTGTAAATAAGGGGGTTAGTCTAATTTTTGGAAAGAGCATTCTGGATTCTATCCCAGGGATGCTCACTCTCTTATCACAATTCATATTCATACAATGTTGTTCTAGTTGTGTTAGAAATTTACCATCAGAATGTCTCCTGTTCTAGTGTTGTGATTTCTGGGTACATTCCTTCTACTGTTAGCATACTACCTAAGTGACTAACCCCTAAAACAGTGCTTTCTAAATGTTCTCTTGTCCTGGCACACATAGAAAATGACAATACTAGCAAACACTTATACAGTGCTTACCATGGGTCAGGCAAGTAATATATGGCGAAACTAACACATGGCGAGTTTTTTGGCAGGGTGACCAATCATCCCAAGTTTGCCTGGGATGAGTAGTTTCCCAGGATGCAGGAACTAAAACTGATAAAAGTCTCAGGCAAACTGAAGCAACTGGTCATTCTACACACTGTGGTAAGTAGAAGAATCTGCCCAATGTGAAGAAAAAACAAACCCCAAAACTGGCCTAGGTGTACAAACTACTGCATGGCCACTCTGAGGGAAGAAGGGATCAACATCTGGGCACTGCTGGGACCTATCTGTGGCACAGTATGTAGAAAGAACTCTGCTCTAAAATCTCTAAAATACAGCCTGGTCTTGGTCTTTGCTTTTACTGAGGATCTGATGACCCAGCAGCATCAGAGCAAGGCTGGAAGTGATGATGTCAATGAAGGCAGATTTGTTGGACTTTTGCTTTGATCAAAGTGAGGACTATGGTGAAACAGTGAGATAAGTTAAGGTTCTGTGTCAACGTGGCAGGGCCAGGATGCTCAGTGCTTTAGTAGTTAAAAGTATGGATCCCCCATAATGGTATGTGTGGCACTGCAGGATAAGCACTGGACTGCTAGTCAGAAGGTCAGTGGTTCAAGTCCACCAGTCACTCCTCAGAAATTCTGTACAGGGCCGCTAAGAATAGGAATCAACTCGACAGCACTTAAGGACAACAACAATATAATATAGTCACCTCCATGATGTGATCTGACGTGATGTGCCCCAAACTGATGTAGTTATCCATGTGCTTAAATCCTCACTTCTCTGATATTAATAAGGTCAGGTGCAAGCTACAGGATTAGATTGTATCTTAAACTAACCTTTTCTGAGATATGAAAGGAGAGAGAAGTAAGCAGAAAATGAGGGACTCATTGCCATCAAGAAGGAGGAACTGGGAGTGTAGTTCATCCTTTGGACCTGGGACTCTACACTGTGAAGTTCTTAAATCAGGAGATGATTGATGCCAAGACACGGGATCTCCAAGGAATGCTGAGCCTACAGATGCTGCAAAGGGGAGTTTTACTCCTATAAAGATTTACAACCTTGGAAACCCTATGAAGGATTGCTGTGAGTCGGAACCGAATCAGTGGCACACAGCCACCACCAGCAACAGCCTCTTAAACTGTGACAGGATAAATTTCTGCTTGTTAAAGCCACCAACCACTTGCAGTGTTTCTGTTATAGCAGCACTAGAGAGCTAAGATGGGCAGGCAAGGTGCCGAGGGAGCAAAACTGAAGGGCACACTCACTCCCAAAGTCACGTGAGACATCTTACTTGTCTCGTTCTAGTCCTGCCTGCTTGGTATATAAAATAAAACAACAGAGAAGACTGGTGGCCAGCCTTCAGGTAGCCTGCACCTCCTAAGGAGAATAAGGCAGGTGTTAGAAAAACAACAGGAGGGCTAGGTGGGGCCTGTTTCATGTTTTAAGTCTAGCTTCAGAACTAGGCTTAATAACTTGATGCTGTATCTGCAGCTCACCTCGTTCGTGTAGAGTTGAAACGTGCTGGGTACTAAAATCGAGTGAGGAGGCTAGAGGAACTCTGTCCACTAGAACTTTCTGCAAGGCTGGTAGGTAGCCTGCTCGATCCAATGCGGCATTCAGCAGCAACATGAGGCTATCAGGCAATTGGAATATGGCTAATGGGACTGAGGAAATGGAATTTTCAACTTTAATTAATTGGAAGAGCCACATGTGGCTAGTAGCTGCCAGAATGGACAATACAGACCCCTGCTCCCCAACATCTGGTCAACAGATCAGTAGCCTTGGCATCACCTGGGCCCTGTTAGAAATGTAGAATCTCAGGCTCCAACCCAGACTTCCTGAATTTGAATCTACAGTTTAACAAGAGTGTCCGGTGACCTATATACATAGAGAAGAAGGAGCTAGATTATGACTGTGGTAAATAGAGAGGCAGGTCAGAAAACCACTGTTGTTGTTAGCCCCTGATTCATGGTGACCCCGTGCACATTGCTGACCAGTCCTTTGCCATCCCCATGAGTGGTCACAGAAGAAATTATTGTCATCTGTCAGCTTCTCACTGGCTGAATTTTGGAAGCATATCACTAGACCTATCTTCTTTGTCTCTTCCTAAGCTCTACTGAACTTACACAGCACCACAGCAACATACAAGCCTCCACTCACAGGCAAGTGGCGACTGCATCTGAGGTGCACTGACTAGGAACTGAACCCCGATCTCCCAGATGGAAGGTTAGAACAGTGGAAGAGTCTGTACATTTAGGGATATGGTCACTGAAGGAGCAATCCCCTTGTTTCCACTTCCTACACATTTTTAGTGACCTCTCTCCTGGTGTGGTGTGATCAGCACTGGACTGCAAATCACAAGGTCCGCAGTTCAAACACACCAGCTGCTCCTGGGAAACTCTATATAGGATCGCTATGAGTTAAAACCAACTCGAAAGCACTTAACAACAACCACCTCTGGAATGGACGGGAAAGAGATGAGGCTTTCTGCTCCTGTAGAGATCTATAGACTTGGAAACCCTATAAAGGGTCACATGAGTCAGGACATATTGTCAGGAGGGACCACTCACTGGAAAAAGATATCATGCTTGGTAAAATGGAGGGCTGGTGAAAAAGCAGAATACCCCCAACGAGATAGACTGGCACAGAGGCAACATCAATGTGCTAATGATTGTGAGGTTGGCCCAGGACTGGGCAGGTTTTCATTTTGTTGTGCATAGGGTCGCTATCAGTTGGTATTGACTTGATGGCACCTAACAACAACAACAACAACAACAACAACAACAACAACAACGAGTCAGGACTGACTCAACAGCACACGCAGCAGCAGCCTCTGGAAAGGGTCTCTCTAAGCACTATTCTCCTTTGCCTCCAACCTGGATTTTGAATTTCCTTTAGGTTCCTTGGCCAGATGCTGCTCCCATGCTAGGGAACTGCCTCCAGCAAATTCAGGCTTCTCAGTCCCAGGTACGCAGCTCTTAAAGCATTTCTCCTCAGTAATGTACATCTCCCCTGTGGTGCTATAAACTCTTGATTTAACATTTGTTTGAATGAAAAAGACCTCAGGGCCTACCAGCCTTTCAGATGGGTAACATCTTTGAACAGAGTTTAGAAAGGTTCTCTCTGGTAAGGACAGCCAACTCAAAGGGGAGCTGATGAAAAGTCTTGGAGGTGGCCAGAGGGTGACCTCAAGAGGGACACAACTACCTGAAGCTTATGAGTCCTTCAGAAGTCTCAGTTTATTTGTCCTGCCAGTCCTGGGGGGTATACACAAAGCAGGGAATCAAAGTGGTCCCCCCCCCCC
>NW_006408527.1:19455635-19482766 GCF_000296735.1 Chrysochloris asiatica
AAAAAAAAAAAAAAAAAGGGTCACCTGGGGGCTTTTGCTGACACTGAGAAATGGGGGCAATGTTTCCAACATCCCCTAAAGCAAATGGCTAAAAAAGAACAAAATATGTAAATGCAAATTAAGAGGCAAGTCACACGTAAAGAATTTAGGATTCCCAAACGTGGTCAAGTGCCTGCTCCTGTGTCCCACAATGTCAGCTGGTGTGAGTGGAGGCTTCCTGGATAAGGCTTTGGTAGGAGAAGGGGGGAAGTTTCTGAAATACAGTTTTATAGTTAATAGTTATTAGTTGGTTTCCTTTGGTGAACTCACCCTAGATAATGGGAGAAAAGTTCTAAGCTAACGCTAGCACCCACCAATACCAAGTACTTCCAGTGGTGGAAAACACACTACTGGGAGTCATGCAGACTGCTGAAGACACTCACGCTCGTTTTGACCCCCAGGGGGGCGGTAGAAGGACAAGACCAGGGAAATGATAGCTGCGATCTCCAGGATGATCAGGGTGACGTCTTGAAGCGCTTCCCACACTAACTCTAAGAAAGTCTTGGACCTTTTGGGGGGAATCAAGTTCTGACCAAACATTTGCCGACGTTTCTCCAGATCCACAGGGTTCCCAGAGAGACCTGAAAGGAGACAAGAGTAGAGTGAATGAGAGAACAAAGGGGAGGAAGGGATGGGTGATCAATGAAGGCAGTTAAAAGATCCCCCCTTTTAAAGACCCCTTAAAAAGGTCCCCTCACTTCCTTTTCTTGGTCTGCCTGAGTATGAGAACCAGTTAGGGTGACCAATCATCCTGATTTTCCCATGACTGAGGGGATGTGGGACTTTTCAGAGCTAAAAATGGGCAAACTGGGGTGAGTTAGACACAAGGACTCACGCTTCCTGGGAATCAGGGTAAGCTACCCTCGACCTAAAATCCCATCTACTCCTACACTGTATTCCAGGCTCCAGCTGTAAGAATATAAATATTAAAATGTTCTTGGGAATCACCTAGAACTTTTCTCTCACATTAATACGTAAATTCTGGCACTTGTTTAAACACAAGGTCACTTTCCATCGACCGGCTCACACACTAAGTAAGAGAGAATAAACAATCTGCCCAAAGTCATGCTAGGTTGAGGCCCAACCTACCCAGGTGTCCTGGTTCCAAGTTCCAGTATCTTTAGGAGATGATCAGAGCAGAAGTTTTCGTACTGTGACTTTTGGGCCTCCTCTTTCAGCACAGATACCTCTCCCATTTCTGTTACACATACACACACACACTCACCAGCTTTCCCGATCTGGACAGCCAAGCGAGTCAGCTTGCCCTGAAGCACTGATTTCTCCTTTTTGGGTGTCTTTGTGGCCTTTTTCTCCTTTTCCTCACTGTCGATCCCTTCTTGGCTGTTGAGTGGTTGGATCTCCAGGGCCACTCCATCCTGGGTCTTTGCTGGGGTGTACACACAGACAGAAAAGGTGAGCAGGCAGGGTGGAAGCATTGGGGGCCAGGCAGGTGGAAACCAAAAATCCCTTCTGTCTTCTTCCTGGAACACATCTTGGGCCCTGACATGAGTTTTGACCATTCCCACCCCATGACAGACATGGAACTTGCCTGCAACCCTCTATTAGGTAGGGCCTTTGGCTTGATACACTAGTAGCTGGAGACAGAATGGGATGCTTTGGGGGTATGGATTTCCTCTTCAGTGG
Source organism: Chrysochloris asiatica (assembly GCF_000296735.1). NCBI lineage: Eukaryota > Metazoa > Chordata > Mammalia > Afrosoricida > Chrysochloridae > Chrysochloris > Chrysochloris asiatica. Next base: position 19,457,319 of record NW_006408527.1, read on the forward strand.
CAGCTTCCTGGCACCACCTCAGAGTCCCACATCAGTTTTATTCCAGCAAGGAGATTAGTCATGCCACTAAATGATATTACCAACAACCCTCCTTCCTGGAATTCAGTACTCAAAACAGTGATTCTACTGCTGAAAGGGGCCTCAGGGGAAAGTTGCCAGATGTTTCAAGAATATAAGGGTCTTGGTTTGCTTTATGAAAAGGTTCGTTTATTTGCATACAAAAGCTGGCAGGCAAGAAACAAAGACCGTCCCACCTAGACACAGCATTTCCAGCTACTTCTTAAATCAGCTGGCAGGGCAGGAAACCCCCTCCTTCCCCAGTCTGAGGAAGGTAGGGAGGTATACTGTGGGACCTAGGGCTAGGCCTTTTGAAGGAGAGGGAAGAAGCTGGAATAAGAGAAAGCAGGGATAGAGACGGATAAATCCATTTTGTTTTTTACAAGAAGAGTTAGAGACCTAAAATTAAAGAATTATTTCTGTTTGGCCCGGTTATCCGGTGTCGAACCACGATGTAGGTCAGAAAGGAAAAAAAAAAAAATCTCTGGGAACTGTCTCAAAAGAGCAATTCTTGCTGGTTCCCGGCACCCTTCCAACTTCACCCCTGTAGAGCTCAGGCCCTTTGCTTAGGGTGTCTTTCCTGAGAGACTGTCTCTGCTGTAAGACTCACAAACAAGACAGAGACGGGATGTAAACACAGCCACCAGAAAGAAACACATATCAGATCAGGAGGAAGGAAACAGACTGTGGAGAGAACAAAGAAAGAGATGGGGGGCGAAGTACAGAGAAGGGCTCTCTCCAGCACCCGAGAAGACTAGCAGAGAAGGAAACCAGACTGGAAGAGGACACCGATGAGGAAGCTAGCAAGAGGAGGGTGCAGGGACAGCCCACCCCAACTCCCTCCACCACAAGGAGCTGAGGTCTTCCAACCCAGAAACTGATGGGCTCAGGTTCTGGACCACAGGTGTTTACCCGAGACCCCAGGCAATGAAATACACAGCTTAGCACCCTGGGAACAACAGATCCATCCGATACACACTCCAAGAGAAGCCTTGACTTGACGTTCTAGAAACCAACAGCAGAGGGTGCTGTTGTCCCATCTTAAATTGGGATTGGGACCTAGAGACCACCCCCAAATCTCTGCACCTTCCTCAGGATGACGCGGCTGGGCCACAGCAGCAGATAACAGATTTATGGTGAGGAGAAGGGAGAAGGCAGATGGCCTAGAAAGGTCTGGTTTGAGGTGGGCAGGTAGGTAGAGATGGCAAAGGAGTGGGTGGAGAGGTTACCTTTGTTGCGATTTTCAGGGACTCCTTGTTTTTTACCTGTTTGAACAAGAAAGAGAAACGTGGGGTGGAGACCCAAAGTGACTCTTATAGAGATCAGATATCCAATTTGTTGGTCCTGCTCAGAGCCCAGAAGAGCAGCAGCAAAGGGGCTGGGCTGCGGGGAGGGGCTCGGGAAACGGAAAGGAAGCTCACACCATGTGCTTACATTCACTGTTGCTGGGGGCACTCAGACAGGTGAGTGCGCAGGTGGGGACACCCGCCCCTGGCCATTTCCTCTGGCTGCTGATGGGGTGCTCCTGGCAGAGGGGTTGGGAGTGAAATGTTTCAACTGTTTCTGCCTGGCCCAGAGTCTCCACATGTGCATTCAACAGCACGCACCAGGCGTACACTAGCTTTCTCCTTATTCATCTGCTGGGAGCCACAGAAATGAACCATCTAGTTTCCTCCCTGAGCATGGGCTTTGCTTCCTTTTCACAAACTGCCCTCGCTAAGCCAACTCATACCTTAAGACAATCCTCCAGCCAAGTGGTGGAAGACCTTCTCTCCCTTATAAGTGCTGCTTAGGGAAAGGTGTAGATTTGGTTTTAGTGTCTTCTTATTTGCTCTCTTTGTTTCCTTCCACCAGTAACGAGTAACTTCAGGGTAGACGTTACCTCTTGGTTCCCATTTTCCTAGCTCATGTCTTTTCCACTGGCAGCCCGTCCTTTTGGCAGATAGCTTAGTTTTTCTCATGACCATTCTTCCTGTGGCCTTGATTGTTCATTTGATCCCCCATATTTGAGGAAGGAAGTGACAGGAAGAGGGCATCTGGGGCCAGAGTCCCTAGGCAGCTCATTTTGGGAAGGGTTTATACCGTGTTCCTTTATAATCCACCAAGAGACATAGGGATTGAGGCTGACAGGCAACTTCATTTGGGAGTCTAGAGCCAGGATCTGGTTTTCATCAAAACACCCTGGGGGGAGTCAGGGTTCATGGTTTTTTTTTTTTTAAATCTTGGCAAATGGTTTGGGTATCTGCTTCCTTTTCTCCAGCAGATTCTTCCAACCAGGTATGTCATCCAGATCTGCTTTCCTTGTTTCCTAGTTTGTCCACGGGGATGAGAGACAAGAGATTCTCATCCTGAGTGTCTCTTACCTTTCTTCTTCTTCTCCATCCCGTCTCCCTCACTGGCCCCCAGGAGGGTAAATATGATTCCGGTCTGTGAGTTGACACCAACAGCAGTCACTACCATTCTGCCAGAACCTTCCATGACATGGGTTCCTATACAGAAATGGAGAAAATGAGAAGGAGCATTGGTTTTTATACTGAGCCATGATTTGATATGAAACATAAACCTAAGGGGAAAAACATCAGTTCTTTCCTCCTTCCCTGTAGATAATGATTTACTCAGAAGATAGCAGAAAAAGGTAAAGAGCTAGGTCCATTTAAAATAGACCAAGCAATGCAGGGTAAGGAGAAAAATGTGTCTAACTGCTTCAGAGTAAGGACTTTCCTCTCTGGCTAGAAACTCCTCTGAGGCCCCTTGAAGAATCTGCCTCTTTTAAGTTGTATTCAACCCACCAAAGCTTTTGTCCATGTTGACGTCAGGGGAAGAAGACAGGACAGAGCCAGATGAGAAGGCAGGGTCAGGAGCTGGACCCGGTGCCTTGGCTATAGAATGGGAACTTGGGAAGTCAGAGGCTGTACCTGAGAGCAGCATGGGGTCTTTATCCAAGGACTTCTTGACATGGTCTGACTCCCCAGTCAGAGAGCTCTCATCAATCTTCAGGTCATTGCCCTGGATCAGGATTCCGTCTGCAGGTAGTAGGTCACCTAGTACACAGAGAGGAGGAGAAGGGTTAAGGCCTGGCGAGGGCTGGGGACATCTGACTCCTCCAACATTATCTCAAGGTTGCTTCCCTTTGTGCTACCTATAGGACAATGACTCAGGGAGTATCTGGAGAGCCTTACATGACAACTTCAGCCCTGTACTACCTGGAATGACATGCCTTTCCAGCTAGTATAAATTCAAGCTATTATTATTCCCCAAACAGCATCCCCTGACCTGAATATTAAATACTTTTAACTCTAAAGCACCTGGGGTACAAGTTTGACCATCTTCTGGGAATGTTATTCTTTCTTAGAATTATTTCCTACAATCTTCTCTAGCACAAACCTTGAAACTGACACAATCTGAGGACTTATCTTTTTGGTTCCTTAGCAATTCTTAGGCCCCTCAGTCCAAAAGACCAAACCCAAACCCACTGTCATCGAGTTGTTTCGGACTCACAGTGACTCTGTAGGCCAGAGCAGGACTGCCCCACATGGTTTCCAAGGCTGTGAAATGATATGGAAGCTGACTGTCGTATCTTTTTCTCTCGGGAGGTGCTGGTAGGTTCCAGCCATCCCAAGAGACAGTGCTCCTTTCAAAGGACTTACCCTCAGAATAAGGAAGGTGGTATAGATACAAGAAACAAAGTGCTTACCATATTTGATTTGGGCGATATCGCCCACCACAATCTCAGCCACAGGCAGCTGGATGATCTGGCTGTTTCGGATAATGGAGAATTTCTGCTCCTGCTCAATGCGGCTCTGCAGCCCTCGGAATTGCTTCTCTTTGCTCCAGTCATTGAAGGCGGTCACAAGCACCACGATGAGCACTGAGAAGAGGATGGCTGCCCCCTCGATCCAGCCGGCTTCTGCCTCCCCTTCATCATCTGTGGTACTCACAACGTGACCACACTCTATCCCAGGGAAGGGATGGAAAAAAAAAAAAAAAAAAAAAGGGTCACCTGGGGGCTTTTGCTGACACTGAGAAATGGGGGCAATGTTTCCAACATCCCCTAAAGCAAATGGCTAAAAAAGAACAAAATATGTAAATGCAAATTAAGAGGCAAGTCACACGTAAAGAATTTAGGATTCCCAAACGTGGTCAAGTGCCTGCTCCTGTGTCCCACAATGTCAGCTGGTGTGAGTGGAGGCTTCCTGGATAAGGCTTTGGTAGGAGAAGGGGGGAAGTTTCTGAAATACAGTTTTATAGTTAATAGTTATTAGTTGGTTTCCTTTGGTGAACTCACCCTAGATAATGGGAGAAAAGTTCTAAGCTAACGCTAGCACCCACCAATACCAAGTACTTCCAGTGGTGGAAAACACACTACTGGGAGTCATGCAGACTGCTGAAGACACTCACGCTCGTTTTGACCCCCAGGGGGGCGGTAGAAGGACAAGACCAGGGAAATGATAGCTGCGATCTCCAGGATGATCAGGGTGACGTCTTGAAGCGCTTCCCACACTAACTCTAAGAAAGTCTTGGACCTTTTGGGGGGAATCAAGTTCTGACCAAACATTTGCCGACGTTTCTCCAGATCCACAGGGTTCCCAGAGAGACCTGAAAGGAGACAAGAGTAGAGTGAATGAGAGAACAAAGGGGAGGAAGGGATGGGTGATCAATGAAGGCAGTTAAAAGATCTCCCCTTTTAAAGACCCCTTAAAAAGGTCCCCTCACTTCCTCTTCTTGGTCTGCCTGAGTATGAGAACCAGTTAGGGTGACCAATCATCCTGATTTTCCCATGACTGAGGGGATGTGGGACTTTTCAGAGCTAAAAATGGGCAAACTGGGGTGAGTTAGACACAAGGACTCACGCTTCCTGGGAATCAGGGTAAGCTACCCTCGACCTAAAATCCCATCTACTCCTACACTGTATTCCAGGCTCCAGCTGTAAGAATATAAATATTAAAATGTTCTTGGGAATCACCTAGAACTTTTCTCTCACATTAATACGTAAATTCTGGCACTTGTTTAAACACAAGGTCACTTTCCATCGACCGGCTCACACACTAAGTAAGAGAGAATAAACAATCTGCCCAAAGTCATGCTAGGTTGAGGCCCAACCTACCCAGGTGTCCTGGTTCCAAGTTCCAGTATCTTTAGGAGATGATCAGAGCAGAAGTTTTCGTACTGTGACTTTTGGGCCTCCTCTTTCAGCACAGATACCTCTCCCATTTCTGTTACACATATACACACACACACAGACACACACACACACTACTGAGAATGCCAAGAAATTCCACTGCTTATATTGAAAAGAAAAGGAGCAAAGTCTTTCAGACAGTACACAGTCCTTGATTACCAGCATCCTCCACTAACACATACATGCTTACACGTTTACACACCACACTCATACACATGAACATTCTAGGCATGTTCCCGTGGGAAGGGGTGGGGGCAGGAGGGGGGGCGTGAGAAATAGGCAGAATCATTCCCAGTGCCTTTCATACATTTAGGCCCCTGTGCTGGGCCCCAGGGCGGTGACTCTTTAAGGGAAGGAGGGAAGATCCTAATGTGGCCATTAATGCCAGTTGGCATTCATCAAGTTGTTTACGCACTGTAGAAATTAGCCAGGGTTTTGGCACTTGCAGCTGTTGACTGGACTGTTTGATGGAGTCCCCACAGGCAGGATGGGGCAAGCTTTGTCCTAAAAACAAAAAAGGCAACAGCTGGGGAGGGTCAGAATCAGAGGAAGGGGGCACTCAACCGAACCTCACACAAAGTTCAAGGAAAAGCGGCTGACTGGAATCTGCTGGGAGGAAAGTGTTGCAGTAGGACTTCCTCGTATTGAAGCCAGAGTGAAAAACCATTCCCCTGGGGGATGGGGAGGGCAGAGATCTACTCTACATCCATTCTCATCTCTACTGCATAGAACCAAGAGCATTATTTCAAAGGACAAGAGGAGAGATTTAGGTTAGAACTAAGGAAGCCATTTCAGACAGAAAAAGATTTTTGAGAATGGGAAAATAGGCACCCAAGAGAGTATTGCTGGCAGAGCCTAAGGCAGCCTTTACTTCCCCTCTCTAAAAACAACAACCATCAGGAAAGGTATTTGAGGATACACCTCTGTCTGAGAAGGTGATGTGGGAACCCTCTTGAACGTAAAGCGGTGGATGAACAGGCAAAGCCTAGGGAGCTGCTCCACGCCACACACATAGGTAGCTGTGAGTCGGAATCAGCTCCATGGCTGCTAATAACAGCCTCCCAGGGCACCACCCTGGCCTCCAGCAGAGTGGCACAGCTGAGAGCCACAGGGGACTGGGGTCTGGGCTGCTTTCCAGAGGCTCCCTGCTCCATCACCCTGAGCAGTCAGGTTCCCAGTAGGAAAGACAAGTGAGGGCCTGGGAGAGGAGCATTTCTGGGGCCCAGTCATCTTGTCCCCTGGGTAGGCAGAGGCAGAGTTGCCAGGGGGGCAGGGCCTTGCTGTTTTTCTCTCCTCAGGGATCCCAGTTGACAAGGCTGTGCCAACTTCACACTGCTGTGTTGGAGGGTCATGTTTGTTTTAGGGAAATAAAGGATGTGATAAAGTTGTTCATCTACTTGGGATGTCCCTCAAGAAAGCTGGATTCACAAGATAAACAGAGGAGCCCGTGCCTGTAGCCCAGTTGCCATAGGGTAAATTCCTAATCACTGCACCCTATGCACAGCAGAACTGCTCCATTTTCAAGCTGTGAACTTTCGGAAGCAGATCACAAGGCATGTCTCCCAAGACAACTCTGGGTGGATTCAGATCGCCAGTCTTTCAGTTAGTTGAGAGCTCAGCTGTTTCCACCACTCAGAGACACTAACAAAACCAAATCCATTGCTATTCAGCAGATTATGACTCATAGTAACCCTATAGGACACAGTGCCTCATAAGGTTTCCAAGACTTTAAATATTAGGATCTTTTGGTTAGCAGCCAAGCTCTTAAACACCACACCACTACGGTTTCTTGAATAGGGCTAGTAAATAATTGGCATCCCAGTGTGGTGCTATAAAATATCCACTGGACTGCTAAGTGTAAGGTTGATGGTTCAAACCCACCAGCTGCTCCTTGGAAATCCTATGCAGGGACACTATGAGTCGGAACTGACTTGACGGCACTTAACAACATCAAAGTGGATAATTATGAAGGCAAACCAGGACACCAGATATTAGAGACCATCAGAAAGGACTTCCCAGCAGCCTAATGAAGGCTAATGCAAGGCCTAATGTAACAATCTACCCTTGCATCCTACCTGAGGGAACAAGAAGAAGGGGCACCTGCTCCCATATCAATATCTTGTAATCATCTTTGGTTCCTCTCTCTCTTATCCCCTGCATCTAGGTAGTCAGGAGGCCCTGTCAGCCTCCATAAGCCATCTAGAATCCCGTCACTTCACTGCTATCATTCTGGCCTGAGCCATTTTCATCTCTCACTTGGATGATGGCAACAGTATCCTCAACGGTCTCCCTGCTTCCACCCTCATGCTCTGAGAGTCTGTTTTCAACACAGACTTTAAAAAATCACCCAATGCAGCACATAACACTCATCTCTTCAAAACCCTCTGGTGGCTTTTACTTGGGGTGAAACTGGACACCAAAGAACTTGACATGGGAACACTAATTGGCTCTCTATATTTTCACTCAAATAAAAATAAAACAGTAAAAAAAAAAAAATAATGAAACAATATATGATTTGTTGAATGTAAAACTGATGATCTGCTCTGTGAACCTTCACTGAATTCACAATAAAAAGTTAAAATTAAAAAAAAGTTCCAGTGCCCTGTCAGGCCCTGTATGAGCTTTCTAGTCCTCTATGGTTGTTGTTGTTAAGTGCCATTGAGTTGGTTCCAACCCAACTGTGACTCTGTATAGGGTTTTCAAGGAGTGGCTGGTGACCTTGAACTGCCGACCTTGCAGTTCAAACCAACTTTGCAGTGCAGCACATTAACCCACAGTTATGTCCAGCACATTAAGCCACACCAGGACCACCTGTTCACTGGGATCCAGTCAAGCCAGACTTCCTGCCTTTCTTTGAATGTACTAAGCATGCTCCTGTCTCAGGGTCTCTGTCCAGATTCTTCTTCACTAACTATTCACTAGGGTCACTGGGATAACTGGCCACCCTACTTCATTCACAAAGCAGACTCATTGCTGCCTCCTGCACTTCACTGAAAGTTAGCACTGTCCCCACTGTTGACAAACGGGGTGAATGAGTCCCGTGTTTCTCCTCGCGGGACATTAGGTATGCCATCATCCAATCTATGAATTTTGTACTCACTAAAAGATATCATGGAGTCCTGGTGGGGCACTGTGGGTTAAAACACTGGACAAGTTGATTTGAACCACAAGGTCAGTGGTTCAAACTCACCAACTGCTCCTTGGAAACCCTATACAGGGTTGCTATGAGTCGGATCTGACTTGAAGCCGCTTAACAACAACAAAAGGTATCTTATGGTTTCTTTTGGGCCTAAGCAAATGAAGCAAGACATGCTGTGGGTAACAAAGGCCAGGCCTGACTCTTGTGTAGGCTCTTGTAACATCCTTGTTCCTTAAAAAAATTTTTTTGCCACTTACTATTCATCTAGGAGTCCTGGTGTGGCACTGTGGGTTAATTCACTGGATTGCAAGGTTGGTTTGAACTGCAAGGTCGGCAGTCCAAGCTCACCAGCCACTCCTCAGAAATCCTATACAGGGTCACTATAGGTTGGAACCAACTCAATGGCACTTAACAACAACATTCATCTATCTGCTCCACCTTAAGTTACCCTAAGTTGGTAAGTAGCCAAGTGGCTGTCCCAGTTCCCAGCATGCCCTGCAATAGGGAGGGACACATTGAGGCTGTTAGCAGTAGTAGCCCAGGGATTTGTCTCTCTGACATATGGAGTGGCATGGGAAAGTGGGCCTGGGAAATCCTCAATTTTGGGCTTTCCATTCATTTCTTTCTTTTATAGATCTTAGCAGCTGTAATTTCATAGCCCAGGAAATGGTTGTAGGCCTTGATCTCTGTAGTTAGGTGTGGGGCTGCTGACCAAAAGGTTGACAGCTGGGATCCAGCAGCTGCTCCATGGGAGAAAGATGTGGTCGTCTGCTTCTGTAAACGTGACAGCCTTGGAAACCTGATGGGCAGTTCTTCCCTGCCCTGTCGGGTTGTGATGAGGAGAAGGAACACTCTGGTAGAGAGAAAATACTGACAGCAGAAGAAAAGGGTTTTCCCTAGAAATTCAGCAGGAAAATGAGCAGAAACTTTGTCCCCAGAAATCTGGGAATGTGAGCCCTATGAAAAGCAGGAGTACTTCTGACTTAAAGAACTGGAATGAACACATGGGCTGGGGGACACATGACGAATCATATGCTGTGAAGTCATCGCCCCCACCCCACGCTGGGAAGTTACTCGGCCCCTGCCCAGTAACTGGGTGGGAGGACAGGCAGCAGTGGAAAATGTGTGTCTGCTGTGAGTCTGTGCAGGACCCAGGGGCTGGGAGGAGCAGCTGGAGCCCAGCCCTCAGTGGCCTGGCTCCAGCAGGGAAGGAACAGGGCCAGCTTCACATTGATGCCAAGGACAGTCGGCAAAGGCACCCTTGATCAGAATGGGCTGTTTCAGAAAGGACTAGGTTAGACTTCATGAAGGACTTCCTAGCTGTCAGGATTATAATACCAAAAGAGGCAACAGAATCATTTCCCTCAGAGATAATACAAGAGAGGTTTCTCTGGATTGACCTGAAGATAGTCCTACTTGGTACCTGAGAACAGACATCAAAATGACTTTCAAGTCCTACCATAAAAACCCTGGACTATGAGACAAAGGAGAAGTAGCTTAAACCCACTAGAGGCTGACAGGATTCCGCCAGTTCCTGATGTCATCCAACTGCTGCTCCACCTGAGAAAGCAGTTTCCCAACCTCAGCATCTCCACTTTAACACACTCACAGTGAGGAGATGCATTTGCTGCTATCTGTTGGACTTCCCACCCTTAGACAAGAAGCAATCTATTTCAGGCCATAGCAAGAGGAGACAGAGCTAAGAGAAGAACATCTGTTTCCTCGGTCTCAGCACACGAAGGCCTTGCCCCATATGGGCAGCTTCCTAAGAGAGTGTCTCCCTTTATCCAGTCCCCAGGTCGGTGCCTTTTTTGAAAACTCTAGTGAGGGGAAGAGAGAGCTCCGCAGAGTGTTCTCTCCAGCCCTCTGTTCAGCTGTCTTCTGCAGTCCTGCCTGCGTGTTTCCATCCACGGTCACACTCCCCAGTGCTCACACCTTGGAGCTAAATAAAAAGAGCGACAGCCCCACTTCCAAGGGTAGACGCAATTCCTGCTTCAGCCCAGGAGGCAATGCCATCCTTCCTCCCATCCCCAGTGGATGGTTAAATGCAAGACAATCGCAAGAAGGTTTAAAATAAAACCCCACACTTGCAAAGGTTTCTGCTGAGTTGCCCAAGGAATGCAGCATAAAGGGTTCCAGGTCTGGTGAGGAGGCAGGGAGGTTCACAGGTTCAGGATGACCTCACCACATCTCTCTCCATCAAGAGCTCTCTGCCCACTGCCTGGCAGCATCATGCCAGCTAACCCAGAAGCCCGGCTGTGGGTAAGGAGGGGCTGTAGAGAAAAGAATTCTCTGGGGTTGGGCTGGGAAGAGAAGAAGGCCCACAGCTGTTAGGCGCGGTCAGCCTCATTCAGCCCTAGGCACGTAACTCAAAGCAGCAGACAGGGAACTCCCAGGGTGCACTGTGGAACTCCCTCCAGAGGGAGGAGGGGCAGAGGGAGGGCACTTTCACTCTTTCGGTATCCTCTGCTATCCTGATACCAGTGTTACTTCCCCAGGTTTTAGGAAGGCCTTTTTCTCTATCAATTGCTGAGTATTTTTTCCTTCCCAGCTTGGTTTGAGCTGGTCTTCCCACCTCTATTCTTCCCCTCCCTCCCAAAATAATCTTTTGGCTTGAATCTCATCTTCAACTAGTGCTGAGACATCTGTCCACAATGTGATGGTCAGAGCTGACCACACTTCTCTACTGTTCATCACTGTCCCCCCTCTACTGTCGGTAATAAGGGACAGAGTTAGGGGACAAGTTGGTTGAAATTGTATTCAATTTCATATTTGGCATATGAAGGACCACATATTTGGCATCCTTACTTGGGCTGGGACAAGAGTTCAAGGTGATGCAGGGCATTAGGAGAGAGAGGTAGCGGGGCTAAGCTTCAGTCCTAAAAATTCAAAGCAGACTACAAGCCCTAAAACTAGGGAGAAAAATCTCAAAGAAGTAATTTCTCTTTCTCTCACATCCATTCAACTCCATATTCGTTCTCACCTAGCAGTAGTGCACTAGTTAACTACTCTGCTGTTAACTGAAAGGATGGTAGTTCAAACCCACCAGTGGCTCCACAAGAGAAAAGCCCTGCTGATCTGCTTCTGCAAAGATTACAGCTTAGGAAACACTACTATGTCATATGTGGTCACTATGAGCTGGAATAGACTCCACAGCACCTTAATAACAGTTCTATACATCCACCCGGCACTATCACTGACCTTGCCGTTAATGTACAACCTCTGTGCCAATGTCTAATATTACCATTTAATCATAAATGTGTATGAAATGTTACAATTACTAACATTTAGTGTTGTTGTTAAGTGTTGTCAAGTTGGTTCCGACTCAGAGACACTGTATAGGGTTCCCAAGGAGCAGCTGGTGGGCTTGAACCGCTGACTTTGTGGTTCACAGTCCAATGCTGCTCCTAGAGCACCATACCAGGAGTTCATTTAGTGTTGTAGGTGAACATTTATTGGGGATATAGACAATGCTACTAGGAATTTCAATCTGCCATACAGAAGAAGAATCCAATCATAGTATGTGCCACAAGGTGGCAATTCTTGGTAAACCTGACCTCAAAAAGCATGCTAATAGGGACATAGTTAAATTCCTGAGGTCTTAATAGCAACAGAGATGTTAACCTAAATCTGAAGCTAATGAACCACAATTGTAATTTGGGCTAACGCCCTTAAAACAGATTCTTTCCCCTTTTGCTGTTTACTTCCCAAAGAATCTTGGCTCCCCAAACCAAAGTGCCCATTCAGTAATTACGGAGGGCAAAGAGGTTTGGGTCCTATGCCAGGAACATTCAGTAAACAGTAATAATAACATCGAGTGTTATGGCAGAGCTTCAGAGCTAAGCAGATGATACAGGAGTCCTATCTGCAATTGCTGAGTCCTCTTCCCTCCCTTGCAATCTCCTCAGCTCAGGAAGCTCCCATAACACTCTGCTCTTCCCGCCAGCACCAGGGCCAGGTTTCTGAAATTGCCTTAATTTGTGTGCCGCCTCTGTTAGCTTGTAGCAGGATTGAGGAACGTCCAGCCCATAGGCTGTCTAAGGTCTGCGAAATCATTTGTCTGGCCCTGCCAAGGCAACCACAGTTAAGCCATCACATTGGATGGTTGGTTATGTGCAGTGGAGTTGGTTCCGATTCATAGCTACCCTGTATAGGTTTTTTGAGGCTGTAAATCTTTACAGAGGTCGGAAGCCTCATCTTTCTCCCATGGAACAGCTGGTAGTTTGAACTGCTGACCTTGAGGTTAGCAGCCCAATGTGTAACCACTATGCTACCAGAGGTCCTTAGCCATCATATTGTTGTTGTTGTTAAGTGCCATTGAGTTGATTCCCACCCATAGCGACCCTGTATAGGGTTTACAGGGTTTCCGAGGAGAAGCTGGTGATCTTGAACCACCGACCTTGCAGTTCAAACGACTTGCAGTCTGACGCATTAGCCCACAGTGCCACACCAGGACTCCTAACCATCACATTGGTGGTGGTGGTTATGTGCCATGTTGTCGGTTCCAATTAGTGCGACCCTGTCCAGGGTTTCCAAGGCTATAAATCTTTATGGGAGCAGAAAGCCTCATCTTTCTCCCACAGAACAGCTGGTAGTTTCGAACTGTTGACCTTGCAGTTTGTAGCCCGATTTGTAACCACTACGCTACCAAAGCTCAGTTAATGAAATGTTTGACCAAATACAGCAGGCAACGTTTTAAGGTGATATGGCCTTTGGATGATATTATAAATTTTGCCTCTATAGAGAGAGCCCTGGTTCTTTGGATGATGTTATAAATTAGGCTCTATAGAGAGACTGTGATTACTGCGGTCACCATTGTTGTTGAAAAGGAATTCCACTGTCACGCCCTCAGCTCTGCACAAGGAGTCCTGGTGGCATAGTTATCTTCTAGCCTGTATCATCTCTGCTTTTTGGGAAGAGAGATTGGTTGGATTCGGGGTGTGGTGGGGTGAGGTAAAGTGAGAAGAAACAAGCAAACCAAAAGGATTCCATTGGTACACAATATTCAGATTTTCTCTACTGATACACCCAAAGTGACACAGTTCATTCAAGAGTTAGTGCTCAACCATTGCCTCTTTGCTTTGTTTATAAACAGACACAAAGGTGAAACTCATAATTCATTTGGGTGTAAACATATGTCCTCTTTCAAGTCTCCCTCCTCAGCAACTTCTTGTTTCCCTACTTCTCCTTCGATACTTCGCTCACACTCTCTGCCTTGTTGTTGAGTGTTGAGGTTAACAAAGCATCGCCACCTCTTCTTGTGTCTAATCAACTCTTAGCCACTGAGACCACTACTCTTTCTCCAATGAATCAATGTATATTCAAGGAACACACATCAGCATTGATATTACTATTCTTGAGGAACAACGAGACATTTAATCAGGTGCTCCAAGTGAAAAGCTAAACTTATCTGTGCTCCCATAGAGATTTACAGCCACAGAAACCCTGTGCTGGTGATGGTGTGACGTGAAGTTGGTTCCAACTCATAATGACCCTGTATAAGTTCTCCAATGCTGTAAATCTTTACGGGAGCAGAAAGCCTTATCTTTCTCCTGCAGAATTGCTGGTAGTTTCGAACTGCTGACGGTCCATATTTGTAATCTAAAGAAGTAGGAAACGTCAGGGGATAAGTTGAGGTTAGTAGCCCAACTCATAACCACTACGCTACCAGAGCTCCTTAAGGAAACCCTATACAGCATCGTTTTGAGTTGGAACTGACTTGATGGCATGCAGCAATAGCAGCAAACCAAAGATGCTCATCAATCAACAGAAAATAAATGGGGAAGGTTCTACTTTGAGAATTCAATCTGAAATAGGAAGAAATACATCTATATACTCTAGGCGCCAATGTCTTCAGTCTCCCCACTATCAATTCACTTCCAACCAGCAAAATTCAAGCAGTAGGTACATTTCTTTATTCTGATTACTAGTCTGCAGGGGCCTCCCACAGGTGACAGAACTATGCACAGCAGTCAGGCACCTCAGTGTGGTCTTCTGTGAACAGACGGGCTTTTTATAGCATCAGCTCATCAGGGCACCTGGATATTGATGCTGTTTTCTGTGCCTGGCCCAAACTAAATAGTGCAGCATTGTCCTTGTCTGGGTGGAAACTCCTGTGTCTGAGCTGTTCTATGCCTCCTTTCCTTATCCCTGTATTTTCTTCACTCAGAAAAAACAAACCGACAGCCAGTGAGTCAGTTCCAACTCCTAGCAATCCTGAAGGACAAGGTAGAACTGCTCCTTAGGGTTCCCGAGATTGCAAGAGCCTTACGGCAACAGACATCCTCATCTTTCTCCTTCAGAGTGAGTGGCTGGAAGGTTTGAACCACTGACCCTGAGGTTATTAGCCCAATGCTTAATCCACTGATCCGCCAGGGATCCTTGTCATTTGGGGCTAAGAATTACTAATGAGAACTTTGCCTTCTGACGCCCAGTCTCCCCAGCTCCAGGACCAGCCCTATATGCTAAGTATCACATAACAAGCAAATCATGGTACATATTTATAATCTAAGGAAGCAGGAAATGGCAGTGGATAACTATGCCACTGGTAGGCATACTGGGACATATCATGGCCAATGCCTATAGCAACAGAGACACCCGCCATTGGAAAGAGTGGCTTACAACTGCAAGTCTGAAACCAGGGCTGGCAAAGAATCTAAGGGCATTAACATGTTGTTGCTGTTACGTGCCATTGAGTCGATTCTAACTCATAGCTACCCTATATAGAGTTTCCTAGGAGCAGCTGGTAGATTTGAATGGCTGACCTTGTGGTTCAAACTGACACTGCAGTTGAGTGCTTATTTGACTGTGGCACACCAGGAATGAGAATCCAATGT
The DNA here is from genome assembly GCF_000296735.1 of Chrysochloris asiatica. NCBI lineage: Eukaryota > Metazoa > Chordata > Mammalia > Afrosoricida > Chrysochloridae > Chrysochloris > Chrysochloris asiatica. The sequence goes on from NW_006408527.1 coordinate 19,472,530, forward strand.
TGAGGGTGAAGCACAGGGCTCCATAGGATAAGCATTGGACTGTGAACCACAAGGTCGGCAGTTGTAGTCCACCAGCTGCTCTGAGGGAGGAAGATGTGGCTTTCTGCTCCCACAAAGATTTAAAAGGCCTCAGAAACCCTGTGCAGGGTGGGTGTGAGTTGGAACCAAAGCAATGGCACTTAACAACAACAACAACAAGGTTGAGAGAAAAATAGAATATCTGTTGGCTTTTGGGAATGGTTAACTTTTTGGGGATAAGCACAGTAGCAGCTGTGGGAAAGGACTTGGAAAAAGTTTACAGGAGTCTGTTACTAGGACCTCCTGAGATTCCAGCTTGTTTGGATTCTGGAATTTCATTTTGTGAGGAAAAAAAAAAAAGACAGACCAAAAGTCCACGTGCAACATATTGTTAAGCGCCTTTGAATCAGTTCTGACTCACACTGATGCTCTGAGGTGTAGCTGGTGGGTTTGAATCACCAACCTTGAGGAGTAGTCCAGTGCTTATCTACAGCACCACACCAGGAGTCCAAGAACAACATGGGAAGGTGAAATGAATGAGCCTGCTTAAGTTCTAATGGATGTTTCTAAAGTTTGCATTATCTCAATAAACACATATCAGGAATCCAATAAAGCAGTTGCTGTTGAATTGATTTCCAACTCACAGACACCCTGTGTGTTTCAGAGTAGAACTGTACTCCATAGGGTTTTCAGTGGCATGATATTTTGGAAATAGATTGCCAGGACTTTCTGCATGGATTCCAACCACTAGTCTTTTGGAAAGTAGCCAAGTACTTCACCCAGGAGTTCCATAATAGGAGCAGCCTCTCTTCAACAGCATTTGTTGCTGTTAAATGCTGTGGAGTCAGTTCCTGAAAAGAGTTTCCATGGAACGGCTGGTGTATTTGAACTACAAACCTTGCAGTTAGCAGTCTGGTGTTTATTCTACAGTGTCACACAAAGGGTGATACTGCTATAAAATTGGCAAGATTAAGAAATCTAGCTGTTAAGATGTAGGAAGTACACAAAGGGCAAAGGGCAGCCACTAAATACTCGTACTAATTAGAAGGCAAAGACTGAGCCACCTGAAAGTGACATGAGCGCAAATTGTCATCTTAGCCAGGCCTCTTTTTGAGACCAAGAGGTGAGTGGGGCCATGGACAGTGGTTGCAGTATACAGACAGGACCCCTTCCAGAAATAATAATATACTATACTCCATGTTGTTGTTAGGTACCATTGACTCTGGTCAGACTTAAAACATAGGGTTTCTGAGGAATGGCTGGTGGGCTTGAATCATTGACCTTGTGGTTAGTAGTTCAGTGCTTATCCTACAGAACCACACCAAGGCTCCATTGTACCCCACTTGCTGTTAAGCGCCGTCAAGTAGGTTCTGACCCATAGCGACCCTGTGTAGGGTTTCCGAGGAGCAGCTGGTGAGCTTGAACCACTGACCTTGTAGTTCAAATGGCTTTACAGTCTGGCGCATTAACCCACAGCACCATAACAGGACTCCATTGTACCCCATAGGCACTCATATTTTGACAAATGTCATCAGACATACGTCTCTATTTTAAACTAAGGAAACCAATTTATTGTACATTCATTATGTGTATGGGCACTGTACACACATTATATTATTTATTCCCAGTAATTCCATAGGGTGGTGGTACAATGGTTAAATGCTCCCTGCTGATCGGAAGGCTGGCAGTTTGAGCTCACCAGTGGCTCCACAGAAGAGAGATGTAGTACTCTTGTTTCTCTACAGATTACAGACTTGGAAGGCCTATGGAGTAGTTCTAATCTTCCCTATAGGATGGTAATGAATCAGAGCTCACTTAATGGCAATGGGGTTAGTAACTCCATAGGCTAAGTAAGGCACCCTGGTGGCACAGTAGGTTAAGTTTTGGGCTGCTAACTGAAAGGTTGGTAGTTCAACCCCAACAGCTATTCTGCAGAAGAAAGATAAGGCGATTGGATTTCTTGAAAGATGTATAACCTTGGGAAACACTATAGGAGAATTCCACTCTGCCTCGAAAGGACAGGATCTTTGCTACTGCCTGACCTGTAAGGTCAAGGAAGAGTCTGTAACTGGGACGTTGAAACCAAGCAGAAGAAAGCAGGGTTTCTTATGGTGTTCCCCCATTTTGATAAAACAACATTTCATATTGTCATGGCTCACTAGGCAATTGGACTGAGCCAGGTAATCATGAAGCTGGATTTCTCACTTTCTTTTAAGAACGGCTTGTTGTTGTTTTAGTTATGTGCTGTGGAGTCATTTCCGACTCATAGCGATCCTGTACAGGGTTTTTGAGGCGGCAAATCTTTACGGGAGCAGGAAGCCTCCTCTTTCTCCAGTGGAACAACTGGGAGTTTCGAACTGCTGACCTTGCGGTTCTCAGCCCGATTCATAACCACTGCCTGATTCATAACCACTATGCTAGCAGAGCTCCTTAAGAACAGTTTAGGAAGAACTATATTAAACTACATTGAAAGAAAAAAAATCAATAATTTCCTAACAGAAAACAGAGGGAATGATCCACAGATATGATAGATATGATGGGTACAAGTATCTATGTAATAATTTATCATCCCATTTTTAGTTGTATACAACAGTGAAAAGGAGCACTGGTAGCGTAGTGGTTATGAATCAGGCTGCGAACCTTAAGGCCAGCAGTTCAAAACTACCAGCCGCTCCGCGGGAGAAAGATGAGACATTCTGCTCCGGTAAAGATTTACAGCCTCGAAAACCCTGTACAGGGTCGCTATGGGTCGGAACCGACTCAAAGGCAGTTAACAACAACAACAAAAACAACAACAGTGAAGCTCTAAATGGGGTAGATAGTTATTTATTTAATTTTGTGCCCATCCCTCCCCTCATTACACTGTAAAATCAGTATACAGTAAAGCCTGTGAAAGTTGGAACCTGTGTAAGATGAAAATTTGTCAGAGAAAGAAAACCCAAATCTTTTCCACTAGAACAAACAATAGCAAAGTGGTAAGACTGTACCCTGTCAAGGGTGGAAAACTTGTGAGATCCAGAAAAGCAAGACAGTCTTGTTGAGTTCTGGTTCTCGAAAGTTTGACTGCATCTAATACTTCTTTTATAAGCAAAAACTGAAACTGAATAAAGGACTTGATTATTTACTGATAAAAACATCTTTACCACAAACATTTGTAAAAGAGAATACCCTATTTCTGTGCACTGGCACAGAAAAAGGAGGAAAGAATGAGTCAGAGAATCCCAGATGCTATATTCTTCCCACCATACATAGATGTTCCAGTGGTGTTTCCAGAAATGTACTTTCTCAAGAATCTGGAAAAATACCCTTCCCTAAACCCCTTTCCCTGAAATGGTCTTTACCTTCCACAGGGGAGGTTTTCAGTCTACTGCAGATATTCTGTACGTCTCCATAGTGGTCATTAATCTGGTTCATTGCATCAGTGGAACGCAGCTCCATGAGTTTCCTCAGGTCCATTACTGTGCAGCCAAAATCCCCTTCACGGTTCTCAACCATTGAGTTGGCCACCAAGGCACGTTCTGATGGGTTCGTCATTTTTGCCTGCTGTTACCAAGCCCCTCAACCAGAGATGTGGAGTTTGCCTTCAAATGGTCAGAATCTCCTGCTCTCCTGACCCCACTTCCTATTTCTTGATTCTCTGGGGGGCCAATTAGGAATCAGACTGGCTATATTTTGCACAATAAGCTTCAAAGTAGCAGTTCCAAGCCCAGATCCTTTCTTGTGTATGAAGTCTGGCAGCAGGAGGAGGAAGAGGATGGGGGAAGGGAGTGGAAACCGGACCACGTGTCACGATGATTGGCGTCCCCAGGTGGTGATGGAAGTGGTTGTCCAGGGTAGGTAGGTTCCTAGTTCAGACTGCTTAGGCCAAGTTGAGGTGCAAACAGGATATGCATGTTACCATGGAGGCAATCTTAGCAACAACCAGCAACTGTGGTGGTAGCGAGGCAGCAGGAGAAGGAGGAGGTAGAGGAGGGTTCCCTGGATACCGATGACAACTGGATCTCTGGAAAAATGATTCAAATAGACAAAAAGAAACAATTAGAACAGCCGTGGGGACACAGATATGCAAGGACAAGAAGTACCCATTATAACACAAGTGTTTAAATGACAGTTGATGTCTGATCTGAACTGGTAGCTGAGGCCTGAGCTGAGTGAACAGGCTCAGGAAGGGCCCTTTCTGCCCTGGGAGGCCCCAGCAGCCTATAAACCCCAATGTAGAGATGTACTCTTAGATACACGCCAATCTTCATGTTTCACTTCTCCCAAACCAAGAAACACAAATCCCACAAGTAGGGGGACTTGGAAATAAAAGGTTACACTTTCTAATGTTCTATTTGAGAGACTTTCTAATGATGACAAGCAACACAGAGCCCTATGGTCTGATCTTCTAAGAGATGAGAAGAGATCAGAAAAGAAATCTAGATTCCTAAGAAAGTAGGAGGGTGGCCTGGTGGGGCTGCCAGTCTCCCCAGATCCCAACAGCCTCCCCCCTCCCAACACATACATTTGCAAATCAGAAGGAGAAGTGACAGATGTGAGTGAAAATCACTGGTGTGGTCCCGCATACTCTGCCTCCAGCTGTATGGTGATTCTGAGGCCTGCTGCTGCTGCTGTTGTCAATAGGTGAAGGACTAAATTTAGGTTTTGGGTTAACTAAGGCCCGCCCCTTTCCAAAAGAGTGAGGAGGGAAAGTAAAAATGTGCTGGCAGTTGGAGATACAGGGTGGGTCCTTTTAAAAAAAATAATAAAAGAGCAGACCTCTGAGGAGGAAAGATAGTGAGTTTGAAGCTTATAAGTGTTTAAGGTTCTCTGGGGAGGCAGGGATAAGACCCAGAGACAGCCCAGGGCCCCAGTAAGGCAAGCAGGGGGACAAATCAGCCTGCTTGTGAATGAGAACCAGAGGGTGTCAGATCAGCACAATAAATTTACCTGAGAGGCAACCATTTCTTCCCTCAGAGGGAGGGTGTTGTTACTGTTCACATATGCTGAGTAAGGGCACATGGTGCTGTGTGTAGGTGAGGATGCAGATGGCTCAAGGTGGGGGGAAAGACTTATACAGACCCCTGCTCTCAGCTTCAGAGTGGAGCCGTGTGTCCTACAGGATCCATGGCCACACAGCAGCCATTTAAATATGATGGGACTCTTCCTGCCTGCAGAAAGCCCACGCAGTTCCCAGGAGTGGGGTAGTAAGAAACTCTGTTCAGCTTCTCCCTACTAAACAGAGGACTTCCTCATTTCTGGTGTGGCACTGTAGGATCAGCAGTGGACTGCGAACCACAAGGTTAGCTGTTCAAACCCACCAGCTGCTCCTCGGAAACTCTCTACAGGGTCGCTATGAGTCAGAACCAACTTGACGTCTCCTAACAACAACAACATCCTCACTACGAGAAGGTGAATGATCGAATAAGAACTTGACTCTTTTGTCAATTACTTTTCTAAATATCCTAAGTGGCTAAAGTTCCTGCGGATTCCAATTAATCCTGTTCCACTGGGATGGAAGTTACACCTCTCCCTTTTCCAGAGTACTCTCTGCCTCCTACCATAGAGTTTTAGCACTACTCCAGGTTACAAAGGATTATGCAAGCCGAGTTTTTTTTTTTTTTTTTTTTCTCTCTCTCTCTCCCTGGCCTTCCTCCCTTATCCTCCTCTTTCTTTTTCTTTCTTTCCTTTTTTTTTGGGTAGCATTATTCTTGTAGTTGTTATGTTCCGTGGAGTCAGTTCCGACTCACAGCGACCCTGTACATGTTCTCCCGAGGCTATAATATAAATCTTTACTGGAGCAGAAAGCCTCATCTTTCTCCGGCGGAACAGCTGGTAGTTTCAAACTGCTGACCCTGAGGTTAGCAGCCTGATTCATAACCACTACGCTATCAGAGCTCCTTTGTAGCATTATACTACACCCTTTCTTTAAGATTCCATCAGAGAATCCCAGGAACAAAGAGGTCTGAAGAGCCTGAGGCAGTGTGTCAAATTTCCTTCAGACTGTCAAAGGAATAGGCAGTCTGAAGAGTTTTCTCCCCATTTCTGCGTCTCTTCCAAGTCTTGAAGGAATAATTGATTAATGGTGATTATGCGTTGTGGAGTTGGTCCCAACTCATGGTGACCCTGCATAGGGTTTCCGAGGCTGTAAATCTTTATGAGAGCAGAAAGCTTCATCTTTCTCCCACGGAATGGCTGGTAGTTTTGAACTGTTGACCTTGAGGTTAGCAGCCTGACTCGTAACTAAGAGGGGCTAAAGTAACAAGAAGCCCATGTTGACCCTCAAGTAGAACTCCTTAACCTTTCAAGAGGATGCTGAGACCAGTGTTGATAGAGTGCTAAAATAATAATGAGAAGATTTTGCTTTTGCTGTATCCACTCACTATAATGTTCACTCCATGGAGGTAGGGCTTTTTATTTGCTTTGTTCACTGCTTTACCAGCTATGATGGTTAAGGTTGTGTGTCAGTTTGGTTGCCATGATTCTTAGTCTAAAGTAATCATCCCCCTGATGTTATCTGCCAGTCAGCTGTAAGGGGAGTTTTCTCAGAGGCGTGGCTTGTATCCAATATATTTGTATGGATGTCCTGGCAAAGCTTGCTAGCCGTACTCTGGCCATCTGATTTGTCAGTCAGTGAAATCTGGGAGCCAGCAGTCTTACCTGCTTACTCTTGGGTTCACCAATCCCTGCAGCTATGTGAGTCAGAAGAAGCTTCCAGCCAGACCCCTGCTCACAGACTTGGGATTGCCAGTGTTTACAACCATGTGAGCCATTTCCTTAGGATAAATCTCTCTTTCTAAACACCTCATTGATTTTGCTTCTCTAGAAAACAAAGCCTAAGATACAGTGAGATACACTCCTAGCACAGCAAGTGGTAGAATTAAGGGCTAGGGGACTCCCCAGAGCATGCTGTACCTCACTGCCCTGTGGCTCTTCTAAATCAGATGCCTCCCACAATTAGAGGCCATCACTTGCTTCCTATTGTCCATTCATTCACTTACTTAGCACTTACCATATGCCAGGGGCTTGACTGGGTGCTTGATGAGGACAGAGTGAGCAACATAGACATAGATTTTGTTCATGGAGCATTTGTATTTTTAACAACGAGTAAAAATAAATTATGAAATGCATTTGATAAAGATACCATATTAGCATTAAATAGGTACCTCTAACCTAGTCTAAGGAGTCCTGATGTGGCGCTGTGGGTTAATGCTCCAGACTGCAAAACCATTTGAACTGCAAGCTTGGCGGTTCAAACTCAGCAGCTGCTCCTTGGAAATCCTATACAGGGTCACTATGGGTCGGAATTGACTCGACGGCACTTGACAACAACAACAACCTAGTCTAAGGAGCTCTGGTAGCATAGTAGTTTCGAATTGGGCTTTGAACTGCAAGGTCAGCAGTTCGAAACTACCAGCTGTTCCATGGGAGAAAGATGAGGCTTTCTGCTCCCGTAAAGATTTACAGCTTCGGAAACCCTGTACAGTGTTGAAATGAGTCGGAATCGACTCCATGGCACATAACCACCAACCAACCTATTCTAGGTGCATGTAACCTAGAAGTCCTGCTGTGGCACTGCAGGATAAGCACAGGATCACACAAGGTCAGTTTGAACTGCAAGGATGGTGGTTCAAACTCATCAGCCACTCCTAGGAAACCCTATACAGGGTTGCTATAAGTTGGAACTGACTTGACAGCACTTAACAATAATAACTTAGTCTAAGAAAGGAGCCCTGCTGTGGACAAGCACTGGACTGCTAATCACAAGGTTGGCAGTTCAAACCCATCAGCCTTTCCACAGAAACCCTATATAGTTGAAACCAAGTCAATGGCACTTAACACCAACCAACAACCCTGTCTAAAAGACCAAAGGAAACAGAGTCTAATCTCCTGTTTTTACTAATTCCAAGAGACGCAAAATGTCACTGTGGTCCACTCTTCAGAGTGAAGGCATATGGAGATTGTGTCATTAATGGAGTCGTAGTTCAGGTCCAGTGGGTCTAAGAACCCATCTTGTAGTGGTTTCCCTAGTTCATAATTGGAATAGAGACACTCAGCAACTGTTAGTACCCTCATTTTGGATCCATGATAAATGGAATAGGTAGGAAAAGCCAAGTGAAACTATTAAAACTGCCCCTCTCTAGAAAAATAGTAAGCAAAGGACTATTGTACTGCTAGACGGATAGCAGAGGTTACTGTTATCATTGAGGACTTGAAGGATGCAGGGGGTGGTGCTTCCCACAACATTCCCATTCAACTTGCCTCTTTGGCATGTAAGAAAACCAGATGGATCTTGAACGATGTGGATTGTTGTAAACTTAACCAGGTAGTGATGCCAATTGCAGATGCTGTCCCAGATGCAGTTCAATTGCTTGAGCAGATTAATACATCCCCTGATATGCAGCTATTGACTTGGTCAATGCCCTTTTCTCCATGCCTGTTCTGAAGGCTCACCTGAAGAAGTTTGCTTTCAGTTGTCTAGGCCAGCAATACACCTTCACTGTCGTACTTCAGAAGTATATCAACTCCACAGCCTGGTCTCATAGCTTAGTCTGCAAGGACCCTGATCATTTTTCTGTTGCATGAAACATCACAATGATGACTCCTTCCTCTTAAGGAAGAAGCATCTTATTAGTTAAGACATTGTATGCTTGTTGCTGTTAATTGCTAGCGAGTCGGTTCCGACCCATAGTGACCCTGTGTAGGGTTTCTGAGGAGCAGCTTTGCAGTTCAAACTGACTTCACAGTCCAGTGCATTAACCCACAGTACCACATTGATCTGACAAAAATTCAGGCACCTTCTACCTCAGTGAAATTTGTAGTGGTCCAGTAGTGTGTTGAGATATTCTTTCTAAAGTGAAGGATATGTTATTGCATTTGATCCTGTTTGTAACTAAAAAAAAGGGTGCTGGTGGTATAGTATGTTACATATGTGTTGAGCTGGTAACCACAAGGTAGCAGTTATAACCTGCCAGTTACTCTAAGGGAGAAAGATGAGACTTTCTGCTCCTGTAAAGATTTACAGCCTTGGAAACCCTATACAAGGTCACTGTGAGTCAGAACCTATTCAGTGGCACACAAAACAACAATATAACTAAAAAGGGGGCACAATGCCTGGTGGGTTTCTTCGGATTTTTTTTTTTTAATGTTTCATTGTGAATTATGTGATAGTTTACATGGGAGAACATTAGTTTTGCATTCATCCTGTTGTAAATGGTTTCATTGCTATGGTTACAATCCCTCATAAACATAGATGCAAAAATTCTCAACAAAATTCTAGCCAACAGAATCCAGCAACACATCAAAAAGATAATACATCATGATCAAGTGGGATTCATATCAGGGATGTAAGGCTGGTTCAACATTAGGAAAAATGATCAACGTTATCCTCCATACAAATAATGTCCTTTTCAACGCTGTCGTTTTTGGTATAGAGGAATCCAACTGGTTTTTGTATGTCGATCTTATATCCTGCCACTTTGCTGAATCTTCCAATGAGGTCTAGCTTTTTTATTGAGTCTTTGGGGTTTTCTACATATAGGATCATATCGTCTGGAAATAGGGAGAGTTTTACTTCCTCTTTGCTAATGTGGATTTCTTTAATTTCCCTGTCTTGCCGTATAGCTCTTGCTAAGACTTCCAGCAAAATATTAAATAGGAGTGGTGACAAAGGGCATCCTTGTCTGGTTCCTGTTCGCAGAGGGAAGGCTTTCAGTTTCTCTCCATTGAGAGCAATGTAGGCTGTTGGTTTTGTATATATGCCCTTAATTATGTTGAGGAATTTCCCTTCAATTCCTATTTTGTTGAGTGTTTTTATCAGGAATGGATGTAGGATTTTGTCAAATGCCTTTTCTGCATCAACCGATATGATCATGTGGTTCTTTTCTTTTTTCTTATTTATATGGTAGATAATGTTGATCATTTTCCTAATGTTGAACCATCCTTGCATCCCTGATATGAATCCCACTTGATCATGATGTATTTATCTTTTTGATGTGTTGTTGGATTCTGATGGCTAGAATTTTGTTGAGAATTTTTGCATCTATGTTCATGTGGGATATTGGTCTATAATTTTCTTTCTTAGTGATGTCCTTCCCTGGTTTTGGTATGAGGGTTATACTTGCTTCATAAAATGTATTAGGAAGTTTTCCATCCTCCTCTATCTTCTGGAATAATTTGAGTAGAATTGGTGACAGCTCTTCCCTGAATGTTTGGTAGAATTCACCAGTGAAGTCATCTG
>NW_006408527.1:19488827-19558026 GCF_000296735.1 Chrysochloris asiatica
TTATGTTATTCCTCTTCATGTTATCCAACATGAATCTTAGGCCTTCTTTGGATTTTTTTTAATCCTTTTTTGTATTTGGTCTTCTATCTTAGTAGTGTTGAGAGATTTATCTTCTAGCTCACTAGTTCTAGCTTCTATCTCTTCAATTCTATTCTTTTGCCCTTTCCATGTATTGTCCATTTCTAATATTCTATTATTAATCGTTTGGACATCTTTCTGTAGGTTTTAAATTGTTTCCAATGCTCTATCTATCTTATTTGATTGTTCCTGTAGCACTTTCCTGACTTCTTCCTTATTTTTCTCAACTGCATTGTATAGTGTTTTGATACCTTTTATAATCATTTTTCTGAATTCCTTCTCAGGCATTTCCAAAGCCTGACCATCTTCTAATATGGAGTGTAGGTTTCCTTCCAGCTCATTTGCCTCAGTCACTTTATCTCGTTTCTGGACATATGCAGATGTGGTCATCTGCTTCTGTTTTTTGGGCATCTTCAGGGATTATCTGTGGACTTAATACTTAGATGGGTGTGTATTTTGGTATTTTTTATGCTTTCTGAATGCCTCCAGTTAGATGTGATCAGGAAATGGGCTTCCCTTTTCACTCTTCTTCCTGAGAAGTTTCAAGATACCACCATTGTTCGTTTTGATGTAGTTTAGGATTTAATTTTCAGCCTATTTCCTATTTTGTCTGCTTGTCCCACTCCACAATCCCCATTCAGGCCTTGTTTCTAGTTGGAAACAGTTCAGGGCCGGCTGTGGCCGTTTGGTTTTAATTGCAAACTGTCTCTTTAAATTTCGAGGAGATCTGTGCACATGCATAGTAGAACCCTCTGAGGGTGGGGCTGGGGTGACCACTAGCTCAGGCACCCCTATAGTCACCAGAATGGAGGTGCACAGACAGCAAGGGACCAATGAAGAGATACCAAAAGAAAAGAATGTGCACACCTTTATCTCAGTGTTTCTGCCAGGCGTCTGTGGCCGCACTGATCCTTCCCCTATGTGGTCCCACCAATATGGCGGCTCCTGGAGCAGCCGAGCATCCTGGACTAGAAAGCAATAGATTTCTTGCTTCTGCCACAAATTCCCCCAGCTGTGAGCCTTCCAACCTTATAAGTATTCATTTATATGTGGTTCTGAGTTCTGGGACCAGCCCCTGAGCCTGCTTGGTCGGGTATTCTGTGTTGTTGCCGGAGCTCTTTGCTACACATCTACCTGATCCGCCATCTTGTTTGTTCTTTTGAAAGTACACGATTTTTTACTTCAGCTTCAAGTTCTACAATCTATAAGCCTTCAAACCTTTAAAATATTCCTATCTCTGTGGTTCCGAGTTTTGGAGCTCTGCCCTGGATCTGCTTTGTCTGGTATTCTGTGATATTGCTGATGGCAAACTTCGGTTTCTTTGGATTTTAGAGGCAACATATTCTTCTTTTAGGTGAACTTCTCCAGTCTATTTATCAAGTGACTGGAAAAGCAGCTAGTTCTGAATGGGGCAAGAGAAGCTTCTATAATGTGTTGAGGCTGTCTTGCAGGCCACTCTGCCACTTGGGCCTTATGATCTGGCTGACCCAATGGTGTGTGAGTCTTTGGCAAGCCCCTATTGGTGACTCACAGCACAGACCCTTAAGATTTTGGAGCAAAGTCCCGCTATCTTCTGTAGAGAAGCGAGCAGAGAAGGAGGGACCTCAGCGCCACCAAGGAAGGAGACCCTGGAGCTCAGTGCATCCTTGGAACTTGGGATCCCTGTTCTGAGAGCCTCCTAGACACAGGGGAAGATAGATTCCAAGCAAGATACATGGAGATCTCCAAGGAATGCTGACAGGAGACAAAGACCTTCCCCCAGAGCTGACAGAGAAAGCTTCCCCTAGAGCTGGTGCCCTGAATTTGGATGCCTGGCCTCCTAAACTGTGACCGGGTAAATTTCTATCTGCTAAAGCTATCCACTTGTGGTATTTCTGCTATAGCAGCACCAGATAACTAAGATACCCCCAGTCACTAGAAGAAGACCTACACAAAGTGAGTATCTGCTTAATATACATTTTTACATTTACTTGTTTACTCATTATTTTAAAATGTTATTATATTTTAATGAAGATATACACAGCAAAACACATACCCATTCAATAATTCATTGACATTCTTCTTATCTCTACCTAAATAATTTTACCACTATTCATTTAATTTTAAAAAAAATTACTATTAGCATATTCAGATGCAGATTTATTTCTTCCCAGACACCCTTTGGGCAAGTCACTTAGCCTTCTTCAGGCTCAGTTGTTCTCAGTTTTAATTAGGGGAAGAACTGCTGTCATGGTTAAGTGCTGCCCAATCCGTTCCAACTCATAGTGACCCTGTATAGGGTTTCCTAGGAGCAACTGGTGGGACTGAACTGCTCATCTTGTGGTTCAAACTGATGTTCAGGCTAGCAGCCCAACTCATAACCACTATGCTACCAGAACTCCTTGTAGGGGAAGAATAGGCCCTACCTTTTTCACATCATCCTAAGAGAATGGTCAGGAAATGGGACTGTAGATAGAAATGGTGCTTGGAAATCTGACAAGAAAGGTGCCAGTGTCTAATAGGGAATCTCAAGTGATAGGAGAAAGGCCAATGTGCTCTTAATGACTTTGTTATCTAGATGCTTGCTGGATGTGTCCTTCCAACTTTTCCTGCCAGGGCAACCTTCCTTCCCCAACAAAGAATGGAAAATTCCAAGGCAGCCTCATTAGTAATAACCACTAGGTTTTATCCACCCACTGCTTTTGAGTCTGTTTTGACTCACAGTAATCCTACAGGACAGAGTAGAACTTCCCTACAGGGTTTCCAAGGCTGTAATCTGTACAGAAGCCCCTTCTGCCACATCTGTCTCCCATGGATCAGCTGGTGGATTCCAACCACCAACCTTCCCATTAGCAACCAAGCGCTTTCACCACTGCCACGAGGGCTCCTACTAGGTTATGATCATTACTGATAAGCACCAGCATACATGCTTTTGGGTCTCTAGAGAAGAGCTTTCCTCAGAAGAAGGGTCAATCTGAGAATTCCTTATTTTGACCCTCTCCTCAGGAAACCAAAGAGACCCTTCCCACATGTAGGCACATCAGATGAGAAAAACTCATGTGAGATTATGTCCAGTGAACGAAGCCAAGCACAAAGACCTCCTAGCATGTAATTCCATCTACATGGACTGTCCAGAACAGACAAATCTATAGAAGGCTGTTGCTGTTAAGACAAATGAGTGGTTTCTTAGGGTTGAGAGGAGGTGAGTAGCTAGGGTAGAGTAGCTTGAAGTTTCTTTCTAAGGAGATGACAATCTCCTGTTCGCTTTGGTGATGGTTGCTTAACTCTGTGAACACACTAAAAACCATTGAATTGTAACTTCAAATTGTATGGTGTGCAAATTAAATCTCAGTACAGCTGTTAATAAAAGAGAGATTAAAACACTTGGGGCATATGGAAAAGAATGGAAACGTTTTCCAAATTCAGGTTGTTCCAAGGATGCATACACAACAAGTCAAGCACAATCTACTGGCACATAAGTAAAAGGGTGGAGCCTCAGGTTTAAGGTGTGATCTCTATTAAAACTCCTGTGTAATGAAAATGAGTATATAGTGCCCATACTTCTCTCTTAGCTTTGAGCCCTCTGGAATATGAGCTCTTTGTAGCTGCTGAGCTTGTTTGGCCCCTAACCTTATTAGGCAACTGCCAAAGAGTGATCTGTAAGAGCTCACACCACCTCAGCCTCAGCGCTCAGATGCCTGGGAGGTTCCACCTCTCATCAGGTCAGGATTAGTCATCCCATGTGGGGCTTTCTGGGTAAGGTATCCTCTTGCTCCCCATTTCTTGCATTTTTCCAGCCTACGTCAGCCTACAGGATGACAGGATGGAACAGCCAACTCTCTCATTCCTTCCTCCTTTACATGGTCATTAAGTAATTTTAATCCTCTCCCTCCTGTTCTGTAATATCCGTTCTAATTTGTAGATGAAATGTGGAAGCCTTTTCATATTAAGTCTAGATAGGATGGTCACTAACTCCCACCTTACATATGAAGACACTAAGGGCTGAGGATGTCGGAAGTGGTATGGTCTTTGATGTTCTTTTCCTGAGTCTGTATCTTCTCATTCTATGACAAAGAAGCCCTTTTAAAATGCAGGCAGTTCTTGGGTAGAAAGAATATTCATTTCCATTTAGAGGGAATGCTTCCCTTTTCCCTTACTCTTCTCTTTCAGAATTCACTACATCAAATCCTAGGCAATGAGGGCGAAAGAACCCTCTTGCCCCAAACACACCTCAGTCTCATACCTGAGAAGCAAACCACTCCACACTTTCTGATAACCCAATCTGCTGCTAGGCTCATTAGGAAGTTCCTGGTGGATTCAAAGAGCTACCAGAGACAAGTACCTTAGGCCCTCAGCCACAAAACCACATGCAATAAACAGTCAGAAATCCATTTTGTCAATCCAAGAAATCCCTTAGTCTTGGAAACTCTCCCTGGAGCCCTAAAGAAGAGATACATTCCTAGACCATGAAGAAAAAGGGCAGCTCCCCAAGTAGGATATAGAATATTTTTGCTGATGTGAAAATAACCCACCTTCTGAGTCTCTCCTGCCACAAGCTCCTAATGATTCTGGTGTGATGCTTGCGAAATGAAGTTCAAATGGGCATAGGAGAAAGGCAATAGGAGGGACCAAGGGGCTAGGGCTTCAGGCTGATGCAGTGCTGCAGACACACCTGCCTGGAATAATAAACAGCCTAGTTCAACTCTGGCCTCCCAGCCTCAGATAGGGGCTGCTCAGTTGAGAGCACACTCCCACTCCTTGTCCCGCCTTGCCCTCCTTCCTGGATTGAGAACCTCTACTTAGGAACAAGTTGGCAGCTCTCAGAGATGTGCTTGCCTGGAATGCCAGCATCGCTGTGACACGCAGGACATGAGGGGCTGAAGAAGGAAAGAATTTGGAGGAGGGGAACTGGGCTGGTCCTATCTTGTTATTAAGTGCCATCAAGCTGGTTCTAACTTCCAGCAAACCTGTAATATAGGGTTCCAAAGAGTGGCTGGTGGGTTTGAACCACTGACCTCTCAGACAGCAGTCCAGTGCTTATCCTACAGCGCCACACTAGGACTCTGGTTTTTAGAATGTACCTAACTGAAATATAAAATCTGCTCCACGGGCCCCTCAGTAAACCTATTTTCCTTTCTCTAACCCAGATGTTCCTTCATCCTAAGTGAGGCTCTACTTCTCCGTATTTTCAGGAATGGAGAGGAAAGGGGAGAAGGAGAATTACTATTTGTTTAGTACATATAATGCACCAGTTATCATACTTTATGTGCCTTTATCTATATAGTGTCTAGCATAGTGGTGATATGTAGTGGTTGATCCATATATTGTTGTCATTAACAACATTAATAACACACGGTGACCTCCATGAAGAACAGAATGAAATGCCACCCGGTCCTTTGCCATCCTCATGACTTGCATGTGGACTGGACTGTTATGATCCACATGGCATTCGCTGGCTGAGTTTTGGAAGTAGATTACCAGGCCTGTTTTCCTATTTGTCTTAGTCTGGAAGTTCTGCTGAAACCTGGTCAGCATCAGAGTCGCAGGCAAGTTCCACTGACACATGGGCGGTAACTGTGCACAAGGTGCACTGGTTGGGAAACTCCTGCATGAAAGGCAAACAGAATTCCACCACTGCCTCCATGACCCATACATATCATTGTTGTCACGTGCCATCGAGTCAGTTCTGATTCATAGCTTCCAAGGAGTGGCTGGGGGGGTTGAACTGCCAACCTTGTGGTTTTCAGTCCAGTGATTATCCTACAGTGCCACAGCAGGACTATTATCATTATTATATATATTACCTCACTCTATCCTCACCAACAACCCTTAAAAAAGGATATCCATATTTTATAGCTAGGGAAATCGTTGCAGAATATATGTCCCAGTTTTAATCCAAAGCTACTCTGCCTTAAGTACAAGGACACTCTTGTAAGAAGGAGGACAGGACACCAAGGATTTACTTACTGTCCTTTGCCCATGACACCTAAAATCCTCAAAAACAGGTGAGGAAAATACCTTCTGACCATGTAGAGAGATAGACCCCTGGCTTATCCAGAAGCAGACACCTTCCAGCCTGCCCCCTCCCATCCACCACCACCACACACACATACACCTCTCCCTCCAACATACACACACACACATACACACAAAGAGCCAGAAGGTACTTGGCTATAGGCTGGTGAGATCCCATGAATATCCAGTTCTCACCTGGCGATCTTGGGAGTGAGGATGAATGAAGACTTCCTTCGCTCTCTCTTCTCTCATCCTTAGCCTTGCACCCAGTGGTCTGGGAGAGGCACAGAGAGACCCTACTCTAGATTCTCTCTCTCTCTCCTCCAGTACAGTATTTTCTGTACCATCACGGAGAGTTCACAAAGTTCATCCCTTCTCTCAGGTACTGACTGCTATGTTTCTAAAAGGACCAAGCCCTGTCAAGACAGCTGGCAAGAACCTGAAATAGCAGGCTGCCTCGCCCGAAACCTCCTGGGCTGGCTTCTTCTCTGAGTAAGCCCCACACAAACAAAGACAAACAACAAACACTTGCTGTCAAGTAGATTCTGACTCATGGCGACCCCATGTGTGCCACAGTAAGACTGGGCTCCATAGGGTTTTCAACGGCTCTGACCTCTAAGAGTAGATCCCTGGCCTTTTTTCTGAGATGCCTCTGGTTTAAATCGCCATCCTTTCAGTTAGTTGTTGCATGCTTGTTGTTGTTGTTAAGTGCCATCGAGTAGGTTCCAACTCATAGCAGACCTGTATAGGGACTCTGAGGAGCAACTGGAGGGTTTGAACTGCCAACCTAGTGGTCTGAGGTCTGGTGCTGATCTTACAGCGCCACACCAGGAAGTTGCGTACTTCACTGTGCCTTATTTCCATGATCCCCGATTCTAGCCTACCCTTGCTAGTTCTTATCATCAGGGCCAGCAGCCTCCCTCTCACCATAGCCTCAGGTTTTCCTTCCTGACCCACATGCCTACTGGTTTGCAGAAGTAGACCTGATTACACAACCTCTTTCAGTCCACTGAGGTTTTTTTGGAGACATTGTGGGAAGAAGGTTAGATGCAGAGCCATTGATTAAAGTTCAAATGGTGGAACTACCTGTCTCGGCGTGACAGTCCATGCCAGGTAGGGGCTGGTGCCCCAGGTCCAGACCTCTGCACAGATGACAGGATGGCAACATGGGACTGGCAGTGCTGGAACCTGATGCAAATTCTTAGTCATCCCTAGAACTTGGGTTCTGATGAACCCCACTTCCTGGCTAAGAGACAGTACACTTTAGACTCCTTTGCTTACCTATCCCTCTTGCCATCTGTCACCTTAAGAGTGTCTTTAATTTAGCACTGGAGGGGAAGCAATGAATCAAAGCATCTGCCAGAAGAAAAGGTGGCATTCTTAACCTTTGGGTCCCAGGGATCCAAAATTCATCCCTTGTCCTCAACGCCAAGATGGTACAAATAAGTAATACATTGAACCTCTAATGTTAGTGGTTAAGCCCACCCAAAAGCACCTGGAAGAAAGGTCTGGTGATCAACTTTTTAAAAATCAGCCATGAAAAACCCTACAGAGCACAGTTCTACTCTAACATACAAGCTGTTTTTATGAGTCTGAATTGACTCCACAGTAACCGGTTGGTGGTCCCCAGAGCCATCTCCCCTTTGGAAAGCCACCTAGTACTTCTTGGTCAAATAAAGTACGTATATCCTCCAGGACGCAGTCATTCTACTCCTGGCTGCATCACCCAATGAAATTGTCACTCAGGTCTGTATAAGGGGGCTTTATAAGGATATTCCCGAGAGCACTATTTGGAGTTGGAGGCAATTTGGGAGCTCTTATTCCACTGACAGACAGGTAAAGTCTGCTAGCTAGATGCCATGGAACCTTATGCAATAGTTAGAAACATAGCTCAGACACGTAACAGTATTGGTTAGCTTAGAAACAAAGTGCCTAAAAAGAGATTTAATCGGTTTTACATAAATTAAAAATACATGTATCCAGAGCAATAACATATGCTTTCAGGGACATATTCCAACAAAAAGATTGTTACTTTCATTAAGTGCTGTGTAGGGTTTCTGAGGAGTGGCTGGTAGGTTTGAACCGCCAACCTTAGGGTCCAGTGCTTATCCTACAGCGGCACACCAGGACTTTAATAAAAAGATTAGCAAATGAGAATGCTTTCCACTGGGAAGGGAATTGCAGTGGGCTGTTGGGGAAGACAGGGCAAAAAAACAGCTTTGCATGGACCAAGGATAAAAATGAACCATGAATCCATGGTATGTTTGACTCAACCCTCTGCATCAGAGGTCCAACAAGATAAAAATCAAGCCCACCATCATGCTGAAACCTGTCACTTCTGGAGTGGCTGTATTTTACTGGATATGTTACTGCAATGATGGTAAAACTTATCAGTTCTGCCCAGATGCCTTCAGGAGGCATGGAGCCGGTAGAGCCCATAGACAACACAAGCTTGCTCTGAACAGTGATACCAAGAATTGACTTAAGATTAACAGAATGCTCCTGATCTTGTGGTCTTTTGAAACTCAGCAGAGATCCCAGGAGTCACTCTGATGAGCACAGGAAGCTCCTCAGTGGGGAGACTGAGCAGGCAGGAGGAAGCAGAAAAGCTGCCTGAGGGGCATAGCCACTCTCCTGGCTCCATCACAGGTAAAGAGGAAAAAAGGCAGTCCCTTAGGCCCCCGAGTAATAGGGAAGGTTGTTGTTGTGGTAAATACTCAGGATATGGGGTCTCAAGGGTAACTGCTTTTCACTCTATGTGAGGTACCCCTCCTCAGAACTGGGACAGGAAGTCACTGGGCTAGCAGACAGGATGCAGACCTTGGGCAGTATCGTTCTGGTATTCGGTGTGCACATTCTCTTAGACAACATAGATTGCCTTTCTTGGGACTGCTCTGGTTTTTCCACATTTTGGTTCCAAGGCAACAAAGGAGGTTTTTAGCAGCTGGATTGGATCCTGGGCTATTTTTAGAAACAAATTTCAGCAGAGTCATGCCATGCTGGTGGAGACTGAGAGAAGGGTCAAGCTCCCTGGACTCCCAGAGTCAGGGCATGTTTGCTCCCAGCTGTTAGGTTTTGGTGAGGAGAAAGCTGCCTGGCCTCCGACTGAGAAGGCCACATCTCACTCACCAAAACGGTGTGACATGGGCAGTGCTCATCTCCAGGGCCCAGCAGGAGACGGATCAAGATAATATTCCTCAGTGCCTCACCAATGGGCTGACCAGTCCTTCCTCCATGACATCTCACATGTAGGGAACTTTGCCTATTCCTGCCCTTCTCTCAGCTCTGCCACAGGCAAATGAGCGAAAGGTTCCATGCTAAGGAGATAGTGGTTATTAGGGAAGGGAGCTGGTAGCACCCCCTAAGCAACCTGTCAGTCAATTTCCCATGGCATTCATTTCCATTCACACCCTGCATAGGCACACCCCAGGGCCATAGACGGTGGACCCAAGATGCACCTTTGGCATCCTTAGGGGTTGCTGCTAACCAGAAGGTGGGCCATTTGAATCCACCCAGAAATGCCTTGGAAGAAAATTCTGGGGCTCTATTTCCAAAAATCAGTCCCTACAAACCATACGGAGCCCAGCTATATTCTGGCACACATGGGGTCATCATGAGTTCGAGTCAACTCCATGGAAAACACTCCCTCACATTTGTGTGGAGCATTAGAGCAGTGGTCCCCAGACTTGAGGGGACATCAGAATCCCTAGGAGGACTTCTGCAAACCTTATCACTGGGCCCCATTCCTGGAGTTTCTGATGCAAGAGGTCTAAGGTGGAGCCTGAGAATTTGCATTTCTAACAAGTTCCCTAATGAGGTGATGAGGACTCTGCTGGGGGGTGAGGGAGAGAACCCCCCTCCCACCCACCCCGCACTGTGAGAGCCACTTTAGAGGTTACAAAGAATCTCTCACAACTTCATCAGAATCTTCAACAATGTCAGGTTAGACTTTGGGAGCCTGGGCCTTAAACTGGGGCACAGTCAGAACACTATCCTCTGATCTGGGTTGAGAGGAGCAGGCACAGGTGTGTCCGGTGGCATAGCTCCTTTTCCTTTTTCCTTCCCCTCCTCTAGCCTTTCCAGAATGCTGACCACTGCTTCCATCCCACTCAAGGCAGCCCCTTCCCCAAGGAAAGCCCCTGAACTTTAAAAAAAAAACAAAAACCAACAAAACAGTTATCATCAAGGCAACTCTGACTCACAGCGACTCCATGAGTCAGAGTAAAACTGCTTCATAGTTTTCAATGTCTGATTTTGGGGGAAGCAGATTGCCAGGCCTTTATTCCAAGACACCTCTGGATGGATTTGAATTTCCAATCTTTCAGTTAACAGCTGACCATGTTAACCCTTTGCACCACCCGAATTTAGTCCATTTAGAGCTGAGAGGACCTCACACAACAGGCCGCAGCAGAAGACAAGATTTCCTCAGAAAGTTAAATCAGCTATTGTGTGAGGCACAAAGGAACACCAAGGCCCCTTTTCAGGTTCGCTGGAGCTAAGCACCTTTCCTAGTCTTGCTTTCTACCTCAGTAAGGGGGAGGGACACCAAGAGAAGGAAAACACTCACATGGGGCCCCATGGCACATCTGGAACCCTGGTTGCTTTGTCCCTGCCACCCACTGCCCCCGCAGCACCTCCCAGGGAGCCGCTGCCCTGCTTGGAGGGCCAAGGCAGCCGGCCTGGCTGCTGTTTTCCAGTCCGCTTGACAGGCTGTTATAAACACTTGTTTTAGGTTGCTGTGGCAACAAGACTGTGCAGCCTAGCTACGGTGAAGCTATTTATGTGCCTGTAATGGAAGAGTGGTCTGTTTTTTATTATTTCACTTCTAAAGTTTCCCTTTCCCAACCCCCTAAAACAGCTTAAAAAAAAAAAAAAAGTCACCACAACTTTCTCAGAAACAAAAAGAAGATAAGTCAGAAAATAGAGCCTATCACGACATCAGAAAGGGGACCATGGACCATGGAAAAGAGGGATATTGTTAGTTCCTTCAAAGAGGGGAACGTGACACACACATGCCTGATCACTTAGGCACATAAGCCTTGCCTTTGGTTCTGCTCATCAAGAATAAAGCCCCAAACTTTGTTTTTTCTCACCTCTGCACCATTTATATTGTTGAAACAGGATAAAGCCACTTTGTCTTCTTCCTTGCTGCCTGCCAAGGCCAGGTTTCAGCCAGCAGCTTCCTCACATCTCCTCCTCCCCAACTGGCTGCCTCTGTCAGAGGATGAAGAAGGTTCTGGAAAGAGAACCTCAAGCCACCCACCCCTCTTGTGGGCAGCAATGTCACCCTAAGCCTAAAGTCTGGAGCCTGGACACTCCTAGCTGGACATTTGCAGGGAATTGCCACTGGAGATGTCGCTGAAGGGACCTCCATGTGTTCAGAGAACTTCCATCCCATTTCCACTACTTGGGAAGCTGTGGGCAGGTGAGGTCTCATTGCCAGTACTAAGGAGCCAGCACTCAAGGTGCAGAGGCTGTTTCCAACTCAGACACCTGGACTCCAGGAAGATGGGTAAGGTTTGGACAGAAGAGGTGGGGAGTGATCAGGGATCACTCTCCAGCTCCTGAATAGAGGGCACTGTAGTCTACTACCCTCTCCACTCCCGCAACCAAAAATCAAGTAACAACAACAACAACAAATGTACTGTAGGCAACTCAAGAGAGTAAAGAAGTTACCAGAGATAGAATCAGCTAGCCTATATGGCATATGCGCACACACATACACATTCTCTGTCAGATACAACTAAGCTGAAAGAGTGTGTACTGACTTAGATAAGTGTGCTATAAGCTGTCAATCACTGAATGACATGCAAAGAATCACTCTCCAGAAACAGCTGGTTGGAACACAAAAGATGTTGCATGACTTTATCAACCCTCTTTCCCCACTTTATTCCAGCTCCTTTTGGTTTGATATATACTTGTTAGAAGGAAGAAACAAACTCCACAACTCGTGGGAATAGATAGATGTAAAGGTGGTGGTGGTGGTTGTGTGCCACTGAGTCAGCTCTGACTCTTAGTGACCCTGTACAGGGCTTCCAAGGCTGTAAATCTTCATGGGAACAGAAAGCTTCATCTTTTTCCTGAGGAGTGACTGGTAGATTCGAACTGCTGACCTTGTGGTTAGCAGCCCAGCTTGCAATACATTACGCTACCAGGGCTCCTTAAAACTAAAGTTGTTGTTGTTAAGTGCCATCAAGTTGGTTCTGACTCATAGCATCCCTGTATAGGGTTTCCAAGGTGAGTTTAAACTGCCAACCTTGTGATTCAAACAGACTTTGTCCCATAGTGCCACACCAGGACTCCAAAAGTAAAGTTTGAACAGTGTTAAAAATTTTAACCATAACCTTCCCCTACAAAAAGTCAAACAAACGCCCTACTGTCTTTGAGTGGATTCCAGCTCATAGTGACTCTATAGGACAGAGTAGAACTGCTCCATAGGGTTTCCAAGTCTGAAATCGTTACGGAAACAGAATGCCTCATCTTTCTCTCTAGAAGTGACTGTAGATTCAAACTGCCAACCTTTTGTTTGGGAGCTCAATGCTTCACCCACTAGGGCTCCAGGTAGCCTTTTGCCAAGTCCATAGCTTCTTTTAATTCTTTCCATCTCACATTCTAACTGAATGTCTCTCAGAGGCTGCCGTGTATATCAGAAAGGCTAGATGAGAACAGCTCCCACAAACAGCTCTCATGGGAAGGAAAAGAGGGCAGAGAAGGAAGAAGATGCTGATGTTGCCAAGGAAGCATCCTTCCATTGCCCAGGAGACGTCAAAGTCCTAATTGACAGCCCTGGTTAGCTCATCAAGTCCTGTTGCGAAGATCAGAACTTGGGACAAAAGTCAGCCTCCTGAGTTCCAAAAAGCCGAACAGGCATGGTTTCTAAGCCTGTCAAAGCAACTGTCATCAACATCCATTGTTCTGTAGGGCAGGAATGGGAAAGGGCAGAGAGTCTAGAGGGCACTTGGGAGACACTACCCCGGACAGTTGGGAGTGGGCACCAAGTGTGAGTCAGTGTTCTAGCAACTAGTGTTTCTATTCCTGGCTCTATAAGATCATAACTCAAGCTGAGTGCCCATAACTTAGAAATCCACGTATATGAAAAGACAAGCAAGAACAGGCACATCTCAGAACCCTAAGGTAGAGTAAGCTTCCAAAAATCATGGGCTAGCAAGAACATCTATTCAGAAGGGCTCAGATCCCTGGTAATAGACACAGGGTCCATTGTTGCAAGAGACAAAGGCAGGCGAAGAGGTGACTCAGCCCTAGTGGCCACTGTTGCTGGAAGTCTCTCAGGGGAGGAGGTGTGGAGGGACCATGTGTATTCTTCTTCCAAGTGAGCAGAAAGGCCATGTTTCCTCTCTACCCCCAACATGTGGAATTAGTCCAAGAAACAGCCCTGTTTTCTCAGTGGGCTTCCATTCTCAAGGGAAGAAGATGGCAGCCCCAGAAAGGAACCCAATCTCCAGAGAAAGAGCCAGTCCACCATCACTTGTCCCATCTCCCCTCCCACTTTTGGGGCCTGAAGCTGGTAGACTAAAGCATCTTTTTTATCCTCCAGACCACAGTCGCTGGAGTTTTCTGGTGCAGATAGAAGAAGGTGGATGAGCCCTTGTGTCAGGAATCCTCCACTCTCTAGGGAGAGGCAAAGGGGTAAACATTTAAAATTTAAATTCTCCCACATTTTAAACATCCTTGCAGTACTTCCAAGAAAAGGCCTAGGAGGAGAACTGTGGGGATAATGGTAGTGGTGGGGAGGTCTGTGGGAAATGGCAAAAAGGGATGTTTTCTGGATTCTTTCTTTTCTTTTTTTAAGTCTTTATTGTGAATGATATGATAGTTTATATGGGAGAACATTAGCTTTACAACCATCCTATCATATATCCTTTCATTGCCGTGATTATAATCCCCTCTGTGTATCATCAAACAACCAAAGGGTATACCCTGCAAGCCTGCCCCCCACCCCCACCCCAGTCGTCAAGCACACAGCCTGTCTCCTTCTCTGGTCTAGAGTCCCCAGCTGCTCCATGTCATTGTCTCTGCCTCCATCTCTGGCGTCACTGTTTCTTTGGGTTTATTTCATTTTTGAACTGCAGAGCTCTGCCCAATTTCATGGGGAAAATACGTAGTACCAAACTCTCTTTCCACCTCCTCGTTTTCTCTCTACAGCTCATTCCTAAGTTTCTCACTTTATTCTTTTATATTTATGCATTGCCCTTTCTCCATCTCTCTCTCGCTCTTTTCCCATCTCTCCAGGGAGAGCCTAATTGGACAAAATCCCATTCTCCTTACTAGGAGAATTGCCGAACCCTATCAGACCTTTGTCAGTCCATGTTAATATGAATAGTGGAAGGAGTAAAGGAATGGGAATATGTTGAGAAGTACATCAGACACTTGTCGTGCCACCATCGCTAGACCCAGTTCAAGGTCAATCTGTGTCACTGGAGTCACAGACGATGGGACAAAACCATGCAGAGCTGTACCATAGGAGCCCATCTGTATTACTCAAATAATATATCTGGAGATTGCCTGGTTAAATTAAGTATTTATGCAGCATCTAACTATGCTTGAAGCAGAGATGAATTGCTAACACTAAGGAATCCGAAGTGAGAAAACCCAACAGAGATGGGGGAAGAGGAGAGATATGAGTATATTCCATGGATTAAAAATAAAAGTCAGTATTTTGTATGCCCAGTTACATTCCCAACCTACCATATATAAGGGAGTGGCCCAAAGGAGGAGGGGGGTTGATCAACTAGACAGATGTAAAAGGCACCTAGGGATACAATCTGACCCTTCCTTAATGCTCCTAAGAAAGTTAAGTGTCCTAGTGTGGTGCTGTAGGATCAGCACTGGACTGCAAACCACAGGGTCGGTAGCTCAAACTCACCAACGGCTCCTTGGAAACCCTATACAGGGTCACTATGAGTTGGAACCGATTTGACAGCACGTAACAAGAACAACAAGGAGCTCTGGTTGCATAGTGGTTACAAATCAGGCTGCTATCCTCAGGGTCAGCAGTTCGAAACTACCAGCTGTTCCACGGGAGAAAGATGAGGCTTTCTGTTTCTGTAAAGATTTATAGCCTCAGAAACCCTATACTGAGTTGCTATGAGCCGGAACTGACTCCACGGCACATAACAACAACAACAAGAAATCTAAAAATTCATGGACTGAACATGATGATGATAAGCTTGTTCTATTCAACACTGAGCTGCCAGATGCTCCACTATCCCACCACAGTTCCACTGTAAGCCTGGGGAAGGAACATATAGAGGAAAACCTTAATCACATGACCACCTTCTTTGAGCTCTCCCTACCATTCTGCAAGGGACCAGAAACGGAGTAGTAAAAAGCACCCTAACCCAGGAGAGCCAGACTTTGCCAGGCATCTCGTACTATTTACCTAACATTTGCTTCTGCTGAACTTTGCTGGAGCAAGCTTTTCCCAGTCTCTCTTGACTCACACGCCCTGACCAGCTGTTCCAAATTAACACGATCTCCATCACCAGCGAACAATTCTTTTCAGTGTCAGGGGGAGTGGGCCAGTGACTTCCTTCCAGGGTGTCAGCCATTGAACCCTATCTTTGTGAGCAGTTACATCTACCGAGAAGCTGAGGACACAGGGCAGCCTCCTCTCTGCCCTCCCTCCTCCAACAGCCAGCCAAAGAAAGAGGACTCTCCATGGGGGAAGTCCCATGGCAGTGAGACTATGGAAACTTTGCCGTCTAAGGCTGTGGAATTCTTCTACTGCGCGCCTGCAGTTAATCATCCCAGCTCCCTGTATTCTCAACTTGGGACTTTAAAAGGTAGCACTAGAGCAAGAAGGACAAACATGTCAAAGGAAAGAAAGAGAAAAGAAAAGTTGGCATAAGTTCAAAGATAACCACCTCCTACACCAGTCTTTTGAGAAATTTAATGATTGTGAGAAGGAGAAGGGAGAAGAACAAAGAAACCAGCACAAGAGAAATTAGCAAAAGAGAAATTAAGTATAACTACATTTCAGAATACGCTTCCAGGTTCCTAGCTAACATTACCCACATCCATGCTCCAGATCCTATTGAGAAAATTGCTGCCATTTATGTCAATGAATTTTATCTAGGGGTTGGTTTGTTTGAAACTTTCTTTGTTTAGCACATCTGAAAAATCAGAGAAGCACCTGCCTCCTTCAATAATGGGGGAAAGAAAAATGTGCTAAAGAATTCATAGCATTGAGTACAAGACTTTGGAACATTAACTTCCAAGATGGCAAAAGTGACCTCTTTGGCCACATTGCCATGGTTCCATGAGAACAAACAAGTTTGGCTCTAAAGAAGGGTAGGAAGGTGAGTTGTCCTTTTCTTCCTATGGGAATAGTGTCATGCTCCAAGACAGGAATGAGATATGAAAATGAATAGAAGGTTCTAGTGCATGGGGAACAAACTGGACAACTTTCACAGTTCCCATTCTTCCTGGAGAGGCTATTATGGAGGGCCCAATTTATAGGATAACACTTGACCCAGTGTCATGGAGCCAATTTGGACTTATAGTGACCTATATAACTTTCCGAGACTGTAAATCTTTACGAGAGCAAACAGCTTCATCTGTCTCCCTCCAAGAGGCTGGTGAATTTGAACTGCCAACCTTGTGATTAGCAGTCAGTGCTTAACTCACATTGCCACCAGAGCTCCTTTTTAGGATAATGTTGTTAAGTGTCGTTGAGTCAGTTCTGACTTATAACAATCCTGTATAGGGTTTCCAAGGAACAGCTGGTGGGTTTAAACTACCGACCTTGTGGTTAGCAGTGCTTATCCTACAGTGCCATACCAGGACTCCTTATAAGATAAGGGGCCCTACTTAGCAGGTGAGATGAACCTAGAAGGTTAATAGAAAAACTATCTCTCTTCCATATCTAATGTCTAACCAACCAAATCTAGGAGGCAGTGATTAAAAAGAGGCTAAAACTGAGCTGCTTGGGACCTCCCAGGGCTCTGAGTTTTGCCCACAAGACGGCAGATGACAGAACTATTGCCACAAGTCATGTGTGGAGGTGATATTCTCTATAACTGAGGCCCCCATAACCCACCCCGCACAATGGTATTGGTGGACCACCTTCCTAGCTAGTTCTCTTGGTTGGGACTCTTAACTCTTGTCCCAAAGAAGCCAGATGGGGTACAACAGTGTCAAGTGACAAAATGCTACTATGTCCTTGCAGCTGACGCTGTCAGTCAAATTCAGCCACCTGGCCAAGGAATTCCCTGTCAGACTCATGGGCAGCTCTCCTGGGTTTATGAGAACCCCCTTGGATGCTGCTTACTGAGCTTGTGCCAACTTGGCTCACACCGTCCTGAACCTTAATTCTTTCATCTAAAAAAACTGGAGATAATAAAAGTATCAGTCAGCAGTTCAGATCTACCAGCCAGTCCTGGGAAACTATATACAGGGTAGCTATGAGGATGAATCGGAATCAACTTGATGGGCACTTAACAACAACTTCATCTGGAAGTTGAGAGGATTGTCATTTGTTTTTTGTGCAAAATCCAATTGCTCTTGGGTCTCTGCCCCCTTGATCATACACATCCCAGCCCTGAGTGTGCATCCTGGGCTCTGTGAACTAGGAAGAGATCAGTGCTCCTACCTTATGGACCTTTCCAGAATTTCTCTCCAACTTTTGTTGTGACAGCCGGGGAACCTGTTTGTCTGAGTTTCCCTGGTAAGTGGTGTCAGTGAGACTGAGCAGAAAAGCAAACAAGTTCATGGAAGTAAAAACAGATGGTGATAAGGTTAACAATCTGCGTGATACTTTAGTTTTCAAAGCACTCTGATTACGGTTCTGCGTGACAGCCTTTAAGGCACACAAAGCTGATGATGTCATTCCTGTTTCAGATTTTATTACACGTGGCCTTATAGGTGACGTGACTCAGTTAAGGCCATGCAACTACAGTGTCTTAGTTATCTAGTTGCTGCTATAACAAAGATATCACAAGTGAATGGCTTCAACCAACAAAAATTTAGTTTCTCACAGCTTGGGAGGCTAAAAGTCCAAACTCAGAATACCAGCTCTAAGGGAAGGTCCTTGTTGCCTAGCAGCATCTGTAGGCACAGCAGTCCTTGGAAATCTCCACGTGTCTTGGCATCAGTCTTGGATCTAGGAGCTTCACAGAGTAGGGATTCCAGGTCTAAAGGACACACTCCACTCAAAGTTCTGCTTTCTTGGTGGTAGGAGGTTGTTGTTGTTGTTATATGCCGTGGAGTTGGTTCTGACTCATAGTGACCCTGTACAGGGTTTATGAGGCTATAAATCTTTACAGGAGCAGAAAGCCTCATCTTTCTCCCGAGGAACAGCTGGGAATTTCGAACTGCTGACCGTGAGATTAGCAGCCCGATTCATCACCACTACGCTACCAGAGCTCCTTAGAGGCCCCCCTTTATCTGCTCACTTCTTTCTTCTTTTACCTTTGTCAGACATTGCCAACCATTGTTGTTGTTGTTAACTGCTGTCCAGGCAATTGGAACTCATAGGGAATCGGTACAAGGTTACAGGGTTTCCACGGACCTTGCCAGTCCAATGCTGATCCTAGGGCATAACACCAGGAGTCATACTTGTAGGAAATTCCCTTACATGGGATCAGGATTGTGATGGGATTAAGTACGTATTATAACCCACCCTTAATCCTCTTACTGGTTTATCACATCATGGGGGATCATCATATAGCTGCCACATTACATCATTTCGTAACTGCCAAACCCCTGGGAATCATGACCCAACCAAGTTGGCACATACTTTTGGAGGGACATAATTCAATCTATGACACACAAGAAGAGCCAGAGAAGCTAAAATATGTACATGGCTATAAAGTCCTCTACAGAATGTGGAATAAAATGAATATGAAAACAAGGAGAGGTCTGTACAAGAAACAGCTGGATGCTAGAACTGGGGATTCCTATCCTGATGAGCTCAGAAGTTTAATCTCAGCTCTTCTCCTTCCTCCCTGAGGAAGCTGTGAGACATGCTGACTCTATGTGTGATGCCTGTGTGTGTCATCCTCTCTGGCTGTCAATACCTTGAGGGTACAGATTGGGGTCTAGACAGAGGCTGTGCAGCTCCTGATGCAGTAAGGCGGTGTGAAGGGAAATGAGCAGAAATGAGAACAAAAAGGATGGAAAAAGATTCAGAGAGAGAAAAGGAGAGGGGTCTTTCCCTGGGGATCCTTGGTGGCTCAATAGTTACATGCTTGGCCTTGAACGGAAAGGTTGGCGGTTTGAATCCACCCCCACCTTGTGGCTTCATGCAAGAAAGACCTGGAGATCTGCTCCCATAAAGACTGCAGCCTAGGAAACCCTACTGGGTAGTTTTACTCATTCCCATGGGGTCAGTGAGAGTCAAAAATCCACTCAAGGGCAACTAACAATAACAAAGGAAGAAAACAGAAGAGGAAGGACCAAAAAGGGTGGAGAAAGACTCAGAGAAAGGAAAGTAGAGTTCTGTTTCCCTAGGGACCTCGGAGTCCACAGAGGTCTAAATAAAGAAGACAGGACATACCCGGATGGAGAAGACCTATGATTATAATACAAAACATACAGAAACATTTAAGTGCATGGAAGCCAAGTAGGAAACTAAAAGGAATAAAGATTGAGGAGAAGAAATAAAAACAACAAACAACAACTAAAAAACTAAATACATACAGAAAAAACAAAAGTTGTCTTGCAGTTTCTGGATTCTTGCTTTTCAACACTGAAAATGGGCAACGCCAGACTTGTTCCTTAGGAAGGTAAGCAGAGGCCATGTTGTCAACCCCAGATAATGATTTCTCTCCTTTCTTACTGGTACTTCTACGGTCAGAGATATCTTACACATTAAGTATCTGTTGAGAAAAGAGGCCTCTGGCAGGGTGAAACCCAAAAGGAACCTCAGAGCAATTTAAAAATAGCACACTCAGCCACAGTCTCTTTCTACCATCTGGGACGGTGACTTCTTCATTTCTTACTTCAAGGGAAGAGTAGGCTGTTTTCTCCATGTGATCGCAAATTTGTGACCAAAGTAGTCTGATTAAAGAAAGGAGGGTAACCAATGGGCCACCGTGATAACCAGTCACAGGCTCCATGGCACAGAGGGCAGTTACTCCAGATAGTGGTACTGACAAGTCCAAGGATGGGAGTCCATTAGGGCCTGGTGCAACATCAATCAACTCATCAGGTGGCCTGGCAAGACTAAGTGATAAAGCAAAGGGAAGGAGACACAGACCTGGCTTTCTGAATTTTGGTAAGTGCTTGTGTAGGGTTTCCCAGGAGTAGCTGGTGGGTATGAACTGCTGACCTGGTGGTTCACACCAACCTTGTGATCCAGTGCCATGCTCCACATTTGGGGTGAGGGGTGTTGGAAGGACATTGGAAGGCAGGTGGAGGATAAATCAGTTTTCATCCATTCACTCTCCATCATCATCTCAGAGCATACAGGTATCTGCTTAGAGCAGGTACAGTTAAGGCTTTACTGGCCTAAGAAGATCTTTGGTGTTTCTGAACACCTACATAGAGAGGCATAACTCATTTTATTGCACTTCACTTTATTGCGCTTCACAAATACTAGTGGATTTTTTTCTTTCTTTCTTTGTTTTTAACAAATTGAAAGTTTTGTGGCAGCCCTGCACGGAGCAAGTCTTTTGGTGCCGTTTTTTCAATAGCATGTGCTCACTTCATGTCCTTGTGTCACATTTTGGTAATTCTTACAGCATTTCAAACTTTTTCATACACTAGCACACTTAAGTGACTACAGTAAAATACAAACATAACTTTTATATGAACTGGGGAACCAAAATATTCGTGTATGTGTCTTTACTGCTGTGGTCTGTGACTGAAGTTGCGATACCTCCAAGGTAGCTTCTACTATCTCATTTGATCTTCCAAACCTCGGGAAACAGAGACTACTACCCTTTAGTCACAGAGAAGAAATTGGTTAGGTTAGAATCAATATTCACCCCCTATTGAATTCATTAAGGAGCTCTGGTAGCATAGTGGTTATGAATTGGGCTGTGAACCTCAGCGTCAGCAGTTTGAAACTACCAGCTGCTCTGCGGGAGAAAGATGAGGCTTTCTGCTCACGTAAAGATTTACAGCCTTGGAAACCCTGTACGGGTCATTATGAGTTGGAACCGATTCCATGGCACATAACAACAACAACATTGAATTCATTCTTCAATAAGGATGAGGGCCTCAATGGCACTTAACAACATCAACTGTGCATCAGGTCTTGTTTTAGGCATGCAGATACAAAATAGAAACTATTATTTAATGCCTGGCACTCTTACCTATACTCTGTAACATTATGGAGATTAATTATTCAAAGTGACTAACATGGTTGCTGTGGTCAGCGAGTCCTGACTCACAGCGACTCCACACACAAGGGAATGTAAGGCTGCCTGGTCTTGTACAATTCCCATGACTGGCTGCAGGTTGGGCAATGGACTAACATGGTAAACATTCAATTAATGCTAGTAGTTATTATTGTCTTCTATATAACAGTGTGGAGTCCTGGTGTGGCACTGTGGATTAATATGCTAAACTACAAAATTGGGTTGAACTGCAAGGTCAGCGGTTCAAGCTCACCAGCTGCTCCTCAGAAACCCTATATGGGGTTGCTATGGGTCGGAACTGACTTGATGGCACACAACAACAAGTAACAGTGCGGTGGGGTTCCACATGATAAATACTAGACTGGGAACCAGAAGGTCTGCAGTTCAAGACTTCCAGCCAAAAGACAAAGCTTTCTGCTCCCATAAACCAACTTGACAACACTTAGCAACAACACATGGTGGTTGTTGTTGTTGGTGTGCCCTGGAGTTGGTTCTGATTCATAGGGACCCTGTATAGTTTCTGAGGCTGTAAGTCTTTACAGAAGCAGAAAGCCTCATCTTTCACTTGTTAAATGGCTGGTAGTTTCAAACTGCTGACCTTAAAGTTGACCTCATAACCATTACGCAACAACATATAACAGACTTAAATTAAAAAAACACACAACTATTATCATATTTTCCATTATCTTCATTTGTGTTTCCTTTTCTTTCATACCATTTTCTTCCCCTCTATTAGTTTGGAGGAGTCCTGGTGTGGCGCTGTGGGCTAATGTGTCAGACTACAAAATCATTTGAACTGTAACATCAGTGGGTCAAGCTCACCAGCTGCTTCTTGGAAGCCCTATACAGGGTCACTATGGGTTGGAACTGACTTGATGGCACTTAACAACAACAACAAATTAGTTTGGAAGTTATATTATGCCTTGTCTTTTAGTTTTAGCCTAAATATCTTAACATGCATAATTGAACTTGAAGATTTCTGATAATCAACATCTTTTTAACATTTAGAACACTTGAACTCCAATGACCAATTATACGTTGTTGTCACCTGGATGATTTTTATTATAGCTTTGTTTGAGCCCTATAAATCAGATATTACCACTTCTATTTTTTTTGGCATCAATATTTAAATTTAGCTCCATGTTTACCATTTCCTTTGTTCATCATTTCCTGTGTGCAATCTTAGACCTTCTTTTTTTAGGTAATTTTTCTTCTTCTGGAACTACTGCCTTCAGAAGCTGCCTTACTGACGGTCTATTGGTGGAAACCTGTTTCTTTTCTTCTGCAAAGGACTTAATTTTGCTCTTTTTGGAACAATTTCACTGATGATATAATTCTGTTAGCAGCTATCTTCTCAGGACTTTGAAGACTTATTCTACTACCTTCTGGCTTTTACTGTTGCTGCTGATACGTCAGCTCATTGTCATTCCCTTGTAGGAAATATACCTCTGGGGTTTACTTTAAAATTATTTACCCTAGGTGTTGTGCAGTTTTAGTATGTGTCTAGAGGTGAATTTCATTTGTCACTCTTGGGATTCATTGGTAATGATGGTGGTGGTTGTGTGCCGTGGAGCTTGTTCTGACTCGTAGCAACCCTGTATAGAGTTTTTGAGGCTGTAAATCTTCATGGAAGCAGAAATCCTCATCTTTTTCCCCCAGAGTGGCTGGTGGATTCAAACTGCTGATCTATGCAAGCACAGCTCCTTTGGGATTCATTGTTATTGTTGTTAAGTGCAGTTGAGTCAGTTCTGACTCATAGTAACCCTGTATAGGGTTTCCAAGGAGTGGCTGGTGAGCTTGAACCACTGTCTTTGCAGTTCAAGCTGACTTTGCAGTCCTGCACATTAACCCACAGCTTCACACCAGGACTCCTTGGGATTCATTAAACTTCATAAATCTGATGATTATATTGAATCAATTCTTGATCATTACTTCTTTAACTCTTGCCATACTCCTTTTCTTTTGTTATTGCCTGCCAGATCATTAATTAAATGTGTGATGGGATCAATTTACTGTATTCCAAAGAGTGGCAAACTGTGACACATAGGCCAAATCTGACCCATCACCTGTTTTTATAGATCAAGTTTTTAGGAATACCGTCACACCCATTAGTCTATGTGCTGTCTCTGGATGCTTTTACACTACAACAGTAGAGCTTAGGAGTCATAATACGGACCATGTGGCACTGTGGGTTAATGTGCTGGACTGCAAAGTCGGCTTGAAACGCAAGGTTGGTGGTTCAAACTCACCAATCACTCCTTGGAAACCCTATACAGGGTTGCTACTGGGCGGAACTAATTCAATGGCACTTAGCAACAACAACAACATCAGAGACCATGTAGCTCACAAAATCTAAAATATTTTTATCTGGCTCTCTACAGAAAAAATTGGCCAATCCCTGCTCTGTTCTCTATGCCTCTATATCTCTTTCATGTTTTCCATCTTCATCTTTAGCTAACTTTCTCTACAACTTCTTTAAAAGTGTCTTCCAATTTACTAGTTTTCTCTTTATTTTTAATCTATTCCTTAGTCTATCTACTGAGATATTCATTTCCTTTATTCTTTTTTAATTTCTCAAAGTTCTTTATGGTTCTTTGCCATATTTGCTTGATCCATTTTGAATAGCCTCTCTTCATCTTTCTATCAATATCCTCTTATTTCCTTTAACATACAAAATATATTTTTACTTTCTGTATCTGATAACTCCAATGATCTTTTTGTGGTTCTGGTCTGTGGGGTATTATTTCTGCTTCTCATCTTTATTATCAATCAGACAAATGCAAATCAAGACTAAGAGATATTTTTTGTACTATCCGGTTGGTTAACATGAACAACTCTGAGGACATCAAGTACTTGATGTGAATCAACAACATCTACACATCACCTGTTGTTGTCACTGTTGTTGTTGGGAAGTGCTGTGGAGTTGGTTCCAACTCATAGTGACCCAGTATAGGGTTTCCAAAGCTTTAAATCTTTGCCAGAGCATAAAGCCTCACTGATTTCTGGTGCAGCAGCTAGTAGGCTCAAACCACCAACGTTGTAGTTCATAGTCTAGTGCGTATCGTATGGAGCCACTGTATTCCACACATCACTGGCAGGGCAAAAATTACTATAAATAAATTGGGAAACAATCTGTCATTATTCATTAAATGTGAACATTGACATGCTAACTAACCAAAATAGCCAAAGCTGTTGCCATGTGATCCATATGTTACTGAAGAGAACTGTGTTTTCTTGGCTGTAACCTTCATGGAAGCAGATAACCAGGTCTTTCTTCCATGGTACTGCTGGTTGGCTTCAGACCTTAAGATTAGCAGCCAAGCACAAACCATTTACACCACCCAGGCTCCTATAGACACACCAAAGCCACTGCCATCAAGTCAACAAGATTCTGACTCATGTTGTTGTTGTTAAGTGCCGTCCAGTCAATTTCAACTCATAGTGACCCTGTATAGGGTTTCTGAGGAGCAGCTGGTGGGTTTGAACCACTGACCCTGGGATTAGCAGTCCAGTGCTTATCCTACAGCACCACACCAGTACTCATTTCTGACTCATTGTTGTTAAATGCCATTGAGTTGGTTCCAACTCACAGTCACCCTGCATAGGGTTTCTAAGAAGCGGCTGGTGAGCTTGAATAGCCAACCGTGTGGTTCAAACTGACCTTTCGGTCCAGTGCGTCATCCTGCAGCACCACATCAGAATTCCAAAGCAATCCTATAAAGGGTTTCTAAGACTGTAAATTCTGCGGAGTGGTTGGTGGGTTTGAACCACTGACCAGGCAGTTAACATCCCAATGCCTAAGCCATAACTCCACCAGGGCCAAGACCTAGCAATTTCTTTCCAAGATCTACGACCAGGAGATGTGGTTTTACACATGTGCACCAGGAAATGAGAATGAAAATGTTCATGGTAGTACTGGTTATAATAGTGAAAGAGTAAAACCTTCACCAATGGATATGTGAGGCAGTGAATGAACTACAGCTATATCCAACAGGGTTTGATCTTAACATTATAATGTTGAATGAAAATAAGCAAGTCCTGTAAGACTGTACATAGTAGGATAGTTTTTTAAATAAAGCAAAATGGAAAAACATATTTGTTTAGACACGCATATGTTTATCAAAAGTATAAGATAAAATCAGCATAGAATTTGAGATGGATGATAAAGGGGCAGTATAGCAGAGTAAGAAGTCCTAGTGTGGTGTTGTAGGATAAAGTGCAGGACTGCAAGGGCAGTTTGAACCACAAGGTCTGTGGTACAAACTCACCAGCTGCTCTTAGGAAACCCTATACAGGGGCACTATGAGTTGGAACTGACTCAATGTCTCTTAACAACCACAACAACATAAGAAAGTAAAGGTACTCTCCTTTTCAAGGCCTGGCTCAACATGGGTTGGATGCAAGTTACTGGTAGAGTCCTTGTTTTAGCTTAGGAGGTGGGTTCAGGTGTTATTTATTAGGTTATTAAAATATATCAATAAATTAATAAGTGGTAAAAGAGGGGCATACATAAACCAATAAAGAAAATGTGTCATGAGCCAAGTATTAGTATTCATCCAATTTTGTCCACCTGAAAAGTAGGGAAAAAGAAAAAGAAAGGGAGAAAGAGAAATAAAGAAAATCGATTTCCACTATTTTCTCCAGCAACATTTTTTTAACCTGCACATTCAAAGCAGCCCTTCCCAAAGACAAGACTTTGCTTTAGATGAGAATATCTGTCGTCAATGTCCTGGTCTAAAATCTCCATTTAACAACATAGTAAATATAGTGCAATTTAATTATATTATTGTAAATAAGAAAAATCAGTCAACTTAAAAGTTAAGTTTTTGTTGTTTTAGGTGGAGGTGGGAGTAAAAGGAAGCAGGGCAGACTGGTGGCCTGCGTTATTCTTGTAGAGAGCAAACAGAGAGCTGGAAAGGGTGATGTGGAAGCAGAAGGAAGTATGGGGTGTGTGTGTGTCAGCAGTGGTCTGGTCTCTTGGTTTGGGTGGAAAGAGGTTGTTGTTAGGGTACCAGTCAATTCCGATTCATAGCAACACGACATGACAAGAGTAGAGCTGCCTCATAGGGTTTTCTTGGCTACAATCTTTCCTGAAGCAGATCACCAAGTCCTTTTTCTGCAGAGTGGCTGGGTGGGTTTGACCCACCAATTGTTCAGTTAGCAGCCCAGCGCTTACCCATCGCACCACCAGAGCTCTTTATGTTTTATGTAAGTGTCCTAGCAAGTGCCAGAGGTGGCTGTTGTTAAGTGCCCTAGGGTTTGTTCCAACTCATAGTGACCTTGTATAGAGCCTCCAAGGGGAGCAGCTGGTGGGTTTGAACGGATGACCTTTCAGTTAGCAGTCCAGTGCTTATCCTACAGCGTCACACCAGGACACTAATTCATTTCACAATGGAAGGAGATGCAGGGTGTTATAGGGGCATATGCCTACATCCCCTTCTCCTCTTGGATTCAAAGCCAAAACAATCTGGGATCCAAATTAACAACCTGGGACAGAACCCCTTCCTGCAGAGACTTCCCGAGGCCAGCCACACCCAGCTGGGGCTTGGGAGAGGAGGGACAGTGACTAGCGGCCAGGGAGCTGCCTAAGCCCTTTTCCTCCCGCATGCAGTCACTTTCCTGCGTCTCCCGCAAGAGCTGGTCTCAGTGGGCCGTGTCCTGCGCAAGAACGAGCCCTAGGCCACGGTTCTGAGGCCCTGGCAGGTGGCAGCCTTGCAGCCGCCCCTCACACAGCCTTCTCTTCCGCTAGCCAGACCGCCACGACTTTCCCGCCCTGCCACCCTCACCTTGGGCAGGTCGGGTTCAGACCTGCCATCACCCGCTCCGGAGATCTCAGCCGCAGGCGCCCCGCGAAGCTCCGCTCAGGGCCCCAGGCCTCAGCAGCAGGGAAACCGACGCCTTAGTCCTTTGGCGGCTCAACACAGAAGCCCAAAATAAGGCGGGCTGGCCTGGCCCCACCCCAGCTAACCAGATTTGTTCACGGAGGGGGTCACTGACTCACTGGGGCCCAGCCAAGAAAGCAACCCCCTCCTTCCCCCAGGAATCTCCACCCTTCAGCCTCAGGAGGCCACCCTGGTAACCCAGCCAGTTCTCACCCCGCCCTTCACCTGGCCTCCCTTAACCACTCAAATAGCAAAAACTTGTGGTTTCAGTGGCAGGCGGGCTTCTCAGCAGTTTCCTCCCAGAGTCCCTCTCCCTGGGCTGCCAGGAGCCCTGGGGACCCGGGGCTAGCCCCACACTGCACAACATGAACACTTAGATGCAGAGTAATCAATGGGTGGCTGATGTTAGCGGACAGAGACAAAACAAGGGGTGATTGTAGGATGTTAGTGGTGATGACACTGTTTACGTCTGTGGAAGGGAAGGCTGACTGGTAAAATCTGAGGTGCTTCCACACAGGATGTTACATACAGTATGCTATACACACAGATTGAAGGATCTCCTTAGTCCCTCACTCTACAATACTGGGAGGAGGGGGAGGTACACGGGAGAGCCCTTTTCTAGGCAATGGGGAACCTGAGCCCTACAGTAGAAATTACCACCTGCTGGTCCAGAACAAGTGGACATCACATGGTTTCCTTGGCCTCAAATTTTCCAGGCTGTAAAATTGAAGGGTTGAGTTATTCCTCTTTCAGTTTGGATAGAATAGAAATCTACGGCTTCTAGTCTTAGCAGTGGTCCAGAGATAGAATTCTCACCCTCCTTGTGGGAGATAGGGATTCGAATCAGTGGAGGCTTGTGTGTTTCTAAGATGCTGAATAGGTTTCAGCAGGGCTTCTAGACCAAGGAAGAAAGGCCCGCATCTACTTCTGAAATGTAGTCACTGAAAACCCTAGGGATCACACCTGTCTGATCTGCAGTTGATGATGTAGGACTGGTCCTTATTTCGTTCCATTGTGTAAGGGGTAGCCATGAGTCAGTGCTAGCTAGTGGTACCTTCAAGAGTAGAAGTCTATATATATATCCACAAAAAAGACAAATCAGTAGATATATGCACACCTATGTTCATTGCAGCACTATTTACAATAGACAAACTATGGAGACAACCTAAGTGCCCATCAATGGAAGAATGGATAAACAAACTTGATACATACACACAGAGAATAAGATGAGACCTTGATGAATAACAATGAATTTGCAAAACATTTCATAGCATGGATGAACCTTGAGGACATTATACTGAATTAAATTAGTCAATCACAAAAGGACAAACATTGCATGAGACCATTATTATTGTAAAAAGAAACTCTGGTAGCATAGTGGTTATGAGTCCGGCTGTGAGCCTCAAGGTCAGCAGTTCGAAACTACCAGCTGTTCCGTGGGAGAAAGATGAGGCTTTCTGCTCCTGTAAAGATTTACAGCCTCTGAAACCCTGTACAGGGTCGCTATGAGTCGGAACCAACTCCACAGCACATAACAACAATTATTGTAAAAGTTTAAGAAAAAATTTCCATACTAAAAGAAGCATCCTTTGATGGTTATTAAGCATAGGAGGGAGGGGAGAGCAATTCACAGGTTAAATCTTTAAAATACAAGGGAAAAAAGTAGAAGCTGACTTCTTGTTGCTGTTGTTGTTGAGTGCCGTCGAGGCGGTTCCGACTCATAGCGACCCTGTTCCGACCCATAGTGACCCTGTACAGGGTTCCCGAGGCTGTAAATCTTTACTGGAGCAAAACACCTCATCTTTCTCCTGCGGAACAGCTGGTAGTTTTGAACTGCTGGCCTTAAGGTTCAGCAGCCCGATTTGTAACCACTATGCTACTAGAGCTCCTTTTGCTAAGTGCCATCAAATTGGTTCCAACTCAGCAACTCTGTATAGGGTTTTCAAGGAGCAACTAGTGGATTTGAACTACTTATCTTTTAGGTTATCAGTCCAGGACTATTTTTAATACTCCAGAGTTTACCCCCACCTTAGGCAAGTCATTTAATACTTGCTAGGACTCAGTTTCCTATCTACATCATGGAAGGAATCTACTCAACCCAAGGAAGAAGGCTCACATTTTCTTTCGGAGCTGGATAAATGGCCTTCCAAACCTCAGGGAAGTAAGGATGAGTGGAGAGGGGTTTCTCTATCTAAGAATTCTCATAAAGAATTCTGTATTTGTAGGTACTCTATGGTGGATGAAGCACTTTCACATCCATTATCACAAGTGATTCTTATAATAATGCTGAAAGTATTCAGGATTAATTATCTATACTTTAAGGCTAGTGAAAGGCTTAAGTTTAGTGATTAAATGACAAGTCCAACAATAACACCCCATTCTCTTGCTGTGTTGTTGCAGGAGGTTCTGGGGTAACCAATGTAATCATGAAGAGTTCTCTTGTTCATAATGGAAACCAGAGGCATCTCTCTCCATAGTCTCATATATCTCTCTCCAAGGTACCCAGGAAGGAGCTCTGGTAGCGTAGTGGTTAAGAATCGGGCTGCCAACCTCAAGGTCAGCAGTTCGAAACTACCAGTGGTTCCAGGAGAGAAAGATGATGCGTTCTGCTCCTGTAAAGATTTACAGCCTCGGAAACCTTGTGCAGGGTCACTATGAGTCAGAACCGACACCACGGTACTTAACAACAACAACAAGGAATGAAGAGAATAAAGTGGTGAATTCTCCCCTAGAGGCACACAAGGTGATGGCAGCTCCTGGGTGAACCCCAAGACCCAGGCCTCAATCCTGCACTGAACACCTGTCAACATTTCTTAAACCAGCCTGCATAACTCTCATGGAGGCCCCTGAGACTCTGTCACTCTTGAATTTATAACAACTGGGTCATGCACCTTCCTAGAGCTGGCACCTCAGGTAGCATTCTGAAGTCTCCTTATTGCTGAAGTGTGTGCAGCTGCTCACCCTAAGTATAGAGACCCTCTGTTCCCTTAGTAGACACTAGAAACTGTCTTCCAGTTGATAACAGCCTCCTGCTCTATATCCTTCCTCACTATTTTAGGAAGGTGTTTTAAAAGAAATTTCTTTTCTTTAATTATACAACCATAGACCAATATACTTAGCTTCTTCTTCATACACAGACACATACATGTGCACATTTAAGGAAACAAAGGTAGGAAAATCTCACATAGTTCTCCAGTCAGAGAGGCCAACACAGGAGCACAAACCCAGTAGGAGGGGCCAGCCTCACTGCCAGCAATGAGTAATCCCATTCCTGGGTTTATAGGGGGCCTTATTTAGGGTGTTCCATGTCTTCTTACAGAAAGCCTAGCCTGTGTAAAAGCCACTTTGTGTTTTAACTCCCACTTCAAACATTAGTTGGCCTGCTCATCTTTTCACACCTTTATGTGGTATCCAGACACACAAACACAGATGGAGGGAAGGGACTTCTAAAAGGCTACCCAAGAGTTTGAAGCCTTCTCTCCCTCTGATCTCTTCATCTTGGTGCTGACCCTGTACCCCACCCATGCTGGCTCCAGACTGTCAGCTTTCAAAGCAAAGGCGGAAGGCATGCATCAGCCATCTTTGTTTCCTTTCTAAAACCACACCAACCTCTCACCTTTGGTTGCTCACTATTACGATTCCACGGGACCATGTTTGAGGCTGACTTGTGGCCAATTCCTTATGACATAGAAACACGATCATGATGATAAAGTATTCAGTAGGAAAAAAAAAAAATCCCAAACTTAATATTCAATGTATTCCAACTTTTGTTGAATGAAAGCATGTCCTTACTTACATATACAAAAGGATAAAAGGGAAATAATATGCCAAAATGTTAACAATAATCTCTGGGCTCATAGGAATGTTATTTTCCTAGTTATGCTTTGCTGAATTTCCCAAAGTTTCTAGAATGATCTTTATGGCAGCTGTACACAGCTCAGACTCTGGAGTTTGAAAAGTATAGTGTAAATCCGAGATCCATCATTAAGTAATGGTAGAACCTTGGATAAAGTGTTTTATCTCTCTGAGCCTCAGCTTCCTCGTTGGAAAATGAGAAGAATCATGGTACCTTCTTCTTAGGGTTGTCTTGAGGAGGAAATGAGGTCATGCAATTTTAACATTTGACATCATGCCTAATTTAGAGTAATTTTTCAATAAATGTTAGACATGGTTATATAACGTTTTTTCCAAAAAAAACTTACACCACTATCATTGTTATATTGCCTCTGCCCCCTCTTGTCTTCTTTTTTTGAAAAAAAAAAATTTGTGGTAAATATATATATAATAGATTTTTTGCTTTCAACAACATTCTTCACATGCACAACTCAATGATATTAGTCATGTAAATGATGTTGTTTAGCCATAACCATTACCTGTTTCCAAATTTTCTTATCACCCTTAACAGAAGCTTAGTGTGCCCCCTAAGAAGAGAGTCTCTGTTTTTCCCTCCCTCTGAGCCTAACCACTAGTAAACTTTGGTGTCTACATGTTACTTTTATACTCAGTTAAAAAGGTAAATATCTTTAAAAATACTTTATGCCAAGAACTCATCATTTGGGTCAAAGTACACTGAGAAAGCAACAAAAACTCTCTTGAGAAGGTAGATATGTCAATTTCACACAGCAAGGTAAATAACAAGAGAAAGGTATCAGAGTTGTTTTTGTTGTTAAGTGCCATTGAATCAATTTGGTATCAGGGTATCAGTGCTGGTTGAATGATTAATGCAAGGTTAATTACAAGACAACATAGAAGTCTTTTGGAAAAATAGGAACTAGATCAGACAACAGAATAATTGTTCAGACTATAAGTAACAATCAATAGGAAAAGCTTACAGAGAGAAGGTTCTGTGAATGGGCAAGCAAAGGACTATCTATCTGACTGAGGTAATACAGAAGTTGTTGTTATATGCTGCTTGGTTCTGACCCCATAGCGACCCTGTATAGTGTTTTGTATGAGTGACTGGTGAGCTTGAACTGCTGACCTTGCAGTTCAGACTAACTTTGCAGTCCAGCACAGGGAAAAGATGAGGCTGGCTGTTCCAGTAAAGATTTACATCCTCAAACTCCTAGGGAGCAGTTCTATTCTGTGCTATAGGTCTCTGAGTTGGAATCAAATCTAAGGCAGAGGGTAAGATAAAGTTGTTGTTGTTGTTGTTAAGTGCCATATTGTCGACTCAACTCATAGCAACCTTGTATAGAGTTTCCCACGAGCGGCTGGTAGGTTTGAACCACCAACCTTGTGGTTGGTGGATTTAAATGGCAGATCTTGTGGTTTAAACAGACCTTTCGGTCCAGTGCTTATCCCACAGTGCCATAACAAAGTACAGACCTAGGGCTCAGATAGGATGACCTTGCCTCCTCAGAGACTACGGAACTGTGAAAAATAGCCCTGGAGTGTCCTGGGCAAAGGAGTCCTGGTGTGGTTCTACAGCCCCCGTTAGATACAGTACTTTTGGGTCAGGACTGTCTCACAATGTACTGACACAGTTTAGCCTTCCAATGAACTGACCTACATTTATGTTATTGTTTTTAACTTTTTATTGTGGTTTGGGTGAATGTTTACAGAACAAATTTGTTTCACAATTTATTCAACAATTCATGCATATTTTGTGACATCGGTGGCAATCTTCACAATGTAACATCCTGTCTTATGCACCCATTTCTGTCCTTCTTTCCTGCCTTCTAAGTTTTGTTTCCGGGCAAATACTGACCTTTTTGTTCTCCTCTGGTTGGTTGTTCAGAGCAGTACGGTTTCTCATGAGTGTTACTGTCCACTTTATAAGCCTGCCTATTGTTTGGTTGAAGGTTGATCCCTGGGATTGGGTTTAGTCCCAGGTTTGAAGGGTGTCTAAGGGCCTTAATATCTAGTAGGCTGACTTGTGCCAAAGACACTAGTAGTTGGACACCAGAAACAAAAGTGAGCACGTGGAAACAACTTACTGTCATTGTCAAGATTCTAACAATAAGCCTGGACCCCTTTCTCTAACATGGAGTTGTACAGAGGCAGGCCTCAGGGAGTCTCAGAGGCTCTCTGCATGTGT
The DNA here is from genome assembly GCF_000296735.1 of Chrysochloris asiatica. Classification (NCBI taxonomy): domain Eukaryota; kingdom Metazoa; phylum Chordata; class Mammalia; order Afrosoricida; family Chrysochloridae; genus Chrysochloris; species Chrysochloris asiatica. Next base: position 19,522,145 of record NW_006408527.1, read on the forward strand.
TTGAGGAGCAGGAGACTGGTGAAAAGGGGGAAGCTTCCTTGGGCAAGAGCGCACCACTTCTGGGAGGTCAGGTCCCTACGCATGGTTCCCTAGGCCACGGGCCACTGTTCTTTTTTTTCACCAAAACTCAGATGGAAAAGAGCTGGTTCCCAGCTGTCCTCCTAGGTGACAACTCTTAGCCCTTTCATCTTCCCCAGTCCAGGTTGGCAAATGCAATGCCTACAGTGACCAGGCAGGGAACAAAAATGAGCCAAACAGGCAACAGGGTGAGGTGGAGACTGTGGCAAACTAGCAAATGTATGTTTTGAGCAGGGCATCAGTTATTCAGCTTCTGCTGTGAGTTGCCATGGAGAAAAGGTAGGCCCTATATTGCCAGAGAGGATCGGAGTTTTTCAGAAGAAACAAGACAAGCTTTGGATTTCTGTAAGAAATGATCTTATTTTAAGTTTGGCAACCAACTATAATTCATCTGCTGGGCTCTTTGGGTAGGAGGAGGTAGCGAATTTTAGAGTTGAGATGTCCTTGAAGTACATTAAGCCTAAGCTATTCATTTTACACACGAACAAATGAAAATCCAGAAGGTTTCTGTGATTTCCCAAAAGTGATAGAGCAACTTAAAGCTCAGATCCCAGGTCTCCTAACTTCTAGTCTAGAACCTTGTCCCTTTAGATCACCCCAAAAGGTCACTGTAATTATTCAGGCATGAGATGATGAGGTATTGAACTAGGGATAATGGCCATGTGAAGGAAGAAAGTAAACTCTACTGTGGTCTTACATCTACTTTGTTGTTGTTGTGAAATGCTGTCGAGTTGGTTCTGACCCATAGAGACTCTGCATAGGGTTTCTGAGGAGCAGCTGATGAGCTTGAACCACCGACCTTGTAATTCAAACTGACATTGCAGTCTAGTGCATTAACCCAAAGAGCCACACCTGGACTCCACCTCTAGTTTAAAGAAACATTTATATATTTGCCTATTTATTTCCAACCTTTACGAATCATCACCCTAAGATCTGAGGCCTGTGTCTAGAGATGACTAAGGCACCACTCCTTTCAACTAACTCACTGGCTGGTGAGTGGGCCTGGCTAACTCTGTAGCTCGAGCTGACAAGTCACTGCATCCCAGCAGCCATGGGCCTACTCATCTGAACTCTCAGCTAATAGTCACATCCTGGTCTGGAAGCCTCAAGATCACTTCCTCTGAAAACATTCCCATCATTTGCTACTATCACTGGGAAGGAGGGAGAAGTTACCCCAACCCAAGAGAGCCTGGGGCACTGAAGTGATCCACAGGAAACAAGAACATGAACTAGGATCAACCCCAGCCACTTAACACCAAGTGCCTCCCAACTCAGGGGAGACAAGTTCTGGTCCCTGCATTATCTTAGCTGAACTGTAGCCTTAGTGTATGTGTCTGTGTATGTGTGTGTGTGTGTGTGTGTGTGTGTGTGTGTGTGTGAGGAATCCCAGACTGTGAGGTTCCTGCCTGTTTATCAAATGGACTGCTCAGTGCCAGTGGCAGCTGGCAGTTGGTCTGGGTGCATAGCTTCTACAAGCAAGTGGAACCTCATTACCCAGTCTGACGCCCTCCAACAACAAGAGATTTCTCAGCCTTGGCTCTCACGGCATCTACTCCCGGGAGAGGAATGCAGGGCAAGAGCAAACAAGGTGTGATGGCTCCAGCTCTCCACCCTCCATTCTGTCTTATTTTGCCAGGACTCTTGTTGCTCAATCATCAAGCAGAAACCTAGAGCTGGCACAGAGAGGGTAACCTGCCATGTAGAAATTATAGAGTCCTTAGTTGGCCCCTCCAGGCCCTGTGGTGGAACATCGCAAGAGGCTGGGGGTCTCTGGAGCTTTTAATTAATGGGAGGTGAGGGGCTCCAACCCTTTATAAATGCACTGAGTCCAAAGTGCTCAGGAGACAGGTGAACAGATTCCTGCCAGAGCCCAGGGAGTAGCAAGGCAACATGGAGGAAAGGAAGAAGACACATTTTAAATACTCAAAGAGAATTTTCCAGAGAAAACTGAGAGGCTGGGAGGTAGATAGAGATTTGAATCCAGTTCCAGTTCACCATGTTGCTGGGGTTGAAGGAGCCCTGGTGGCATGGTGGTTAAAGTGCTTGGCTGCTAATCAAAAGGTTGGTGGTTCTAACCCATAAGCCTCTCCAAGGAGGAAAGATGAGGCAGTTGGCTTCTGTAAGATTTCTAGCATTGGAGACAGTACGGAGCAGTTCCACTCTTTACTACAGGGTTGCTGTGAGTTGGCTTCAGCTCAATGGTATGGATTTGTTTTGGTTTTGCTCGGGTTGGGAAGGGCTGACTTGGTGACTGGAACATGGGAATCACTACAGAGAAAGGCATATGAAGGGATTCAAAATTTGGTAAGCTCTCACGCTGGGGCTGAAACCCAATGGAAATTACCATTCTTTTTTCTAGCAATAAAAGACCTCCCCATCCTAGGAGGGGGCCTCAAAATTTCAATGAAAAATGGACTGAAAGATAATGGAACTTTCCCACCAACTCTATGAAGCCCCCTCGTATTTCCTAGTTGTAGTAATGGAGTTTTGAGTATTAGGGAAACTTCTCTTTACTGGCTTCCCTCACAGGTTATAGGTCACGTGTGATGTACAGGACAGGAAACAGAAGAATCTGGGGTCACATTTTCTTTTACACTCTCCATCATGGGACTGCTCCTGATGTCCCCCATCAAAGTAGCCTATGGAAGTTGAATAGATGGGTCAGACTCACCCAAAGGGTTCTGGGATAAACTTGCTCCAAGTTATTTCAGTGGCCCATTCTCCAAGGCCTGAACTATTACCCTTCTCTTTGGGTCTTGGGAATCCTTGGAAAGTAGAATCCATTCAACAACTTTTATTGAGAAATTACTATGTTCCCGATACTATTCTAGCTACATGGGATATATCAGTGGACAGGAAAACTGAGATCTTGACCTCAAGAAGCATGTGTTCTAGCAAGATCAAAGTAAAATAGTATTCATTTGAGAAGCAATATTACAAGGTAGAAAGTGCCTGGGTCTTGGTGTCAGATAGGGCTGGGTCAGTTGTCAGCCTCAACCCACATCAGCCAGATGACCTCTGGGAAAGCCACTTAACTCACTGGGCATTAGATTACTTATGTGTAAAACAGGGACAACAAGTTGTAGGGGTATTGTAGGTTGTAAAGATTAAAGATAATTATGTAATATACCTGGCACACAAAGTTCAAAAATTATAATGTTATTTTTCCAAGCCCACCTGAAACCCTAGATAGTGGGATGATTCACATGTCCTCTTATATGAGGACTCCCACCAGAGTTAGAAAACCAAAAGGGAAGAGCATGCTCAGTGTCCTCAAGATGAGGGAACAAAAGAAAAAAAATTCAAGCCTTGACTTGAAATATTGACGGATTCTATGGGCAAAATGGAGTCCTGGTGTGGCACTGTGGGTTAATGTGCCAGACTGCAAAGCCGTTTGAACTGCAAAATCGGTGGTTCAAGCTCACCAGCTCCTCACTGGAAACCCTACACAGGTGGCTATGGGTCAGAACAGATTCAATGGTACTTAACAACAACAACAATGGGCAAAATACTGAATGATGCAGAAAGCATCAAAAGAAGATGGAAGGAACACACAGAGTCATTGTACCTGTAAGAGATGGCTAATGTTCAACCATTTGAAGAGGTAGCATATGATCAAGAGTCAGCAATACTGAAGGAAGAAGTCCAATGTGCATTGAAGGCATTGTCAAAGAACAAGGTTCTGGGAATTGATGGAATATAAATTGAAATCTTTCAACAAATGCAGCATGGGAGGCACTCACTCATTTGTGCCAAGAAATTTGTAAGACAACTACCTGGCCAACTGACTGGAAGAGATCCATACATATTTGTGCCCATTCCAAAGAGATGTGACCCATCAGAATGCAGAAACCATAGGACAAGATCATTAATATCCCATGCAATCAAAATTTTGCTAAAGATAATTAAAAAATGGCTGCAACCATACATTGACAGAGAACTTCCAGAGGTTCAAGCTGGATTCAGAAGAGGACATGGATCGAGGGATATTATTGCTGATACCAGATGGGTCTTGGCTGAGAACAAAGAATACAAGAAAGATGTTTATCTGTGCTTTATTGACTATGCCAAGGTTTCGATTGTGTCGATCATGACAAGCTATGGCCAACATTGTGGAGAATGAGTATTCCGGAACACTTAATTGTGCTCATGAGGAACCTGTACATAGACCAAGAGGCAGTTGTTCAAACAGAACAAGGAAACACTGAATGTTTTAAAATTAGGAAAGGTGTGTGCCAGGACTTTATTCTTTCACCATACTCATTCAATCTGTATGCTGACCAAATTATATGAAGAAAAACGTGGTATCAGGATAGAAGGAAGTCTCATTAACAACTTGCAATATGCAGATACAACCTTGCTTGCTGAAAGTGAAGAGGACTAAATACTAATTGGTGAAGATCAAAGACTACAGCCTAAGTATGAGTTACACCTCAGTGTAAATAAAACAAAAATCCCCACCACTGGACCAATAAATAACATCATGATAAATGGAGAAAAGATTGAAGTTGTCATAGACGTCATTTTGTTTGAACACTCATGGAAGCAGCAGTCAAGAAATCAAATGACGTACTACACTAGGCAAATCTGCTGCACAAGACCTCTTTAAAGTGTTGAAGAACAAAGATGTCAGTTTAAGAATTAAGGTGCGCCTGACCCAAGCCATGATATTTTTTAATAGCCTCATTATGCATGTGAAAGCTGGACAATGAATAAGGAAGATCATAGAAGAATTGATGCCTTTGAGTTGTGGGATTGGAGGACAATATTAAAAGTCACATGGACTTTCATGGAAGAAGTGTAGCCGGAATGCTCCTTACAAGTCAGGATGGCCAGACTTCATCTCTCATACTTTAGACATGTTATCAGGAGGGACCAGTCCCTGGAAAAGGATATCTATCATGTTTGGTAAAATGGAGGGTCAGAGAAAAAGAGGAAGACCCCCAACGAGATGAATTGGCACAGTGGCAGCAGCAATGGGCACAAATGTAGCAATGATTGTGAGGTTGGCACCAGACCAGGCATTGTTTTGTTATTTTGCGCTGTGAGTTGGTAGACTTAATGCACCTAACAACAACACCATACCATAATCTACCTGATGTCCTACAGACAGTTTGGTGTGATAAGGAGCACAGCGTCAGAGCCCATGGATTTTAGCGTAGTGGTTACGAATCGTGCTGCGAACCTTAAGGTTAGCAGTTCGAAACTACCAGCTGTTCCGCGGGAGAAAGATGAGGCCTTCTGCTCCTGTAAAGATTTACAGCCTCGGAAACCCTGTACAGGGTCCCTATGAGTTGGAACCGACTCCACGGCACATAACAACAACAACAACAAGGGTCAAGGAATCTCCCTTCTAGAAACTTAAGCTCCCACTTCTAGGCCAATTTCTAAGAAAAAGGTCATATAGACTTCAAAACTAAACCAGATGCTTAGTTGAATATGAAGGGTGTTATGCATGTGGAGAAGTCCTGGTGTGGCACTGTGGGTTAATGCGTTGGATTGCAAAGTCAGCTTAAACCACAAGGTGATGGTTTGAGCTCACCAGCCACTCCTTAGAAACCCTATACAGTGTTGCTGTGGGTCCAAACTTACTCGATGGCACCTCACAACAACAACATGCATGTGGACAAGGGAACAGAGGAGCTTGGGTGAATAGGACAGTGCTTGCAGCCCCAGGGCACAGTCCTAAAGGAGCAACACTTCCACAAGTAAATTCTGTGACACTTCCCTGTAACATTCTAAAAAAGAAACCAAACCCACAACAAAACCAGTCTAGTTGCCATGGAGTCAGTTCCAAATAATAGCGTCCCCACATGTGTCAGAGTAGAACCATGCTCCACAGGGTTCTGAGTGGCTGAATTTTCATAAGTAGATCGCTAGGCCTTTCTTCTGAAACACCTCTGGGAGAACTCAAACCTCCAACCTTTTGATTAGAAGGAGTGTGCTTGCTGTTGGCACCAGCGACTCCAACCTTCTAATGGAGCCCACTTTTACTTTTGCTTCTTTGAGTGGGTTTCTGTTCTGCCAACCAGATGATCTGTAAGACAAATCCTTTACCTGTCTCAGAAGGTGGTTGTTATGACATAATATGAAAGCAGCTGGCATTTAGTCTACATTCAATAAGTGCTGTTGACTCTCTCAGTATTCTTATCAACCAGTCACTCAGCAGAGGAAACAGGGAAACCATAAATGGGCTAGACCTTTATTAAAGTTAGACCCAGACTCCTATATTATGAACCTCTTTATTCATCATTGCTGCCACCCATCCGTCAGTCTGTTGCACTATGGTAGCTTGGGTGTCACTGTGATGCTTGAAGCAATGCTTCTGTATTTCAAATACAGTGGAGACATGCATAGTAGGCAGGTTTCAACAGAGTTGCCAGACTACCAGAGAGTAGGAATAAAGGGTTGGCAATTTAGTTCCAAATATTTGTCAGTGAAAATCTTATGGATCATAACAGAACTTTGTCTAACTTACTTGCTTTGGTCACATCATCAAAAGAGATCAGTTGCTGGAGGATGACATTATGTTTGGTGACGTAGAGGGCCAGCAAGGGGGAGGAAGCCCTTCAGTGGATTCGTACAACAGCAGCAACTATGGACTTAACCATGAGGGTGAGTGGGAGGATGAGGCAAGGCCAGGCAAGATTTCATTCTATTGTACAGAAGGTCACTATGGTGAGGCAATGGCAGCTATCTATCTATCTATCAATGTATCTATCAATGTATCTATCTATCTATCTATCTATCTATCTATCTATCTATCTATCTATCTATCTATCAGTAAAATGAAGGTAATACTGGCATTGACCTCATTGCTTGAAATAATCTGAATTTAATACCTAGCACATAATTAATGACTGTTAATTCATATTGTTGCAACAAACTTTTCAAGATGCGACAAGTGTTGTTTTAGGACTTGATCTAGGCAAAGAGGAAAGACACAGGACCTGGAGCTGCCAGTGAGAAGAGAGAATGTTTTGGGAGTAGGTTTACGGGGTTGATCAGTATACCTAGGGATTAAAACGGAGAGTGGGGGATTGGAAGGAGGCAACTCCTACGTCTATCTAACACTCTACAACATTATCTCATTTGTGTGTCACAGCAATCTATAGGGTAGAAAAGGGAAAAAGGCACTGTATACACTTTATAGATGGGGAGACTGAAGTTCAGTAAAGATGTGTGTCAGGTATACCAACTAAAGTTAAACCCACTCCTTCAGCCCTCTCTTCTCTACTGCTCCGGGAAGAAAGGTGGCAGTTGTTAAGTGCAGTAGACTCATAGCAACCCTGGTAGGGTTTTGAGGCTACAAATCTTTGAGGGCACAGAAAACCTCATCTTTCTCTTGCGAAGCAGTGGGTGGGCTCGAACTGCTGATCTTGTGGTTCACAATCCAGTGTTTAACCTACAAAGCCACTGTGCTCCCCAGAAAGAAGGGCGGAGGGGCTGAAATAACAAGAATTGGAAGAAAAACTAGAGGATTTCTCTGGTGTTTATTTTTTAACTCCAGGGTACCATTTTGGATTACCTATAGGTATTCCATGGAGTCTTGGTGTGGCACTGTAGGATAAGTACTGAACCATAAGATTGGTTTGAACTGCAAGGTCAGTGGTCCAAACCCACCAGCCACTCCTCAGAAACCCTATACAGGGTCACTATGAGTCAAAACTGACTCAATGGCACTTAACAACAACATTGGTATCCTATGGAGTCCTGGTGTGGTGCTCTAGTATAAGCACTGGACTACTAACCTCAAGGAGTCCTGGTGTGGCGCTGTGGGTTAATGCACCAGACTGCAAAGCCATTTGAACTGTAACGTTGGTGGTTCAAGCTCACCAGCTGCTCCTTGGAAACCCTATACAGGAGCACTATGGGTCGGGATCAACTCGACGGTACAACAACAACTAACCTCAAAGTTGGCAGTTCAAACCCACCAGGCTGCTCCTTGGAAACCCTGGACAGGGTCTCTGTGAGTCAGAACCAACTCAATGGCCCATCGGACTCAGAGGCTCCAGAATGCAAGCAGGGATTGTAGGTTTAGAGGGCAACACTCGCATACTCTGGCACAGGGAATGGCAAAGGACAAGGGTGCGCCTCAGCCTGCTGGGCTGTAGTCGCATTGGGTAAGACATGGGGCTGCATTGTAACGTTTTAGGGCCTCTCCCAGCACAGCTGTGCACGGAGTCAGGGGTTAAAGGCGCTCTCTAGGAGACAAATGAAGATTCTCCGGAACACTGGCATATTGGGGCTCAGGTCACTCAACCCTAAGTTGAAGATCAGCTGTTCTTGCCATTCCCTACCTCCCAGACACCGCTTCTTCCTCACACCTAGTCAGTGGCCTGTTATGGACTGAATTGTGTCCCCCAGAATATGTGTTGTGAACCCTCACCTCTATGTCTCTGGTTATAATCCCACTTGGGAATGGGTGTCTTTGTTATGTTCATGAAAGAGAATGAGTTAGGGTGTCTTGAGATACCCTTAGATATAAAAGGAGCAAGCAGAAATAGGGGCAGATAGACGCCAAGCCACCTGGAGAATGCCAAGGAACCAGGAAGCAGAAACTGAAGAGACAAGGACTCTCCCTCAGAGGTAATGGAGAAAGAGGCTCTATCTAGGGTTGGCTCCCTGAATTCAGATATCTAGACTCACTCCTAAACTGTGAGAAAATATATTTCTGTTTGTTAAAGCAGTACTAGGTAACCAGGAAACTGCCCTAGGGTCACCCAATTCACATACACCCCTCATCCCACCCCTCCCACACATAATGGGATTAGACCTTCACAGGGGGTTTTATTGGCTGGTTTTCAGATGCAGATTGCCAGACCTTTCTTCCTAGTCTCTTAGTCTGGAAGTGGTCATCATAGTAATACACAAGCCTCCATTGACAGATGATTGGTGGCTGTGTATGAGCTGCATTGGCTGGAAATCCAACCTGGGTCTCCCAGATGGGAAGTGAGAATTCACTCACTGAGCCACCAGTGCCTCAGTCCTAACAGAGTGCCTGGTATACTGTCTGAGCTCACATACTATTTGTTGAACGAATAGCTTCACAAGCAAATGAATAACAAATCTGTTTGGGCAATAAAAATGGTCTCCATAAGCACGGAGCTTTGTGGCACTGTAGGATCAGCACTGGACTTCGAAGTGCAAGGTCAGCAGTTCAAACTCGGAAACCCTGCACAGGGTTGCTATGAGTAGGAACCGATTCCATGACACTTAACAACATGAGTTGGAACCAACCTGACAGCACTAATAAGAACATGTTGTCACATTATATATAAAGGCCTTGCCCTGCTGACTCTTAGCCCCCAAATCAGAGCTCAGCCTCTCTTACTCAGCTGTCAAGAAGAAGTGGAGATAGCAGTGCTTCCCCTTCACACTTCCTCTGACCTTTGGGCACACCCGGAGGAAAAGGCAGGGCCAGGGATACCCAGGCAGGAGGAAGGCTGTACCTACCCCTTCCCAGAACTGCTTCCTCTCTCAGGAATCTTACTTCTCCCAGCTCAAGGCCCATTGCCTGGGAGGAGTTTGGAAAGGACAATGAGAAGAAACCCAGCTTCGTTAGTGGTTCCACAGTGTTTTTACTGGACTGTGAACCACAAAGGTCAGTGGTTCAAACCCACCAGCTGCTCCTCAGGAACGCTATACAGGGTGGTTATGACTTGGAATCAACTCGATGGTTCCAACAAGTGTAAACTGGACAATGAATAAAAAAAACATAGAACAATCAGTGTTTTGGGATTATAGTGTTGAAAGTACCATGGATTTTTTAAAGTGACAGAACAGCAAATCTGTCTAGAAAGAAGTACAACCAGAATGCTCCTTAGAAGCCAGGATGGGGAGACTTTATTTCTCATACATTGGACATGTTGTCGGGAAGATCCTGAAGAAGGAAGGACACCATGGTCAGCAAAGTAGAGTTATTGTTATTAAGTGCCGTTGAGAGTGGCTGGCGAGCTTTAACCACTGACCTTGTGGTTCAAATTGGCTTTGCTGTCCAGGGAAAAAGGGGCAGACCATCAATGGGATGGATTGACAAGGTGGCAGAAACAATGAGCTCATACATAACAATTGTGAGGATGGAGCAATACAAGGCAGTGTTTCATGGTGTTGAGCATGGGGTGGCTATGAGTTGGAACTGACTTGTTAACATCAAACAGTAACAATGAGTAGAACTGCTCTTAGTGTTTCCAACACTGTCAATCTTCATGAGAGCAAACAGCCTCATCTTTGTCCTGCAGAGCAACTGGTAGGTTTGAAACAACAACCACTCCTTTCTCTAATATTTTGTTGTTTTTGTTAAGAGCCATAGAGTTGATTTTGACCCATTGTGACCCTGTATAGGGTTTCCGAGGACTGACTGGTGAGCTTGAACCACTGACCTTGCAGTTCAAACTGACTTGCAATCTAGCACATTAACCCACAGTGCCACACCAGGACTTCTCCCTACTACTAAAGACATTAATTGTTAATAATGTCAGCAACAGTGACAATCAGGGCACAACACTATAATAGTTTCTAGCATTTTTCTTCCAAGAACTCCTAAAACTTCGTCTCACCATGCCACACATTCTTCTTGGTTAGATGAATTAGACACCAGCAAGAACTGATGATGATCTGGGTCATACAGTGAGATGGGATCAAGGGCCCAGTCAGAGACTTGGAATGGGGAGAACTGGGCTCTAGGGCTCAGTTTGTCTCAAATTAGCTCTGTGTCCTTGGGTAAGTGTCGAGGCTTCGTTTTTCTCACTTGTGAAAAGAGGGAAATGAAATCATTTCTACATCTCTATCGGGTTGCCATGAGTCGGTACCGACTCTATGGCACCTAACAACAACATCCTGCTCAAGACCTCTGGCTCAATAAAATGATCTACTTTCCAGAGCAGCCTGGTGACCCAACTCCGCTGCACCAAGGTCAGAAAGCTCCTAGAAGTTTGGTGCCAGCTGTGCCTATCCCAGCATCCTAACAGATGTCCTACGAGTGCTCCCCACAAAGAAGACTTCTATACAGACGGCAGGGAGGAAACATCAAAAATCATCCTAATGGCCCATGAGTGCCAGGAGAACAGGCAGGCAGCAGGCCGCTGCTGAGACCAGATGCCATGCTTCCCGCTAGCCCGACGCTGGCTCAGACAAAGGCTGGAGGCGTTCCAGCGGGTGGGAGCAGACAGCCTCCTCCACCTGCCAGGCATCTGATTCTGTATGACATGTAGAATGCCCTTGTCCAGGGCATAATAGCTCAGCCTTTTCATTCTCTCCCCCATCCAACCTCTGTCCAATCCTGTTTGGTAATCACTGCCTCCAAGAATAATTCCCCATCTCCACTAGCACCTCTTCAGCATCACTAACCATGTCTAGGTCATGCGACCCTTTGCCAGTTGAAGGTTCATCTGCATGTCCTGCTCTTATCTGATAAGAAATGGGAGAAAGGGTAAGGCTGGTATTTCCTCTTTTCTTAAAGTTCACTTCCAGCTCATAGCAGCCCTGTATAGGGTTTCCAAAGAGTGTCTGGTGGGTTTGAACCTCTGACCTTGAAGTTCAAACTGATCTTGTAGTTGAGTGATTATCCTACAGTGCCTACACCAGGAATCAGGGCTCAGCTTTGGTTGGTTAGTTATGTGCCAGGGGTTCGGTTCTGACTCATAGTGTTTCTGAGCCTGTACATCTTTACAGGAGCAGAAAGCCTCATCTTTCTGGTAGTTTTGAACTGTTGACTTTGAGGTTAGCAACCCATCTCATAACCACTACGCTACCAGAGCAGAGCTCAGCTAGGGCCAGTGAAAACGAGGGAAAGGCTCAATGAGATGGGCTGACAAAACAGTCACACAAATACCCAAATCTAACACCAACAATGCAGATGGTCAGCACTGCCAGTGGTTCATTCTGTTACTCAGAAGGTCACCAAGAGTTGGAGCTGACCGAATGGCAACTTATAACAACAAAGTGTGTTAAAAGTCTGGACTGAAAGAGAGTGCAAGTTGGCCCTACAGCTGGTGGCTTCACCAGAATTTCTCCTGACCTCCCAACAGTTCATAGGAAAACGTAATTACTCTAGCTTACAGCATTGACTGCAGCCCCTGATTTCCAAGGTCTAGGATAGTAATATTGAGCCCTGGTAAGGTGTGGGTTACAAACTGGGCTGCTAGCCACAAGGTCAGCAGTTTGAATCTACCAGCTGCTCTAAATTTCTGAACAGCTAATGAGGTTTTCTTCCTGTGAAACCCTCTACAGGGTCACTATGAGTTGGAACCAACTTAACAGCCCACAATCACTAATCAGGATACTAATATTAGGTTGAATCATATGAAATTACCTTTGTATAGGTTAAAAGTAGTTGCATATTGTTGTTGTTGTTAAGTGCCGTCGAGTCGGTTCCGACCCATAGCGACCCTGTACAGGGTTTCCAAGGCTGTAAATTTTTACAGGAGTAGAAAGCCTCATCTTTCTCCCATGGAGCGGCTGGTAATTTCAAACTGCTGACCTTAAGGTTCGCAGCCCAATTTGTAACCACTACACTACCAGAGCTCCTTAGTTGCATATTAGGCAACTGCATGTGATTCAACTCTTTAGGGATTATGTTCCCAAGGAGACAGTAAACTCCCCGAAGGCCTGGATCTCTGTACCTCTAGCCTGTATTTCTTAGTTTCCTACTAGGAGCCGGCAAAATCATGGCCTTGGAAGGTATTGAGTAATTCCTTCTAAATTGAAGTTTCAGGCAGGTGGAAGGTGGGGAATCTTACAACCAGTCCTACTCCTAAATCTCAAGGGTGTCTGCCACAAAGCAGATTCTCTGTGCCTTCTTCTTCTCTCTGGTTATCTTAAGTAGAAGGATGGAACTTTGCTACAATTTGTTGCATGGTGCTAGACTCCATAATGAAAAAAGTTTGGTTTGGGCAATGAAAGTTTTATCCCTTTGACTTCCACAGAAGAGGAGGGTCTTAAATCAAACAAAGCTGTTGGTCCAAACTTGGATTCATTTTAAAGTGAGAGAAGATGGATGACCAGAGACATCATCTACCTTAGTCAAAGTCACACAGCAGACAAGACCCCACATCACCAGTTTTTTGACTCGAAGTCCCGTGCTCTTCTGGCAGGCCTGGCAACACACAAGGACAAAGTCTTCCTGTCTACCCTCTTCCAACTTCCTGGTTCCCGCTCATTCAGGCTCCCCAGCAAGACTGAAGAGGACTGACTAAATGATTAAGACTCCTCTAGCCCTAGGGTTTCCAGGGAGAGATGAACAGTCCCTGAGACCTGATTTCCCCAGGGAAAGAGAGGAGATGAGGGCCAGGGAAGAGGGGGATCTGGGTCACTGACAGCAGAGCCAGCCACACCTTCCCAGTCAAGTTTCAGGGAATCACCCAATTATAGAATTCAGGAGGGACTGAACAGTTGGTCAGCAACAACCTCTGGGCTGTTAGTGAATTCCTGCTCTGACAATCTGGGACCCCTCCCCAAAGTTAGGGGTGATCCTGGAAGTCCTCAATCTTGGGCTTTCCCATGGCAGAGTGAGGAAGTGCCTAGCTCCCTGCTGCTGTTACCTAGGCCATGGTGCCTGGAAGGCAGAGCCTGGTGTTGACAGTAAGAGGAAAGAGGACCTCCTGCCGGAAATCACCTGGTTGTGCTGCATGGGGACTCTTAGCACCCGGAAGCTCAGAGGGCCACCTGGAAACTTTGAATAAGGGGCTGTGGTTGGTCAGGCTGAGTGAACAAGGCAATGTAGAGAGTTCTGAAAAGCTTATACATTGGGAGAATCCAGGAGTCCCTTCCTGGCAATGACTTTCTTCCCCAGCTTATCATTTTGAAAGTCTTTAAACCTGAAATATAGGGAAGAGAGCACTACTATCCTCCATTTAAATTTAATTTGTAATAATTTCCAGACTCTTTCTCTTGATGTGTACATACACACACACGCATACATGAGCACACACACACTGTCTTGATGAATTATCTGAAAGCAGCTTGTAAATTCTTCACTCCTAAAGGAACCGACTCGACGGCACTTAACAACAACAACAACAACAACAAACACTGTAGCATGAATCTAAAAATTAAAAAAAAAAAAATTCTTCTACAGAACCATGTTACCATTATCACACCAAAACAAAAAAACACAATTACATATCATCTCTGGTAGCGTAGTGGTTACTAATTGGGCTACTAATCTCACGGTCAGCAGTTCGAAACTACCTGCTCCTGTAAAGATTTACAGCCTCAGAAACCCTATACAAGGTCGCTGTGAGTTAGAACCGACTCCACGCCACATAACAACAACAATAGCTCCTGTAAAGATTTACAGCCTCGGAAACCCTGTACAGAGTTGCTATGGGTCGGAACCGACTTGATAGCACTTAATAACAATAACAAAAATATACAATCTGTTTTTTAAAAAATTCCAAATTGTTCCTAGATATCTTTATGGTCTTTTTTTGTGCATTTGCATAAAGTATATTGCGTTTGGTTGTAATGTCCACTTTGTTTTCATTTCTGGCACTGATTTCTGCACACCCCTGGCAGTGCACATTTTGAATGTTTCTCATGATACTGCCTTTTTTGAAGCATCTTGGCCAGCTGTCATGTAGAATGTCCCTTAGTTTAGATTTGTCTTTTGATTCCTCATGATTAGTTTCAGGACAAACATTTTTGACAGGACTATTTGGAGTCCTGGTGTAGCATTGTAGGATAAGCAATGGATTGCTAACCGCAAGCTTGGAGGTTCAAACTCACCAGTCCTTCCTTGAAAACCCTATCTATATAGGATGGGTATGAGTTTGAACCAACTCAACAGCACTTAACAAAAGCAACAATAGATAATGTTGCATTTACTGTAGAACACTGGGCGGCTCTAATGTCAGATGTTCCCTCCACTGCCAAGGTTTGACTGTTTGGTTACTTGGTTGAGGTGGTGAGTGCTCAATCTCTTCATTGTCAAGGTAAATGTTTCCTTTTGAACAGAGTGAGGAATCTGTGAGGTGATACCACGTGTTGACACTCACCTTTCACCCAGTGGTTTTATTATCCATCTATGAGCCTAGCCTGAATCAATGGTTCCGTTACTTAACCTACCTACCACTGCCTTCTAGTCTATTCTGACTCATAGAGACCCTACAGACAGAGTCCAACGGCTTCTTTGGTTTTCCAAGACTATCAGTCTTGAAGGGAGTAGACAGCCCATTGGAGCTTGCAAGATGGTGAACTTAAACTTCTGCAATTACTCCTACATTTTATTAGCTGGCCTTTCTCTGCAAAGAAGAGTTTTCCCTCCTTGCTCGTTTTTAACTATGGGCTCTTTTTTTTTTTTTTTTCAATGTTAAAATCCATTACAAGTGTTATTCTTTTTGATTCTCAATCTGTCCCAAATTTGCCCAGTGGGAACCCAGCTAAACCAACTGCTATGTTCTTTGACATGAGCTTAAGTTTTGACACAACATGGCTCCCTAGTACTTTCCTTGTCCCAGGCTTGGAACCAGCCATTTCTCCAAGGAACACTAGTTTCTTTTTGTGGGAAGCAATATTTAGAAACAGTGGTGCTGTAGGATCAGCACTAGACTACTAATTGCAAGGTGGGCAGTTCAAACCCACCAGCTTCTCTCAGAGACTCTGTACAGAGTTGCGATGAGTTAGAACCAACTGAATGGTACAAAATAATAACAGGTGTGTTTAATATTACTGGGGTAGCATTGCTTCTTGATCCTTTCAGTGGACAGACAGGAGATAAAGCTCAAGATCTTCCTCACCTTCCACCATTCCACACTACACAATAAAACCTGCAAAAGGCAGAACCTGTGTAAGGCAGGAAGCAGTCAGAGAAAACTCATGTCGTTTCCACTAAACAAGCAATAGTAAAGTGTTAAGACTGTACCCTGTCAAAGGCAGAAAACTGGTGAGACTCAGCGAAACACATCCTGTTGAGTCTGAGCTCTCACAGGTTTTATTGTCTCTTGTCCCATAGTGAAACCCTGGTCTCAGAGATATCAATGGAGTTACTCATTTGTCTATATCCTATAATAGGTCCTGGTGTGACACTACGGGATAAGGCACTAGACCAGAGGTCGATTTGGACTACAATGTCGGTGGTTCAAACTCAGCAGTTGCTCCTTGGAAACCCTATACGGGCTGCCATGAGTTGGAACCGACTCGTTGGCACTTAACAACAACAACAATAATACACACAAAAATTCTTTCCAAATTGTAATATCAATACCTTGACCTATAACATACCTACAAACTTAAAATTAAAGATTATTAGGCGTCTTGATGGTGCAGTAGGTTGAACATTGGACTGCTAACCAAAAGGTCAGTGGTTCGAGCACACCAGCTGCTCTGCGGAAGAACAATGAAGCAGTCTGTTTCCGTAAAGATTTACAGCCTCAGAGACCATATGCTATTGTTGTTGTTAAGTGTCATTTAGTCGGTTCCGACTCATAGCAACCCCGTGTAGGGTTTCTGAGGAGTGGCTGGTGAGCTTGAACCACTGACCTTGCAGTTCAAACCGACCTTGCAATCTAGTGCATTAATCCACAATACCACACCAGAAGTACAGTTCTATTCTGTCTGACAGGGTTTCTATGAGTTGGAATCAACTTGATAGTGGTGGGCTTGGTTTGGACTTTATCTTTAGGACATACAAGGGGGCATTAACAAGTTGGTAGAAAAATTCCATTATCTTTTCATTTCATTTTTTCATGATCGGTTTAAAGCCCCTCATATGTTCCATGAGGGATATACAGTCAGAGTACTGAGTTTTAAAATATTGATTTTTTTATTTGTCATTAGTATTCAGTTAAGGTTCACTGTTTCTGTTGTAGTCAGCTTTACAGCCTGCTTTGGGATCTAATTTAATTTTTGAACCAAGTAAAGCATTTACATGGTTCAACAATCAAAGTTGTCTGAAGAGATGCCATTAGAGAAGTCTCACTCTCATCCCCTAATTCTTCCACTCTGTTCCCACTCACTCCCATTTAAATTAATTTCTGGTTTATTCCTTCCTCTGTGTGTGGGTTTGCAAAAATTTCTTTTTCTTCTTCTTTTATCTCATCCCAAAGGTGCCACAATATATACACTCTTATCTCTTGCTTTGTATCACTTAATATCCTGGAAACCACTTCATAACCATTTATAAGACTCCTACACAGACTCTTTTTGGACTACCTAATACTCTATTATGCATACGGGCCACTATTCACTAAACCCATTCCTTAAGGGTACGTATTTGGGTAGTTTCCAATGATTTCCTATATAAGTGTGCCTTAAGGAATAAGCTTGTGCATATATCTTTTCATATTTGTGAATGTGCATCTTCTGGATAAATTCTTAGAAGTAGAATTTCTGTGTAAACACATTTGTTGCTTTGTTAGATGTTGCTAACTTCTCATCCATCAGGATTGTGCCATTTTACACTCCAGGATTTGATTATGCAACCTTGGGGAACCTCATTATAAGGTGTCCTATGTCAAGAATTTCCCAGGGCTAGGTGAGAGTTAGCTTCCTACCAAAAAACACACCACCACAAACTAGCTCTGCCTCATCCTTGACGATCTGACCAGAAGGTAAGAACCAGGGGGTTTATCTTTCCTGAACTGTCCCAGACACTTGTGTGTGGAATTCAGGAAACCAGAGCAGGGAGTTCCCATCATGGTCCAGGGAGTAGTGAAGAGTCCCGAGAGGAACTAGAGCGAGGAGAAGTAGAAAAAAGAGGCCTCCCACCCCTTGACATCCTGATTCTCATCCCCCTTTCTCTTCTTTAGTCTCTCCATCATTTTTGCCACCACATGCTCCCTATCCACCAACATAGACACATACATATTGCCCACATCAGCTCCTTCTCTGTATCTAAGAGGCCTCAGCTCTGATTCTAAGGAGACCCTGCCTGGTCAAGTTCATGTGGACTAAGAACACAGAGGACTGGTTTTAAGGTGGAGGTAGAACTAGAAAGCCCCTATCATTTCTATTCAACATGTGCAGAGGAAATATGTCAGTGGAACAAGAGTGGTTCATACAAGGGAAAGAGGAGAGAGGACACAAAGAGAGATGCTGGGCGAGAGAGCCAAGTACAAAACATTCCACAGCAGGCCTTTTGGACACCAGCCACAGGGCCTGCTCTATTCCTATGACCCATCCAACAGAAAAATGGTAGGAAATGAGCAGGGAAATGATAATATCCCAGATGTCCTGCATCCCGGTGGTCCAGAAGCCTTGCCTTCTCAGTGTGCTTGCCTTCTAGCTTCTTTCCACCATGGCCTGAATATCAATAGCAGGAATCAGTGCACATCTGAGGGGCATTCTGGGAAAGCATTCAGAGGCTGGAAGATTTCCCCCAGGAGAGGACAGTTAGGTCCGAGGTGTGACATTTCCCTTTAAGGTCAAACCAAAACCCCTGGTGGAATTTAACCTAGATCAAACACTCTTCTTAGGGTCTTTGGGACCAAGAATGAACATCTTTCTTTCTCGCACCCCCCGCCCCAAGCTTGGTGAATATGGAATGGCTACTAATGGAAAGATTGTTGGTTTAAACACAACCAGATGCTCCAAAGGGAGAAAGATGAGGCAGTCTGCTTCCGTAAAGATTTGTAGCTTCAAAAACTTAATGGAGAAATTCTGCCCTGTCTTTATAGGGTCACTATGAGTCAGAATTCTGGTGTGGCTTGGTGTGTCACTGTAGAATCAGCAGTGTTTATCCTACAGTGATAGGATACAACATAAGACTGCTAACTGCAAGGTTGGCAGTTCAAACCCACCAGCCACTCCTTGGAAACCCTATACAGGATCACTGTAAGTCGGAACCAACTTGACAGCACATAACAACAACAAGAGTTGGAATAGACTCAGCAACAGTGGCTTGTTTTTTTCTTTTTTCCTTTTTTTTACTGAATGGGCATGGCTGACCCATGTCTATGGTACTGGGTCCAAAGCCAAACCAGGTGTCATGGAGTTGGTTCTGATTCATGGTAACCCCATGTGTTTCCAGGTAGAACTGAGCTCCAGAGGAGCTTCAATGACTGTGGCCTTTCAGAAGTAGACCCCTCAGGAACCTCTGGGAGGATTCCAATTGTGGTTCTTTCAGTGAGCACACCAGCATTTAACAGTTTCTGTAAGGTCAAGAGAGATGCTACATCTTGAATTAGAAACAGTTTCTTGTAGAATTCTTGAACTGCTGACAGATGACAGTGGGGTCAACATGTTACTGAACATCCAGTATCCCTCACCTGACTCCTCCCTCTCCAAGACCTCCAGTGAGTGTGAGAGAAAAGCCTTCCTAACGTCCTTGCTCATGGATCTCCACTCCCCTCACCACCCACCTGGGGCAAATTCTCACTTCTGTCCTGTAACCCGGCTCTCCTATTTTGACTGTATTCTGACATCAAAGACAATAGGAATCCTACATATCTGGCTTCCCATTATGACCAAGAGGAGAAAGCTTCCCTTTGTGCAAAGGGGAAATTAAAGATTAGAGGCCAAGTTAGGATGAGAACCTTCAGCAAACACTGATCAAGCCCTGTAACGCCTCTGGCACTGTGCTAGGCATTGGGAGTCCCAGAAGCAGCCAGATGAGCACAGCTCCTTCAGATTTGACCTTGAATCCAGGGACAGAAGGTGGTAAATGGAAGAGGAAGTGGTTGAGGCTCTGCAGGGCCTGGGAGGCAGGAAACCTCTGCTCCTGCAGCACAAACGTCTTCTCCACGGAGTACTTAGCAGGGGCGGGTGGAGCTGAGCTGCGGGAGAGCCTCACGACAGGGCGGGGCGAAGAGACAGCCCACAGGGGAGGGGGCTTCGGGTTTGCGGCTCTAATGATCCCTGTCCCAGAGCCACCCGTGGGTCAGCTAGGGCAGCGGAGAACAACTCCACCACCACCCCAGGACACAGACCGTGAAGCTAACTAAGTAGTGGCCTGCTGCTCAAGGGTGGATGCAGGCAGATGCCCTCGCAAGCCTACCAGAATCCACCCTTAAATCAGATTACTAAAAAATGAAAGGTCCGCTGTGCAAATGGTGGCATTCAGTACCCCCAAGATGGGAGGAAGGCATGAGGAAGGAGGGCAGCACAGAGTAATTTTAGGGTTGCACCTCAGTACGATGGTGGTAGGGAGGATGGGGCTTTCAGAGAAGCAGCAAAGAATTCCTTGAGCCTCCTTCTTACAGAAGAAGGGCATTGATTCTGTCTTGGGACCTCTTTCCATTGAGGAAGGGGCTCAGAACATTTTAGATCAGAACACAGGCACCTAGAAGCCAACAAGCCTTGGGATGCAGTCAGTTAATTGCTCTAAACACTTCAAAAGGAAATGTATGGTTCCTGTTGCATTCAGTGCCCATTTAAACTCTCTTGCTTCTTTGCTCTCCAGTCTCTCAAGTTGGGGTAGAGGGCCGGTGTTTCCTTTCCCCCAGACCGCTGGCCACAAATTTGCCTGCTTCTGGGCCAGAACTCACCTTCCAGACCACTTTGCTACCAAGCAGCCAACATCCCAATCACCCCTAGTAGAGCCATCTCCTCAAGCTACCACCTGCAGTCAAGGGTCACGGGACTCATTAACCACTGCCTCCTCCTTCACCTAAGTCACACACACACACACACACACACACACACACACACACACACACACACACACCCCAGCCTCTCCTACCCCCAGGCCACTCTCCATGGCTTGTTACAGACTGGAATGTCCCCAAACGGGAAGGGCATGGAGAAGGGACAGCTTTGGGGTCGAGAGGTTGTTCAAGGAGATAGAGCGGAGGGTCAGAATTCCCAGCCAGACACCGCACCCCGACGAGGAGATGGCGCTGTTGAATGAGATTTTATTTTCCCTCCCTCCCTATTCTCCTTTCCCTTCCTCCCAAAGACGTCGGTTGAGTGCCCGCCTATTTCTTCATCTGACATCTCCCTACCAGGCCAGCAGGCGCCAGCAACATGCCTGCAAGTTATTGTAAGTCCGGTAGAAATGCCCGGGAGGGAGGCGCCTCTGGCCAGCAAAGTGCCCACTCCTCTTCCAGGATGCCGCGGTATCAGCCACTCCCGCGCGCCCTCCACACGGCGCTGTAGAAGACCGGTGGGTGCCTAGGCGCGAAGGCGCATGTGAGGCTGGATTCGCTGCAGGGAGGATGCCAGCCGGCCTCCTCCGCCAGAAGTGAGTCAAGTATATGAATGTGTGTGTGTGTGTGTGTGTGGTTGAGAAAGGATAGCAGGAGGGACAATCCCAGTCCTAATCTCTACCTAGTTTTTCAGCTAGATAACACAGCAGCCCATAACGCTTCAGGGACCACCTCCCAAGGATGCCTCCTGCCAACTCCCAAACGCCAATCACTCGCCCCAGTCTTCCCCCTTGACTTGGCCTAATATCACAAACTTTTCAACTTCATTTCTTCTTCCTCTCCTTTGAGACCCAAGATGTGTGGGGTGGTGCCCTTCAGAGACACTCACACAGTTGGTTCTGGAAGCTGGCACATACTCAAACAACAGCGGTACTAGGGAACTCCCAGTTTTTTCCACAGCTAATTATAGCTGTGAAAGTCTAAGGATGTTTTGCAAGAGGCAGAGAGAAACTGCTGAGGTTTCTCTGCAAAACCAAAGAAATTTAATTTGTGTACCCCCTTCCCCACTCCCCAATCTTTCCTAGTTTCTACCTTCGCCCCATCCCCCAGTGTACCTATTTCTTTCCCAGACCCTACTGCACCCTGCGGCCCCTCCTTCCTGCTGAAGATTTCCTACTTTTTCTTTCTTTCTTTCTTTTTTCCATCTCTTTAGGGCTTTCGAGAAAGGGAACAGACGCGGAAAATATTTTTGCAACAGTTTTCCATTCTGCGTCTGATTCCCCAGTCAAGGGGGAGGACTGGAAGGGCTGGGGGTAATAAATGCTTTTCCAAGAGCTCAATTTGGGTGTGAAAAGACAGTCCTTAACCTCCACGGTTCAGGAATGACAAGAACTAGGAAAAGCAAAAGAAATCACTTGTTTGATCATACTAGTATGATTTCTCAGAAGCGAGTCTAGAAAAGAAACATTTGACAAATCTGTGCGCGCTCACACACACCAGAAAAATATTCCCCCAAATTTCCAAACGCGCACACATAAAATATGCTCGGAAGAAGAAATGAAGGGAGTTTTACAAGCATTTGAAAAGAAAGAAACAAAGTTTGCAAATCAAGAAGAATCAATTCATTCTCAATAAGCCTACCTCTTTCTAGCAAAGATCCAGGCTTCTCCAAGTGGGACTCTCCCTCCGGGTTACAACTGACAGGGCAGGGATCCGGTGGGAGTGACCAACCCACTGGCCTCTCCAATGTGGCAACCACGCTTAGAGATGCTGGCTTTGCTTTCTTGCCTTTCTTGCCAGGGCTGGGGAGTGGGCTGGGACTCTTCCTCCCGTTCTTCCAATGGGAAGGACCTCTCAGGTTCCTGGAAGAAAATGGGTGCAGACGAGCTGGGCGGACGTCTTTGATCTTGCTCTCCACAGAGGGCTGTTTCCCCCTGGAAGTTGGTGCCCCTCTAACCCCCAGCTTTGGATGGCCTCAACAACAGCTCTTTCTAAAGAAAATGCTTGTCATGGCAACAGCTCCAGCCAACTCCGGCCAGACTCCCCAGCTCTCCCCGGCAGTGCGGGTGGAGCCAGGGGAGGAACGGGAGCTGGAGCAGAGGTGGGACTTGGCGCAAGGCCAGACTGTTACTCTACTGTTAAGGTGGCCCAATTGCGAGCTGTGACTGCCTCCTGGTTTGTCTTAAGGGGGAATGTGGAAATGAAGCGGAGGAATCCCCTCCTGACACGGGTTTCCTCCCCGCCCTTGATCTCACTTTTTGAAAGGAAAGTAGAGTAAGGGGGTGGAGGTGGGGAATAGATGTGGGTGGCGGTATTTAACCGTTGCTGGGTGGAGGGGAAAAAAAGGAAGCTTCTGCAGGCGGTTGGCTTCCTGCCGCTTCTACCAGCCTCTCAGCTTATTGCCTTAGACCTGGTACCCAGAAATCTATAAACACAAGGTTTCTGTGGAAACTTTTGCCCCCTACCCTCTTGTTCCTCTGAATAGGGAGAGAGAGCCTCGTGGAGAAAGACATGAATTGCTTAGAATGGACGCGCGCACTTGCATACACACGCACACAAACTCATATATAGCTTTGTTTGTGTTGTTGTTGGTAAGTGCCATCGAGTCTGTTCCAACCCATAGCGGCCCTGTATAGGGTTTCCAAAGAGCGACTGGTGAGCTTAAACTGCCGACCTTGCGGTTCAAATCGATTTTGCAGTCCAATGTATTAACCCACAGCGCCACACCTTGAAATACACCTCCTCACCCAGATGCCACACAGATTCCTCGGGGCCGAAGGCATTTTGCCTGTGTACCCACCAGAGGTGCATGGTAATTACTACCTACCCTTGAGCACTACTATATGCCACCTAGGAAGCCACAAGCTTTGTACTAGTATGTTATTGTTGCTGTGAAATGCTCTCTAGTGGAGTTGGTTCCGACCTATAGCGACCCTGTATAGGGTTTCCAAGGAGTAGCTGGTGAGCTTGAACCGCCGACCTTGCAGTTCAAATAGCTTTGCAGTCTGGCGCATTAACCCATTGACGCATTAACCCACAGCACCACACCAGGATTATATATACATAGTATTATTCCTAATCCTCCTGGCATATTATTGAAAGACATTATTATTCTCATTTCATAGGTGAGGAAATTGAGGAGACAGTGACACCCCCAAGGTTATACATTTGATTAATGACAGAACCAGGAGTTAAGGCCAACTCAGGCTGGCTCTAAAGCTTGTGCATTTTTCTGCACACTGCAGCACACATTTTTATTTTAATGTATACACACACACTTAACATCCATGTACACTTATACACAGCCTATAAACTTCCTAGCCCACACCCACACCAACATTGTGCAACAATGCCACCCACAGATCTTACAGAAAACTTTATGGCTTTCAAGTACAAACATGCACCATCAGCTGGTTCACACAACATGGCTTCATTGACTGATACATTCCCACACCAACCTCAGCACACACGCTCGCTCATATTTACGTACTTATGGAAGGCTGGCGAATGCACATCTATCTCATAAGTTATAACTACAAACTCTGCTGTGAGAAAGGTGACTGACGACCGCTTTCCAACCTTCTTACCAGAGGATTAGAAAGGCTTCTTTGATCCTGTCAGCCCTAACCCAGCACCTTACACAACATCTGCCCTCCTTTGCTGCCCTTCCTGTCCTAGAACACAGAACCTCTGGCCATTTCACTGTGTGCATGGGAAAACAGAGTTATGAACAAGACCCAGTGCTTTGGACTCCATCTCTACCCATTAGCATGCTTTTCAGTTTCTTAACATTGGGGTCCTTTCTTTCCTCTTTTTATTTTTCTATCCAACTATTTCTCAACAACTCAGCCACATCCCATCTTTGAACTAGGGCAAGTTAAACAAACAGCTGTAAAGAAACTTTTCTTGGAGTGGGTAGATCAGGCTCACAACTCAGTTTCCCAATGTGGTGCTTGCCATCATGTATACTAGCCTTCTACCTCTTCTCCTTGGTCCAGCTGAAGGAAGCTGTCAGGGACCTCAGGGTCACCATCTATGGAAACCATCTGTGGGTTCTTTCCCAAGCAGTCGCCTTTACCTAGAGTCTGAAGTCCTTACCCTCCTGGGCACTCATTAACTGCTTTCAAGTCAGGGCCTATCTCATGGTGACCATATACACAATGGCATGAAATGCCACCATCCCCATAAACAGTTGTGATTTGGACCACTGTGATTCATAATAGGATTTTCACTGGCTGATGTGTGGAAGCAGATCACCAGGTCTTGCTTCCTAGTCTGTTTTAGTCTGGAAGCTCCACTGAAACCTGTCCAGCATCATAGTAACCACAAGCCTCCACTGACAGGGTAATCTAACCCGTTTCCCTCATGAAAGGAGAGAATTCTACCTCTGAACCATTGCTGCCCAATTCCTAAACATTTAGAGGACACAAAAAGTGAGATTTGTTCTCATGTACCCCCACCCATCTCTCTATGTTTTTTCTCCAGGGCATTTCAGTGGAAGAATTTGGCCCTGGTCTTGTGAGTTCTCCTCAGTTTTACTGATGGCTGAGATAGAAAGGGTACCTTCTTAGATTTTGAACCCAGATCAGTTGTTGGAGGAGGCAAGGGAATGAATGGGAAAGAAATCAGCTGAACAGAGCTTCATATTTAATGGCTTGTCAGGCTCCCTGCTGGATTGCAACAACTTGACATTTTAGCGCCCAATAAGTGTCAGTTGCATCTTTATCACGAGAAAGCCAGTCCCTGAAATGGCTCTTTAAATGTATTAAAGTATACTTTAAGCTTGCCTGTAGTGGTTGTATGTGGAGGCATTGCCTAACTCTTCAATAAACTTGTCTCTGGGGGAATAACAATTCAGGCCAGCTGTGTGGTCCTACAAACAGAGCTGACTACTTTGGCTGCTTGGCATGTGGGGGCTGGAAATAATACCAGGTGATATAGCTGGTCATTACTTGAAAGCCGAGAGCCTCTTCTGAAATTCCCTGGGTTTCAGGGAGACAGGCTCTGCAGCAGGGGGTGGGGGCTGCTGCCAAAAGAGGCCTAATGTCTGTACTATCTCTGGCTGGCTGGAATTCATGGGCAAGCCAGGCTTGTCATTTCTATTGTAGTTGCAAGGAGTTCTTAGGTGATACAAATGGTTAAGCACTGAACTATTGGCAACTCAAGTCCACCAGCGGCATCCTGGAATTAAGATCTGTCAATCTACTTAAGAACGGTCAGAGACTTGAAAACCCTCAGGAGCACACGGGGGTCTTCATGAGTGAGAGTTAATTGGACAGCATCTGACAACAATGTATCAATTGCAGATCCTCCTCTCTCTCAGAGCCCAGTGCTTTGTGGAATGAGAGAAGAGAAAAGGTCCCCCACCTATTCCACACCAACCTCCATGTAGACAGGAGAGGAGGAAGAAGGAGGTAGGAAAAGGTGACTCCAGGAGCCACTGAAGTCTGATTTCTGTTGCTGAGCCAGTCACTGAAGGCTGAGTTTCTGGAAACCCAGAAGCTTCCTTGTCTTGTTTCTTCCAGCAGCAGGTCTGGGGCTTGAGGTCTAGAATGGGTAAAAATAAATCTATCCATAAAAATAACCACTAGATGTGGGAAAGTGGAGTTGCCCCCTGTGGCAGTGGGGAGGGCACTGCCTCTGGCTTCAGAAGCTCTATGGCTCAGCTCTTCTGAGCCTCTGAGTTGTTGGTGCTTTGTGCTGTGGAGTTGGTTCCGACTCCTAGTGACTCTGTACATGGTTTCCAAGGCTGCAAATCTTTACGGGAGCAGAAAGCTTTATCTTTCTCCCACGGAACAGCTGGTAGTTTCGAACTGCTGACCTTAATGTTCGCAGCCCGATTCGTAACCACTACGGTTTCTATCTTATCCCTGTCCTTCTCTGAACTTTTCTTCTTTAGCTTTAGCCTGGCTCTATTAGTCAGCTGTCCTAGCCTCCTCAAAATAGGTAACCTTGTAGGGCTCAAGCCACTGTAGACCCTGCCCCACCCCATTCCTCCTCCCTTGAGAAAATGTAATTTCAGTAGAAGAAGGAGGAGACCCAGCAACTGCAGAAAGAAACGGATTGCAAGTGTACTTGCCTTCATGAAATACCTCCTCTATCATGTGACTAGAAGAAATGGCTGGGGCCCGGCTATCATTACTTATGGTTTTGATCAAGGATTCAATAGAATGATCCTGATCAAAAAGAGGAAAAATGTGAAACAGATGATGAAATTATTGTAGAATCCAGAGTTACTGGATCCACCGAGACTGGGAGAAACTCCAATTCTATTATCCTGAAGTATTCTTTAGACCTTGAACTAAAACTATACCATGAAATCATCTGAAAACAAAATAACAGTTTTGCTCAAATAATAAGAAAATGCAATCACTGTTTTTTCTCTCTTAGATGTTGAACACAATATGTCCTCTAGGTTCTTGAGAACTCCACCTTGAGTTATCTTTGCCCTTTCTCCTAGACCCCCATCCCCATCTCCCTTAAGTGCAAATTGCATCCTTCCCTATTTTGGCTGTTGATTATTTTGTCTGTCTAGAACAGCAAGCACCCACCCTATAGTCCAATCAGGTTCTTCTTTAAAATGTTCTTTCACCTCACTGTTGAAATGAGGACTGCTATTTCAGTAGAGCTCTCATCCCACTTGACCAAAATGGAGCCAATGACAACCTTTCCTGCAAATTTTCAACTTAAAGCTAAAGAAAGAACAAGGAGTGACTCCCTCCAGCAGTGAACTATGGGGAGAGATAAAGTGCTGGCAATGCCAGAGGTCAGGAAAGATGTTGGCCAGCAGTAGGAACGAATAAGGTTTACATGCAGAGAGAGGCAGAGAAGAAAGCTGAAGTGAGTCCTGGCCGATTTGAATCTTTGTTCCAATGACATGATTGTTCCACTGTATCCTGGCTGTTCCTAAAAGTTGCATATATGATTTACACATGCATTAACTAGATTAAATTGTTTTGGGTTGGTTTGGTCACTTGTGCTAAGTAATATAGAAATGCCACCGCAACCATCTCCCTTTGAGCTGGTACCTACCATTTGTTGTGGTGGTTAAATGCCTTTGAATCAGTTCCAACTCATAAAGTTTCCAAGGAATGGCTGGTAGATTTGAACCGCTGACTTCGCAGTTGATTCATTCTACAAGTAGTATTGAATAAATGTCAGCAGACAATTATTGAATATCTACTGTTTCACATCCAATGGGTTCAGGTGAGGTGTGTTGCAGTTGTTAAGTGCCTTCAAGTCAGCTCCGACCAATAGGGACCCTGTGTAGGGTTTCCAAGGAGTTCCTGGTGAGCTTGAACTGCTGACCTTATGGTTTAAAGTGACCTTGCAGTCCAGTGCATTAACCCGCAGCACCACACCAGGACTCCAGATGAGGTATTGTGGTGGTGGTGGTGGTGTGCCGTGGAGTCAGTTCCGACCCATAGCGACCCTGTACAGGATTTCTGAGGCTGTAAATCTTTACAGGAGCAGAAAGCCTCCCCTTTCTCCCGCAAAACAGCTGGTAGTTTTAAACTTATAAAGAGATAATAAACGGGACTTCTGGTTTGGCACTGTAGGATCATCACTGCACTGTGAACCACAAGGTCAGTGGTTCAAACCCACCAGCTGTTCCTTGGAAACCCTATACAGGGTCACTATGAGTCAGAACTGATTCGACAGCGCTTAACAACAACATATATATATAACAGGATTCCTGTTGTGGTGTTGGTGTGACACTGTGGGCTAATGTGCTTGACTGCAAAGTCAGTTTGATCTACAAGATCAGTAGTTCAAGTTCAGTCACTCCTCAGAAACCCTATACAGGGTCGCTATGAGTTAGGAACAATTCAACAGCACTGAACAACAACAACTGTTGTGGTGATGTAGGGTAAGCTCTGTACTCCTAACCACAAGGTTGGCAATTCAGAATCCCTATACAGGGTTGCTAAGGTGGTGGTTGTGTGTCGTGGAGTCGATTCCAACTTATAGCGACCCTGTACAGGGTTTCTGAGTAGCTGCTGGTGAACTTTGCGGTTCAAACTGATCTTTCAGTCTAACGCATTAGCCTGCAGCACCACACAAGGAGTCCAAAGCTCCTTTTATATAAATATAATATTAACTGTCTTCCAAAAGTCACTGATCTAACTGTGACAGCATGTAAAACAGAACGAATGAGTCTAAGATTAAGTCTAAAACTTGGGCTCTAGATGAAAAAACTGTGGTGGGGGACAAGCTGAAGATGGACGAGAGCCTTTGTTTGAGGAAGGCTTCTTAGAGTTGGTGAGATTCCTGCTGGACTTTGAAATTCTTCCCAGTGTTTCTTTTCCCACCCCCCTGGTGAGTGATGGCTGAAAGCAGAGTACACAGAGGCATTTGTCCAAACAACATCTGTCTCTCATGTTCTTTTTCTGTCCTTATCATACCTAACCCAGGCCTGAATCCAGAAAGACTGAATTTAGCTATAGGCTACCTCCAGAAGACAAGGATAAGGTCTACCTAAGGGACAGGGGAATAAGTGGGGGTGGGGGGTGGGGGATGAGTTCTAGATAGAGACACCAAGATAAAAATCTATAGAGCTGACCTGGACCAAGATGGAAGGTGATAAAGGAAGTTTGTGATTGGTTGGATGCAGATGACTAGGAGACTCACCCTCCTAAACTCCTCTTTTATGAAGGACTTACCTGGGAGTCCATGGCAAGGATTGCCTAAGAACCGCATAAGGAGAAATCTGCTTATTAAAAACAATGATGATATCAGCTGGAAGGGTCTCAGGAAGGTAAGGATAAATAAAGAGTGCTGAAAACAACAACTATTGCAGCAGTAGATGTCTGGTTACTGCCAGAAATTCAAGCCAGTTCAGAAAAGGATATGGAAAGAAGGATATCATTGCTGATGTCAGATGGAGCTTGGCTGAAAGCAGAGAATGCCAGAAAGATGTTTTATTGACTACTGTGTGGATCATAATTAATTGTTGTTAAGTGCTGCAGTCAAGTTACTTCCGATGATTCTGAAAAGAGTTTCCAAGGAATGGCTGGTGAGTTTGAACCACTGAGCTGTGGCTCAAACTGACCTTGAGGTCAAGGGCTTATCCTCTGGCACCACATCAGAACTCATAATAAGTTATGGATAATATTGTGAAGAATGAGAATTACAGAACACTTAATTGTGTTCATATGGAACCTGTACATAGACCAAGAGGCAATCATTTGAACAAAATAGGGAATACTTCTTGGTTCAAAAGGTGTGTGTCAGCATTGTACCCTTTCACCATATTTATTCAATCTGTATGCTGAACAAATAATCAGAGAAGCTGAACTATATGAAGAAAAATGTGGCATCCAGATAAGAGTCAGAATCATTAACAGCTTGCCATGTGGTGGTTTGAGCCCACCAGCTCTGCCAGAGAAAGATGAGGTTTCCTGCTCCTGCAAAGATTTAAAGCCTCAGAAACCCTATAGAGGGTTGCTATAATTTGGAACCAAGTTGAGGGCATTTAACAACAACAACAATATGCAGATGACACAATCTTGCTTGCTGAAAGCAAAGAGGATTTGAAACACTTGCTAATGAAGATCAGAGACTACAACTTTCAGTATAGATTATGCCTTCATGTAAAACAAAGAATAATCCTCACAACTGGACCAAAAAACAACATCATGATAAATGGAGAAAAGAATGAAGTTGTCAAGGATTTCATTTTACTTGGATCCACAATAAACACTTAAGAAAGCAGCAGTCAAGAAATCATAGGACACATTGCTTTGGGCAAATCTGCTGCAAAAGACCTTTTAACGAGATCTTTAAAGTGTTAAAAAAAACAAACAAAGACATCACTTTGAGGACTGTGATGTGGCTGACCCAAACCATGCTATTTTTTGATTACCACATCACATAAGAAAGCTGGAAAAGACTAAAGAAGACCTACGGAGAATTGATGGGTTTGAATTATGGTATTGGCAAAGAATATTGTATATACCATAGACTGACAAAGGAACAAACAAATCTGGTTTGTAAAAAGTACAGCCCAAATGCTCCTTAGAAGCAAGGCTGGAGACTTTATTACATGTACTTTGTACATATTATCAGGAGGGGCTAGTCCTTGGAAAAGGACACCATGCTTGGTAAAGTAGAGGGTCAGTGAAAAAGAGGGAGACCCTCATTGAGATGGTCAGTGGCTGCAACAGTGGACTTATGCATAGCAATGATTGTGAGGATGGTGTCGGACCGGGCAGTGTTTCATTCAGCTGTATATAGGTAGGGTCACTATGATGTGGAACCTGCATGATGCACCTAACAACAACTGTGCTAGCTGCATCAATACCTACGAGGGATAAGCAAGTCACAGCAATCCCACAGCTCCATGACTAGCAATTTCTCCCCTGCAGACCTCTTGCTGGGCCCTGCACTGAAGCCTGGAGTCCAGCTCAGCCCTTGACTGAGTGTGTAGGTGGTCATCTACTCTTGACAAGCAACAATTCCATTTTCTCCACTTCCTGGTTTTCCTGTGGAGAGGACCAGATGGGACAACCCTTACTAAGATAATGAGAAAGCAGGCCTGGAATCTGCAAGGTGGGGTGCAGAATGAAATCAAACAACACTTTCTCTGTTGGTGTGGAGAATCCAGTCTCAGAGGACCACCTAGTCTGGGAGACACCAGAAATTCTTGTGGAAGGTTTTTATTTGCCGGTTTTTCAGTGCTTTGCAGTACTATTGGCTTCATGCTCTGATTATGTCAAGAACAAGGTTTGGTAGGAGTGTCAAGAGACCTGTTTTACTCCGAAATCTCAGTCAGATGTCTTGTTCAAGATGGTTAGAGAGGGGAGGCATTGAGCTGGGCAGTGGGAGGGTGTTTTCATAGCGGGGAGGGGCCCGTCCCCTCCTCATCTTTGAATCACCGATGACTAGCACATCTCAGACAGCAAATACATTGTGCTATAGACATCACAGAATGTGATGTGGGAAAGCCAGAAACAAAAGAGATCTTTTTGGCCCTGGGCCTTGGATGATACACAGAATCACTTTGATTTACTTGGGAGACTATTTCACTGTTCTCATTTTCATTCGGGTTCAATTGTTTTTAGAAGCTGTAGTGGTTTTGGTTTTAATTTCACTGTGAACTCATTAACTTGTTTCTGTTTTTTTTTTTTTTTTTTTCCTTTTATATAACTCAAGGATAGTTCGTGATTTGTTTTCCTAGCAAAATATTTGTGTCTCATTTGTTTCAGTGTACAGCAAATGAGTTTTGTTTAAAAATAGTTTCTGGTTAATGATTGTGCACAATAGAGCTTGAGAGGAAGTAAGTGTGGAAAGAAGGGAACAAGGGATGATTTTAAATTTAATTTTTAGTCCTAATTAGAGTGTCAGCAATGCCCTAAGTGCTCATGAAGTTTCAAATGAAGATCAAAGAAAACCTAATTGGAGGAATCCTTCCTGGGCTTCCACAGCAGACAGGAAGAATTCATAACCTGTCCCATCTGGAATGTCCCCTGCTTGAGATCCTTAAATAACTCTCATGTTTTGCACAGTACTTTTCAGTTTACAAAGTGCTTCTTCGACATTAAAGGCTTAATTTGATCCTCACAATGGTTCTGTATGGTTGGGAGAATTGGTTGTTAATTATTAGTCCCATTTTACAGTTGGGTAAACTGAGGCTCTGGAAAGTTGACTAAATTACTTGAGATCGCACATTTCCTATGGCTAAAGTAGAGTCCTGGTATGGTGCTATGGGCTAATGCGCTAGACTGCAAAGTTGGTTTGACTGCAAGGTTGGCACTTCAAGCTCACCAGCCACTTCTCAGAAACCCCATACTGGGTCACTATTGATCAGAATTGACTTGACTGCACTTAACAACAACAACAATCTTAGGAGTATAGCAGAGGTTCTCCGAATGCTGCTCCTAGACTCTTTCCCTCGCCTTGAGCAAGCAGCTTTCTCAACCTTGGTAAACCAAACCCACTGCATTCCAGTCGATTCTGACTTACAGTGATTGACCTTGTAGGACAGAGTAGAACAGCCCCTTAGGGTTTCCAAGACTGCAACATGTTATGAAAGCAGACTGCCTTATCTTTCACCTGTGGAGCAGCTGGGGGATTCAAACCTCCAACATTTCAATTTGCAGCTGAATGCTTTAACCACTGCACCAGCAGGGCTCCCCTAACTCTCCATGCCTTCATCATTCCTTAAAGCTTCAAGACCCATAGATGTGGGATCTACTAGGAAAGCAGTCCTCGTCTGACACCTGTCTGCACTCCAAGAATTAAATTCCAATCCTCTGGTTCTCAGGCTGTTTGGGACACTTGGGACTAGAGTCCAGAAATTCTTCTTCCCTCACTTTCTCACTCAGGAAAAATCACAGGAGGCAGGTTCATAGAAACCTCAGGTGGCGTATGCTTTGCTGTGGAGGCCACCTTCAGATTCTCCCATCATTTAAGCAGCTCCTTAGCCTCCATCACAATGTTGTTGTTAAGTGCTGAGTCGGTCCCAATTTATAGTGACCCTGTATAGGGTTTCTGAGGAGAGGCTGGTGGATTTGAACTGCCACTGTAGGATAAGCAGTCCAGTCTTATCCTACAGTACCATACCAAGACCCCATCTCTATAGTCCTTTCAAATACATGCTCAGCAAACCAATGGCTTCCCATCCGGGCCTAGGCAATGCCCAGGTTGTGTGCTTACTTTTCAATTATTTTCAATCCAACGAATATTTATTGTGCCCAAAGGAGCTTGGTGACACAGTGGGTTAAGTGTTGGGCTGCTAACCACAATGTCAGTAGTCCAAACCTACCAGCTGTTCCACGAGAGAAAGATGAAGTTGTTTGCTCCAATAAGGATTCATAGCCTCAGAAACCCTAAGAAGCAGTTTTATTGGTGTGGTTTTGTAGGATCAGCATTGGACTGTGAACCAGAAGGTCAGCAGTTCAAACCCACCAGTTGCTCCTTGGAAACCCAAAGCAGGATCGCTATGAGTAGGAACTGATTTGATGACACTTAACAACAATAATAAGGTCTCTGGAGTCCTGGTGTGCTGCTATAGGTGCTGGACAAAAGGTTGGCTTGAATAGTAAGGTTGGTGGTTCAAACCCACCAACTACTCCTCAGGAACCATACAGGGTTGCTATGATTCAGAACTGACTTGATGGTACTTCACAACAACAATGGGGTCTCTAGGAGTTAGAATCAACCCCATGAGAGCTGGGTTTTTTGATTTTGGTTTGATGGTGGTGGTACTGTGCCATGGAGTAGATTCCTACTCATCGGGACCCTGTATGGATTTCCAAGGCTGTAAATCTTTACGGGAACAGAAATCCTCTTCTTTCTCCCGTGGAATGGCTGGTAGATTCAAACTGCTGACCTTGAGTTTAGCAGCCCACTATGCGAAGGAGCTCTGGTAGCATACTGGTTACGAGTCGGGCTGCCAACCTCAAGTCAGCAGTTCGAAACTACCAGCAGTTCCATGGGAGAAAGATAAGATGTTCTGCTCCCATATAGATTTACAGCCTCAGAAACCCTGTGCAGGGTCACTCTGAGTTGGAAAGGACTCCACGGTACTTAACAACAACAACATGCTACTAGAGCTCCTTATCACAATAGTAAAGGGACTGGGGGGTGGGGCAAAAAAACAACAGTGCTGTTGAATAGATTCAGACTCATGTTGATTCCATGTGTTATAGAGCAGAACTAGGATTTTTTGGTTGTAAATTTTATAGAAGCAGATCACTAGGCCTTTCTTATGTGAGGCTATTGGTAGGTTTGAACTGCCAATCTTTCAGTTAATAGATGAGTGCAAACCATTTGCACCACCTAGGGATCTTCACAATCCTTGCTGTTGTTAAGTGCTGTTGAGTCAGTTCCTACTCACAACAACCCTGTATAGGGTTTCCGAAGAGTGGCTGGTGGGTTTGAACCGCCAACCTTTCGGATTCAAGCCAACCTTGCGGTCAAGTGCTTTATCCTACAGCACCACACCAGGACTCCTCACACTCCTTAGAGTGGGAAATTGAATGCAGAGCAAGTCAATAATCAGTAAGCTGTAGAAGTGGAGTGAGCGCCAGTTGGGCTGACTGTGAAGCAATCTCGTTCTCTGTGGTACCAGGGAGAAAGAATGGACCAATGAGAGCCAGTGGTGTCCAGATCCAATCCAGAGAGAATGGGGCAGGGAGGGCTGCCCTGGGAGGTCTTCAATGTCTGTCTAAGCTGTGTCTGAGTTTAATGGCTTCTAGAAAGCAGGAATTGAGGATGGTGACAATTTTTGTGCCCACTACAAAGTCAAGGGCGAAAGAGGAGAGAAGAAGATAACTACACTCTGTATTTAACCTGGGAAGAAGAGGGAAAGCAGGCAAATGGAAGGCAGCCCCAACAGTCAAGGGGAGGGTATGAGAGCTGGAGTGGGTAGATGCTTAAAAAACTTCTCATTCCCAACAACTGTCTTCTCCCCACCCTGCCGCCACCTTCACTGGTCTTCACCCTGGTCCTGCTTCCATATGGCTCAACAGATAGAAAAACCTGTTCTTAAAATTCTTCTCCTCACCCAGCCTCAAGAAGGCGATTCTCATCCTCCTTGGAGATCTCCATGTGTCTTGGCATTAATCTTCACCTGGGTCTAGGAGGCACTCAGAACAGGGACCTGGATCCAAATGATACGCTACCCTCCTGGCTCCTCTATCTTGGTGGCATTGGAGTCCCTCCCTCTTTGCTGCTTCTCTCTCCTTTCATCTCTTGTAAAATAAAAGGTGACACACGGCATGCCCAGGGAAACTCCCTTACATTGAATTAGGGCTATGACTTGAGTATGGGTGTGGCATCCCAGCCTAACCCTGCCTCATTCATTCATAGAGCAAACATAACTGAATCCATGTAACATCACCTCGCCCTGCCTCATTAACCATAGACAGAGACTAGGATTTCCAATCTGTAGGACAATTATATCAGATCATAAAGTGGAGAACAACCATATTCTACTGGAAATCATGACTTAGTCAACTTCATGCATATTTTGAGGGAACTCAATTCAACCAGGACTTGAGGAGAAAGCGTGTAAGAAGGAAAAAAAGCTAATCCTGTTTGTGTTGTGTGGTGGGGTGTGGCTTGTCTGACTAATGCGAATGGACACAGTGTTGTATTTTTGGTTTGCTGAGAGGCTTTTTTTTTTCTTAAATGTTTTATTGTGAATTATGTGATAGTTTACATGGGAGAACATTAGTTTAACATTCATTCTATCGTATATCGTCTCATTGCCATGGTTACAATCCCCTCCATGTAATCCTTCCCCCATACCCCCCAGGTCTTCAGCACACAGTCGCT